>NC_048220.1:98486155-98809141 GCF_002007445.2 Ailuropoda melanoleuca | reverse complement strand
AGAGATCACCTGTATTCTGTATCCTACAAACAAAGCCAACCAAATCTAACACAAGTACCTGATATAACATCAATACCCGTATCTTTTTCTTTTTTGGCCAAAATGTAGCGTTTGCTGAAATTTTTCTATCTGAGATTAAAATGCAAGTATAGTGCCTCTGACTGTTGGAACACTAAGTTCTGGCTTACGAAGGTCCAGCTATAAACTGGGACTTGGCAAACTTGAAGTATTACTCACTGACTAATAATCCTATTAGTCAAAACTGTAAACTTCTGGTCAACTACATTTTTTGCATATTACTGCATGAAGCTCTAGTTGAAGTTCACTATCCAAAATGTCCTTTGAAGGCATCACAATTAACAAGAGGTAATTTACTCTCTTGATATATAAAAGCTGACTGTTCCTGTCCAAAAGTCAATAAATCTTAGGTGTTGGTGAAAGGCCATTCCCTACCTGTAGCAGTCATGTTACCCAACCCTTGAGCAATGACTTTTCATGGAGCACAGACCAGGCTGACCACAGTGTTCACATGGATCTCAGTCCCAACTATTTAACTGATGATGTAGTCTGAACAAAATAATGGTGCAATAAAATAGGAGGGTTTCATAGCAAAATGCTCAAAAACTACAATAATCTATCTGGAGGGAAATCCACAGTAGGGCATCTTGAGAGGGAAGCAAATGAGAAGGCTTGCTCTTAAATCAGGGCTGAGGCGTTCTTCATTCATTCTTGAATTCTTTTAAAGATTTATGCATAAAAGCCCTCTTGCCTATGCCTTCCATTCCCAGTCCTGTTTCCAAATCCACTGTTCTTACCTGACAAGGGCCCTAACATGTTTTGGTCATTATCATAAGCACCTTATTGCCCTTTAAGAAAAGCAGATGGCCCTAGATGAAGATACAAAACTCTACTCACTTCAATGCAAGCTATTGTTCTTACTCAACACTGAATTGAGTGTGTGTTCAGAATTTTTCATAACAACATGAATAAAATAAAAATATCCTAAATACCCTAAACGATCTCCTGGGGGGACGAGGGAAGGGGGCAGAGAGGAAGAATGCAAATGATGAACTTGGAAAATTATTTGTACATGGATCCTGGACTCCTGTAGAAAACGGTCTAACTAAGAGATGAAAATAATGGGAGATAGAGAGATGGGGCAGAGTTTTTACAGTATCTTACATTATATAATTTTCACCTATGAAGATTGCCTATTTTTAAGATGTTGGAGCTCAATAACAAGGGGAGAAAGCAGGAGACTGGAATTCAAAGGAATCTTACACCCTCAGTCCTCTAGGCAAAACCACTCCCCAGTCTCCTGTTCCCTGGTTTCCCAGGCTGGGCTGTCCCTCCCTGCAGCCATTTACCCAGTTTTCCACCAGAGCATTTCATCACTTTGATCAGCATCCTGCCAACACAGCCTGCCCTCGATTCATTTTTGCTGCCCACCTGATCCATGTTTGGATCCTGAGTTCTTTGCACCCCGCTTTGCATATAATTGGCATTCAATAAAAGGCAGAGAATGAAACACAAGGAAACAGCAGACTTGCTTCTGCTTTAGGAAGTTCGTTTCATTTTTAGACCCCTGAAAGCTTCTTGGGATTAGTTAGTTGAAAGCCCAAAGCAAAAGAAAGGACAGGGACTGTGAGGGTGTTTTGAGGTATTTGGGGGAGCTGGAATTCCCACAGAATTGAAAACAAAAAAGGCTGAGACTTGTAGCAGACCTAGTACTATGCCTGGTACAAAGCAGATGCACACCTAGCAGTGAGCACACACACATCAGTCATGGAAGCAAGGAGGAAAGAGCAGGATTTTGTGGGAAATGGTTGCCCTGGGTGGATGTCAGGAGAATCCCTATGGAGGCAGATGAGGGAGTTTGGGACAGGGTCTACCAGTGGATGTGAACACTAGTCCCCATATATTCAAGCCAGTTTGGTGAAAGATCACCTGACAATCACCTAAGATTCTAAATAAGAGAGTGTAGATCAGGACAGCTGGGGGCTTCCCTATTTAAAAAGGCAAAATGTGAAATCAGTTTCTTTTTTTAGTGCTTTTTTCCTGAAATTTCTAACCTGGCCAAAATGTCTGTGGTACTTTAACAGCTTAGAAAACTTAGTAGCAAACCTTAATAAATTTTGGAGTCAGCCCAGAGTCCTAACTTACTGAGGGTATTTTGCCCTCGAGGTGGGGTCACACCATCTGGTCATGGTTGAGCCTCTGAGATCCAAGCTCTCATTCTGGCAGGCTCTTCCCCTTCTGCCAAATCTCAACCACAGCTAAACTTTCCCAGCCTCTGGAGACGAAATGTTTGGGCTGTCTTCTGACCAAGTGTGAGATAGTTTTTGTGTGCATGTGTTTGTTTTCTTTGGTTTTATTTTGTTTCTGTTTATGAGATAGGCTACAGAGCCTTTCCCAGGATAATCAGTCATCTTGACTGGTAACAGGCAGAGGCAGACAAAACTGGGAGATTCTAGATCAATGGATTTGTTCTGTAAAAATCACTGAATCCTATTGGAACAAATTTGATTTGGTTTTCCTTTTTATTTATTTTTTGCCCTTTTTTATTGAATCATTTACTCATTCTTCAAGAACAATTTTGAATATTTTGCTCGAACACAATCCCAATTAAAAATAATCTCTTAAAGTTATAAACATAGTTTTCTAATTTTCTTTTGATTCACCCATCCATCGATCTGTCCAGTCAACAACCATTACCGGACTTTTTACTCTGCACCAGGCACTGTGCTTAAGTTGATCAAAAAGGCAAACTCTGTCTTTCCAGATGTCTTTTTATTTTTTATTCCTCAATAAATATTTGGTAAATAAAGAAAATCAGGAATGAATGAACTAAGAAATAAAGAAGGTAAATCGAAACAGAAGAAACAAGGAGAGTAGAGTGAAATTTATGCATGTGACATAGTCAAACACTCATACAAATTTTTAGGAAATTCTGTCACAGATTTAAAATGTGGTCCACTAATTCCCATGGCCCTGAAGTTGAGATGCTGGACACAAAAGAAGCAGGTGGTAGGACTTCTCTGTAAACAATATGACTTCAGACCCAGATGCTCAGAAAAGATGGAATGGGCTCTTTCCACACACCCATCACCTTTCGCAGGCTGAGCCAGGGCTTGTCTCCTCATGGCTAGACTGGAGCAACACTATGCTCAGCACTGATCCAGAAGTCAGTGTGGTACACACAGCAAGGCCACATCTTCTCAGAGAATTTGACAGCGGAGGCGTCTAGGGCTTCAGAAGGCATGGGTTCTATACTCTCTAAAAAGATGGTGGGATGTATGCTGGGTGACCCATAATAATCATTACAATGCTACCCTATCTCCTTTTGGGGCTTACCCTTGCACTCTCCTTTGTACAGATGTGCACAGCCTTCCTTCTAGTGTATCAGCTAAGACTTCTAAGTGTCTCTCATTCTAAGAGTCACTGAGGGAAGTATGGGATGAAATGAACTTTGGGAAATCAGACCCAGTAGACTGTAATCTCCATGAGGGTGGGGACTATGCCCATTTTACACATAGTATCTCTAGTAACTAACATAGGGACCATGATTAGTAAATATCTGTTGAATGATCATGGCGTCCTGCAACATTTCACATTACCTTTTTGCCTAAATACTGAAGATAATGCTGAATGCTCGGAGCTCTGAAGCCAGTCTGTCTGAACTCAAACTCTGATTCTGCCACAGTCTAGTTGCATGACCTTGAATAACTTAACTCCTCTTTGATTCAGTTTTTTCATGTGTAGAGTAGAGATAATAATAGTATTTATCTCATAGTGGTTTTTTTTTTTAAGATTAGATGTTTTAAAATATATCTTATCTTTAAAACAGTATATGGTACATAGCAAGTGCCTTTTAAGTGTTAGCAGTCATAGCCATTGATATTTATGAATGAGGATCTGGGGACTCATTCAGTCAACAAACATTTTTTGAGCATCTACTCTGGACCAGGCATAGTTCTGGGCACTAGAAATACACTGGTGTACCAAGTAGAAACAGACTGTCAGAAAATCAATTCACAGATTGAGAACGACTTACAGTCATCAGTAATAAGAACTACCATTTCTTTTTTTTTCTTTCTTTCTTTTTTAGAACTACCATTTCTTGGGTCTTTAATGTCCACCATTCATAATGTGCTAAGAACTTTACTCATATTATCTATTTTAATCATTACAACAAAGTAGTGAAGAAGATATGTTTATTTCCCCCATTATTCAGATAAGAAAATTGAGGTTTAAGTGGTAAAGCAACCTGTCAAAGGCCAGAGAGCAGGGCTCTCATCTACCCATTCACTCTCTTAATCTGCTCATTCATTCAACATCTGTAGGCACCGCTGCCTCCCAGACTCTGTGCTAATGAGAGAGAACTAGCTGGAACAAACAAATCACAGTGACAGCCACGAGTTGGTTTTTCAATAATCAGCCTGTCTCAAATCAAAAAAGCATACAACAGAAAAGATGATAATAGATAAGCTATGATATGACATTTATCTTCATGAATTTGGGACAACAACACAAAATAATCAACAGCTCATTTTGACAAATCGTTTGCGAACAAGGAAAAAATGAGTGTTTTAAAACAATTCAAATGCACACGCCATTTAAAGGCATCAATGATTAAAAAAACAAACAAACAAACATATGAGCTATTAGAAAAGTAATCTTAACGTTCTTTTTAATTCAGGCACTCCAGAAACTAAGTAATCATTGTTGCAATTAATTGCTTTCTTGTTGCTTGTCACTTTCCTTTCATTACAAGAAATTAAAGGGTAGAAGCAAATGAAACAATATATATTTATTCAAGCTGAGATGGCTTGACATCATTTATTGCATTTGTGCTTCCCAAACACTGCCTGGTTATTCTCTTAAAACTAAAATTCCTCTAGCTCTGAACTGACTTAGCATATTTCCCGCAGTGATACGCTTGATAATCATGACTCAAGAATGCGGAGCTAGAAGGGGCTGAGAGAATATGTTGTCACTCCCATATTTATCACCACATTTCCTGAATCATCCAGCTTCGTAATGATGATTTCTTTCCATTCTTTGCACTGTTTGGCAACTACATGTTTTGTGAATACCTAAGAACGCTTATAAATATTCTCTTTCCTTTCAGCCAGTAAATCTTTAAAATTAAAAGACAAAGTTAAAATGACTTCTGCACTTCACCAACGTCCCCATTAAATGTACCATACATCTCACAATTTCAATATTCACAGTTTAAGACTCAGTGATGACTTTCAATCTTACTTTGTAGATAAAGAAAGAGGAATATGCTTTGCGGTTTATTGAAAGCTATTTTGGGAGTTAGTCTTGATGGTTAGATGTTTTATTCTTTCTGCTTCTCCATCCTTCCCTCTCCATCCACCTTTATTGACACCAGGCATCAGCCTCTTGTTCCACGGAACTTTTTTTTTCATTTTAGAGTCAGAAATGGATAGACAAATATTATAGAAACAACAATTTCAAGGATCTGGTGCAATGACATGGATCAATGCTTATTGAAATTTCAGGATGCTCGATCTGCTGAGAACACAGTCAGCCAGTATGGCTCATATTTCTAGATAATGATCACAGAGTGACTGGAGGATGGGGTAGGGAAAGTGAAGCTTTTGGGCAAATGATAGCATGACTTTAGCACTGGGGAAAATCCACAGATGCTTAGAAATAAAAACGTGTTTGTCCGCATGACGCTGCTCAGGCTTGAAGAACTATCCGTTTGTATACTGTGTATATTCTATTGTACTAACTGCTACTTACAGAAGCCCCTCCACCCCCACTACCTTCTATAGGTCACACCTCTTATTTCTTTCATAATACTTTGATCAATTTGAAAATTATCTTATTTACTACTTAACTTGTGTATTGCCTTCCTTCCCTTCCTAGAATATAAGTGTCTTGAGGGCAAGAACTTCACCTTCCTGGGTCACAGAGCCTCGAGGATGCCTGAAACGTAACAGGTATCAAAACCTTTTTTATTAAATTGGAATTTGAATATTATTGCAACCTCTCTGCTAAAAAAAAAAAACCAGTAAAATGAGAGCCAACAAATTCATGTTTCCTTAGCATTATTTATAGGATAATCTTAAAGTCTAGACAGAACCTAGAATTCTCCAACGATGAAATACAGCCCACAATTTCCAGGAGTTACTGTGATGACTGCACACCTTGCCAAGTCAATCTGTCACTTAACATCTTAGAAAGTATAGATAAATTTATAAATTCATGATGTGTGAATGTGAATTTCAAAGTTTCAGGCCATATTAAAGATTTTGCTCAGAAACAATAATACTCCTGCTTAGTCCAAAAATTGTCTGAATATATAAAACCATGCCACGTGAAAGCTAAAGCCAGCATTTCCCATAGTCCAAATGGTATAAATGTATTGTTTTCAATTTAGTGACCTAAGAAGAAACACAACAGATGCATGCTTCTTCAGCCAAGACAAGAATTCCTTCCAAACACGAGAACCCATTATATAAGATGAAGATGTGTTTGGTTCCTAAATGAACCACACAGTATTGGAATTGTCATTAGCTACTATAAGGCAACGGAGAATTTATAAAATCAGAACCAATGTGTTATTAAGACCAGGCACCGTGGCTTTCAGGCAATATAGATTTCTGAGCTATTTATTTATTTATTATTATTATTGCGGGTCCCACTGTCCCAGCTGCAACAATCCCAACTCTGCAGGGCCCGTGTAACAAGGCGATAGTATCTGAGAAATAATGAGTGAAGGAATGCTGTTCTTTCTTTCAGAGCAATCTCAGGTGCGATCTTATACCGTAAAGGACCGGATCAATACTCCCAGCAGCAAGCCGCTCGATACCCCCTGAATTATTGCTTCATTTTTCTTCTTATTATAGATGAGTTGTGTTATTATTTTCCCCAAATCGATATTTTACAACCTTTTTTATCCGTTTCTCCATAAATTTTGTGATTACTTTAAACTGGGAGTTCCGGTACACTAAATAAGATGCAGTATCTGAAAGGGACGGAACGTACTGAAATGTTTTTTTGTTTTTGTTTTTGTTTTACTCTTTTAGACACAATGCCTTGTTTAAAGGCACATCATAATCAATAGACAAAGGAACACTGTCACGGAGAAAAGTTTAACATAACCCTGTGCTTGCAAAATGAAAGTGCAAAGCCTTTAAAATAGCAGCAACCCAAACAACACAAAGCTGAAAAACACAAAAGGAGGCTCCATTGATCAGCACTTTGCATCTGAAATTTCATTCTTAATGCTTCTTCTCCCCTCCAGTTAAAGGGCCAATGCAATTCCCTTAAATTGTTTCTCACAAAGGAGATAACTCTATGCACCTTGGAGAGATTTAATTGGCTTCTATAAGCTGTCTCCTGCTAAGTGTTTAAAACATCAGCAAATCAAATCATGTAAACTCATACCCTGTTCTGCTGTCGGTTTGCTCCAAGCTTGATTACTTAGATGTTAACATTAGCAGTGCCTACACTTAACAAAAGAGATCGGGAATATAACTCCCTCCGTGAGTTCCGGGATGACTTGAGTTAATTCTATGCTTCCTATGAAATAATGTGTGTTATTTGGCAGGGAATGCTCAGTGGTAACTAAATAATCATTACAGTGCAGCCAGTGGTAATTACATGGTAATTCACATTAACTTCATAATAAGCACTGTATTTTTCACTATATCCATCTGAGAATGAGGCAGAATCATAGTCTTTCATTTCTTTTTAATGCCACCAAAAATAAAAATAAAGTAAAATCACTTTAAGGGCAGGAGGACAAGGAATATAACCCTGATGAGTTAAGCTACAGATTTCATTAAAGAAATACTTAAATCCATTAAGTCTAATTAGACATGACATCCCCGAATTCACAAACAATAGTTGTAATAAACTCATTAAAAATTTTTGGTGGCTTCTTTAGAAAATGGGAGAATATTATATTATAGGCTGTTATATTACATTAAGGTTTTATAATTTTATATGGGCTCTTCTCTTTTTATGTAAAAGCCTACGAAACTTTATAAGAATAGTTCTGCTTAAATCAATGAGTCTTAAACAACAGTGTGCTTCTTGTAACATGTACTTAATAATGCAATAAACTATTCTAAGTAGTATAGAATAAAACAGGAAGCACTTCATTCTGAAGGGCTAAAAAGGTATCAGGATATAGGGACTCAATTCCTTACAGCATCGCAGGGCACGATTTACATTCAAATCTCCATTTACATACATGTTATTTAATTCGGGCAATTATGAAGTCCTAAAACCTTCCATTACAACCTGGACCCATGAAAGGATTCACACCATGAATGCATCATATATAAGTATACGAAAAAGTATTCTGAGAAGAAAGCAGTGGGAACAGCTTTAATTGAATACTTATATTAGTGGATTAAATTAGGTCTGTTTTTAAATGAGCCACCCTTAATTAGCTGCAGTTAAGAAAGTGGAATTAATATATTTTACATTTTACTCTACTCATTACATTTAGCAGCAATGGACATCTGGCCCTTTTTTGCTTTTCAACAATTGAGTGCCTTTTTAGGAAGGTCTGAAGAAAAATCTATTTCAGTTTTAACACAAGCCCCCCAAAAAAGTTTAGAGCAGGATGCCCTTACACAATCTGGCATTTTTTTTTTTAAATGAACTATGGTATGTTATTGATACAGTGATACCCTCTTCACTGACTACTGCAGGACACACCTGACAACAATTCATCCATTCATTCATTGTCAGCCAGTCAGGCAGCAAAAAGTAACCAAAACTCCTCACTGTGCCAGGTGCACAGCAGAGATCTCCTCCCAAACAGGTTTTAATCTTGTCTCTGATTGCTGCCATCTTGCAAATCTCTCTCTCTCATTGCTCTTCATGATGATGATTCTGCCTCTCAACCCACTAAGCAGAAGATCACTACATGAGACAAAGCCTAACATATCTTATCACTTCAAGTACCTCAGGGAACTGAGATTTAAAGTCAAAGTGGGAGGGTCCACAGATACCCTGTGGCTAGAAGTGAACATTCCCATAAATTCCCACAGACACTAGACAGTAGACTATGGCAGTGGGCAATGTATTCAGGTGGACCCCATCAAGACCCTCCCTGATCTAGACCTTGGAAAAATGACCCTCCAGTCCCAATGAGGTCTCGCAACAGCTTTCTGGTGTCTGACAGATGTTTCATCTGACACTGGGCTCTCACAAAAGGAAAGGATAAAGGAAATGCCCTTGAATTGCATGACTCCACTTTGCCAATGGTGGAAGGCACACTTAACTCTTGTGTAAGACTTTGATGTACTTGGAGGTGAAGAAAAGCTCTTTCTTCTTTTGTCAACAGAAAAACAAGAATGTAAACAAACATCAGAACAATGATGTCTGTGGCACTTTTTTAAAAAAACTGATCATATATTGGAGACCCAAGGAATTAAACATGCTCTGCTATCTCACCTTTTTCTTGGGAATGTACTCGAAGGTATTTAATGACCTTAAAGAATTCAAAAAGAGCCAGCCACGTGACCGTGGTGATGTGGCTGAATGATTTTCATATATATTCAAAACTGTGATGCCTTTAAATATTTGCAAATATGGAAGGCAATTCACAAAATAATTGGGAAGTCCATTGTTACGTCATTTGTTCTGTTTATATATGCAAATCAATCATGTGTTTGTTTGGGAAAGGCTCTTTCTTATTCAGAGCCTCAGCTGCCTCCTCTACAAAATCGGAAAATTGGCCCAGGTTATTTCTGAGGGACTTTCCATCTCTAAAATTTGGACTTAAAGGAATCTGTTCTGTCGAATCCTTTTTTGGCAAGATCTGCCACTAGCTGAGCACTTACTAGATGCCATACACTGTGCTAAGCTTTTCATATGCATCATCTATTCAAATCCTCACAGCAATCCTATGAGATATAATCCCCATTTTACAATGCAGAAATGGAGTGTCAGATTGGTTAAGAAACTAGCTAGAAACCGGCTGAGCCAGGATTCAAACTGGGGTCTGTTTTGAATCCTGAGATCTACAGTCATACAGTTTCTTTACAACTAAATGAGCCTAAGGGAAATATACATAGTGTGGAGATAAGCTCTTGGCTGACAGGCCAAAGAAAAGGACTCTGGTATAAAGATCTAAGACCAGCTGAGTGACTTTAGCCAAGTCTTTTAAACTCTGTAAGCCTAGTTTTCCTCATCTATGAAGAAGTCAACAATTTGGGTTAACTAGGTCACCTTTAAGGCTTACACACCATAAATTTATGGCCAATTTCTCAGTCATTCCTTCATAGGTTCTTTCATTCATTGATTTGACTAATATTTATTGAGCTTTCCCACTCGCTAGGTATAGTACTAGGCACAGCCATATAGTGCCTAGTATAGACAGACAAGCATCCTGCCTTCACGGAGTTTATATTCTAGTGAGAGACACAGACTATATACAAGTAAACAAAGAAATAACCCAGATCATATCAGCTGATGGTAAGTGCTACGTATAAAATTCATGTAATTAATGTGTCAGTGCTAAAAAGGCAGCCTAAAACTCTAGAAACCCCCAATCTAATTAGTGAATTATGTCCATAGAAAGCTAAAAAAAAAGAAAAAAAAATGGAGTAAAGTAGTATGAGTTCATTTTGTAGATGTAAAAATATGAGATACCACCTAGTATAACCAATCATTTGGAATAATATAAATCTGATAACAGATTCATCACCAAATGACCTAAAGGACTTTAAATATACCACTTCCCCTCTCTCTAAAACTCAATTTTCACAGTGACAATTGAAGCTAAAAATGCCTGTCCTTCCTACCTCACAGGTTAACAAAAAAGAACTGAATGGAAAAGGCTTGGTCAACTGTAAAAACTGCACCGAAGTTAAACTGACGTAATTATACAGATTTAAGACAAAGCTGAGACACTCAGGGGCCCAGTAGCCAAGCCTGTACTTTGGCCCTGACATATAACTTTCTGACAAGTCACATAATATTCTAGCTTTGATGTTACTAATTTCATAAATTTAATTTTCAAGCTTTCAGATAATACTCCTATATCTTCTGAGCTAACCAGTGCAAATGTTTCATTTTTCTAATCTTGAAGAAACTGGAGAAATACAGACCTATAACCTTGCTCCGAACAGATCCTCCAGAGACACTTTCCTCTACCCAAACCTCCCAATAACCTCAAGTGGGCAGCTGGGTCTCAGTGACTATTTAAAAAATCAGTTGACACTAAAAGAAAACAATACACATAGCAGAATCACTGGGAAGGCCTCATTCTTTGCAGGTATTTAAATGTGAATACATTTTTGGCATTAAACAAAGATCTAAGTGAACTCCACATTAACCGGGGGGTGGGAGTTCTGGACCCAAATCAGGAGGCTGATCCCAGGTGGCTCTCTGCCCAGCACGTCAGGTCTTCCCCCACAAGATGTAAAGAGGTGAACCACAGTTAACGTTAACAAGAAAAAGATGAACATTTACATTTGGAGGCCGAAGAGCAGAGGACACAAGGAGAAATCTGCTCTCCTGCTGCTGTTTCTGCCTTCAATTTAGGGAGGCCAGCTTCTGTCTGCCCCCTTACCACTGAGAAGTTTGGGCAGAGATTCTTCAACCCGACATGAATGGAATGGTTTCCACCTGCACATTCAGAACCTTAAATCCTTGGGGGTCCACTTAAGAGTGTGAGCATACTTTATCCAAATCTGTGTGGTTTGGTATTCAATTCATACCAAGGATCACATATGACATATGACCCACCAACAGGAAAGTGCTGAAATAGATGGAGAGAATATTCCTCTCAAAAAATAGTTCTCTTGGGATGGATTTCAGTAATTTTAAAGTCTCTCTTATGATAAGGTTCTTTTCCAATTATGCTATTTTAAACTAAGTGCTGCTTGGGGCATGACACAACCATAAGGAATGGCAGTTTGGGGAAGTGTACAGAGGTCACCTGAAGAAGTTAGTCAAAACAAAAAGGAGAAATAGAACATTAGCATAAATTTAGTAATTTTTGCTAGCAGATTGGCCTTTCAGCATGACAAATGTTCCTCAAAACAAGCCCTTTAAGGATCAGTTTTTAAAATGTAGCTGAAAGTGGTTATCTTTGGAGATTTAAATGATTTTAATATGGTAAATTGTTACTTATGGCTTAGGATAAAATTTCCAGTGAAAGCATTATGCGTAGATTTAAAAAGAACTGTCTCAAACAACTTAGAGAATAATATGATGGGATTTAAAATGACTCTGGTTTTGATAAAAACAAACAGAAATGCTGATGTCAAAGTTTGAATAAAAGTGTAAACCTCAATGTGGAAAAAGTTATATTTGTAAATGTTGTAAATTATGTGTGTGATTTTAAATATGCATGTGGAACTAAGTTAATGTGTGAAATATTATAAGTAGACGTTTGATAATTCATTAATATTTACAAATATGTACACAGTTCACTTATTCCTAGAACTGAAAAACTTTTGGGGAAATGGGGGAATGCCTTATATTCAAGATCATGTTCTACTCTGGCGTATACGATATTAAAAGTTCTATGAAAGAAAAGATGTGGCTATCTAACAACAGGGGAATGACCTAGTAAATTATGATGCAGCCACAAAATAGACTATTATATACCTGATAAAATGCACTTAGGAAGAATTGGAATTATCAGCGGAAATGTTTATTTTACCATTTAAATTAAAAGAAGGATGCAAAATTATATAAACATGTGATTCATTCTGATAAAAATTCGTAAGAGTAACACAAAGAAAACTATTAGAAGACTAAAAAGTATTAATAATGATTGTTTCTGAGGGATGGGATAATGGATCTCTTTATACTTGCTGCATTTTCAAAATTTTTTGTATGAGTGAGCGTTATGTTTGTAACGATACAACTTGTTTAAAATATGGAAGGCTTCCTTTCTCTCTCTCAAAAAAACAAGGGGGGTGCCTGGGGGGCTCAGTCAGTTGAACCTCTGATTCTGATTTTGGCTCAGGTCATGATCTCAGGGTCATGAGATTGAACCCCACGTGGGCTCTGGGCTCAACAGGGAGTCTGCTTGGGATTTTCTCCTTCCCTTTCCCTCTGCCCCTCCTCCCCTCTCTCTCCCTCTCAAAAAATAAACAAATAAAAATAAAATTACTTATACATACATATACATACATATATGGCTTCAGTTCCTGTCAGACCCCACATGTCCTAGAAATACCCACAGTCTCTCATCGCCAACAATCAAATTTGAAGGAATCGCATAATTTCAAAAATGAATGAGCTAAAGCAACAGTCCAAGAGGTTTACTGCTGTGCGGGCTCTGGTTTCCCTCGACCAGGGTCCAGATCCTGGCTCCTCATTTTATCCTACATTACCCTGGGGAAGTCACTTTACCTCACGAAGTTTTCTTATAAAATGGGCTAATAACAGAGCCCGCCTCACACAGCTTCTCGGGGCGGGGGGGGGGGANGGGGGGGGGGGGGGGGGGGGAGAACATTTTACATTTCAGTAAGAGAAGAAGACTGAAAGAGACAACAGTGGAGGAAAAAAAAAGTCTGGAAAAGGAGGGGATGATAAGATAAAACTGAAGAAAGGCTGTCAAAAGCCCACCGGGGTAGAAAACCAGCAGAGGCAAGAGAGAAAAGAAGAGTTCAAAAAACTCTAGCAGGGAATGTGGCTATCCTGGGGTGGGGGGGGGGTACAAGGAGGGGCCTAAATTTCCAACCTAATTGTTATAATTTTGGACTGGATTCAGTTTCAGAAATGTTAAGCCTCCTACATGAGTTCCCATTTTCAGTGTGGAAAGTACGGCACTGCTTCACATGGTGAGGGGAGAAATCCATGGAACTCACAGACCCCCAGGGGCGGTTCGAGTTGAAAACAAACAGCTCCATATTCTGTAGCTGAATGTGCCTTTGAGAGCTGGAACCAACCTCTGAGACATCAGGCTTCTGAGATATGAGGCCCTTGGAGCTACGTGGACTCACTCATTTGGGGTTGGCTGATGAGTCCCAACCAGGGTGTACACCAGAGAATGCANGGGGGGGGGTACAAGGAGGGGCCTAAATTTCCAACCTAATTGTTATAATTTTGGACTGGATTCAGTTTCAGAAATGTTAAGCCTCCTACATGAGTTCCCATTTTCAGTGTGGAAAGTACGGCACTGCTTCACATGGTGAGGGGAGAAATCCATGGAACTCACAGACCCCCAGGGGCGGTTCGAGTTGAAAACAAACAGCTCCATATTCTGTAGCTGAATGTGCCTTTGAGAGCTGGAACCAACCTCTGAGACATCAGGCTTCTGAGATATGAGGCCCTTGGAGCTACGTGGACTCACTCATTTGGGGTTGGCTGATGAGTCCCAACCAGGGTGTACACCAGAGAATGCAGGTGTAGGACCACTGATCTGCGCTGGAGGTTTTCAGGAACAAAAAGAGACCACCAGAAGCCAAAATCAAGATATCTACGCTACAACAAGATAAGATTACGGAATAAGATTCTACCAAGATTCCACGAAGATGTAGAATGATTATTAAAGACTAAAAATTGTTTTAAATTTATAACACTTATTGTTTCTTACGTATGTTTCCTACATATTGCTAAATGAAAAAAACAAATCATGCAATATGCTGTAAGGTCTCACCCTATTTTGGTAATGAGGCCGATATATGCACACAAAGAAGTAAGACATATGCCATTAAAAATATTAACAGCTAACATTTATTGAGTGCTTAATGTTTTAAAAACTGGTAGAAATGTGAGCAATTTTAACATTATTTTAATAATTTTTCAATTGATGCTTCTGAAATTACCTGAAATCAGTACGTACTACATTGCAATAAAGAAAAACAAGTTTTAACGCTCTAGTGGGCGCCACATCACTTAGTTAACAGAAACACTAGCATCTACCCCACTGTAAACATGGACAAAAAACCAGAAAATAACCCTCCACCAAACATCTGGAGTAAGCCTTAGAAAAGGAGAAAAAGAAAAAAATTGAGTTTAGTTACCCACTCCACCCCCCCAGGATGTTAAAGTTTCAACGTACATAGTTAAAAAACTAAAGGGTTAATTTACCATGATGCTGAATAAAAACAAAAACAAAAGCCTTGAAGACCTCCGAATAGTTTATTGGCTTTGAAAACCAAATCATGTTATATCATTCTAAATAGATTAGAGGTTCAAGACTTTATAGCGTTGTATTATGTTGGCAAGAATACATATAAAGCTCAGTTCTTACCTTTATTGTTAATAGTTTCCTAATCCCTGACCAGAAATTTATAGTTTAGAAATGGCAACACATCTTAAAGATTAAAGCCATGTGACAAATAGTTCATGTCCCTTAATAACCAAATCACATGCCTTAGATTGGGGAAGCTTATCTGCCTTTTCCTTCTATATGGTTTCATTGGTAGGAAATACTTTATATCCCTATTACATGAATGATGAATGGGACCATTGGTTATGGTCTGTTATTTGCCTGGCTGTAGTCAATATGTTTTCTTTGGACAGGGATTTCTGTGATTTATCTCTCTCCCGGCCTTATCACTTATTAACTCTGGGTAGACAGGAAAAAGCCAAGGTTGTATATAAGGCCTAGTGGCCATTTAGACCTCTAATGTCAGTGAAAATATCCCTTTTAATGATCGCGTTACGCTAGCTACTCAAGTCCTGATTACGCTCCACTCCAAATAGGAAATAAAGCTCATATTTCTTGGAAAGCATGTACATAAAATATGCAAAATAATATGCTTCCTTCAGACCAGCTTTACTCTTTGCAGAAACGGTCTTCATTTTATAGATGTCACCGAAGTACAATGGGTACTTTTAGTGAGTCTTGTTGCTCTTGTCCCCGTTATGGCACCGAGAGTGTTTAACTTTACAAACGCCAGGGGGTTTGGGATCACCGATCACATCAACGCACATCAGATCAGGAGCAATCACGTTTTGTGAAAAAACTCCCTTCAGCAGAGAAGAAGCTTGGGATTTGCCCTTTGGATTACAAAAGCAAAAAGAATAAATATTCTCTCTGCCTTGAATTCTTTTCTTTGTGTGTAAATGGCTCATTTGGAGTAATATTCAAGACATGTGGACAGGAGCAGCCTGTTAATTTTTCTTTCTTCTTGAATCTTTTCCAATTAGGACACCGCTAAGGCAGAACTGCTAATCAAGTGTTCATCACACAGGCCTCTCTCAGCCGAATCCTAAGTGAAAACAGTCTGATAGAAGAGAAAACACTCTCTTACCTTCCTTTCCCTGATTCTTCCTGAGTTTGCTTAGGCCTGTCTCCCTAACGATTAACATATGCGGACAACATTACCCTTGGCAGAACATTTTCATGCCCATTCTTTCCTTCACTGATACTCACAAGACCCTGGGGTGCCCAGCGGAGAAATGGTCCCTTCATCCATGAGGCTGAAGAAGCCAAAGGCCTGGTAACCTTAAGCCCTCTCTCTTCCTCACCCCTGTGTCCAGCCCATCTCCAAGTCCTGCCTATTTCCTCTTCTATACCTCTTGAATTCTCTCACTTTATTCCATCTCCACCCTTTACCACTTGAATCAAAGTCACCAAATCTCCCTCCCAGACTACTGCAATGACCTCTTCACAGGTCTTCCAATATCCACTCTGGGTTTCTATGCACCATCCAGCCAGAGATATTTGCTTTCTTTTTTTTCCCCCAAAATGCGAATCTATTCAAGTCCATTGTCCTTTCTGACACTTCAAGGACTGCCTATTGTTCTAACAACTAAACTCCTCCCCATGGCTTATAAGACTTTGCACAAGCTTGTTCCACCCACTTCTCCAGCATTCTTTGTCACCATCCTCCTCTCTTAATTTTGCAGCCTCACTAGAATTTTTCCAGCCTTCCAAGATGCCACATTTGCTTCCATTCAATGCCTTCTTACACATCCTTTATGCTGGAACACTCATTCTCTTTCCCCAACCCCACCCTTCTCCCACTCTCCACCTATTTCCAGGTTAACTCTTCATCATCTTTCAAACCTCAGCTCATCTTTTCCTGAGGAAAAATATCTCTAACTGACCTGTTGGGCTACTTTTTATACGCTTATTGGAACTCAGTTCCTATCTTTTTGGACACTCACAAAATTGGAAATAGTAAACTTATAAACATTTACATTCCTTTGTAGACCACAAGATCAATGAGAACAGGAACCATGTCTTGTTTTGCTCAACGTTGTTTTAGAATATTGCCCAAACTGGTTTAGAACATTGCCTAGAATAGAACAGGCAATCCACAAATACTTATAAGCTGAATGACTGAACAAAAGGAAGTAGTAATAATTAGAACCCAGATCTTTTGATTCCTACTCTACTGACTAGAAAGAAACAATTTCTTCAATCATGATGAAAGGTGACACATATTTAATACCAACCAAAATTTGCTCTAATGATTTTCGAAAAAAAAAAAACGTTATTATCTGCTTCTCTCTTTTTGAGTTTACTTTTAGGGAGCACTCACACTGTACCAGGCACGATCAGCACTGCATTATCTATATTGATCCATTTACTTCTTAGATACAGGAACTATTAAAAGATTCCTATTTTACATGAGAGAAAATGAAAAATAGGTATGATACAGATACAACCCATATTTTCTTTAACAGAAACCCCACTACTGTGTTCTCCTACGTGTAAAACTTCAAGTGAGAGGGAATAGATTCTTAATTAACAGCTTTTATTTACATTCCATGTCACCCAGAGCACAAAAATCAATGAGGATCCATTGATCCTGGGCAATATGTCAATCAATTATTAGAGAACATCTATTGCAAGTAAGATACTGAGTCAAGTTGCTTCAACACCATGTACAAAATAGTATAAGATCAGGGAAGGATAGCTCTTCCCTTATAGAGCTTGTGGACTTTTTGTGATTTGTGTACCTAAGAACAGAACAAGAGATCTAAAGGCATAAGGAAATGAATGATAAATGAATGGCCTAAGCACATACAACAAAAGAGATCTAAGGATATAAACTCTTCTAGTCAATCAAGATGAGCCATAGGGAACATCAAAGTCGCCTAATGCAATTGGCTCATTTTACACTGAAGAAACTAGAATGTGGACCATGGAATCAATGTGTCCCACATCTCACAGCCAGTTAGCAGCAGAGCTGGGGCTACCAGGCCTCCTTGTTCTCAGCCCAGTGCTCTACCCACCATACTAAAGTGGCTAGAAAACAGTTCAGAGGGGAAACAGAGTTTGAGCCTGATCTTAGGGGGGAATTACCATGTCCAGAATTGCTACATATGAAGTGAGCTTGAGGCCTAATGAGGAGACTGGTTTGAGTGAAGCTGAGTGCACGGGGAGCCGTGAAGTTGGCCAAGCATAGGGGTTGGGCCACATCTCACATACAGTAGGCAAAAGGGGAAGCTTTCTATACAGGTTAATGCTATGACAGTGGCTTTTCAGAAGCCTAACCTGACAATGAATTAGTGTAAGAAGAGGCTCACGAACATGAAATTCATTAGGTACAAACTCTTCACTTTCCCTTACAACTGATGACTTTGTTTATCCCCAGGGTGGCAACCTTCATTTGTGGACGAGGTTTTCAAGAACTGGAATCAGAGCCTTCTGGCCTTGAAACTTTTGAACCTGGACTTGAAGCGATTATAACCTAGACACCTTTGTTGAAGAAGCTGGTGATGGACTATACCATGTTACTATGGCCTTCAGAGGAAGGGCTGAAATTTGATGGAAACAAGGAGACAGGTGTGTGTTTTTCCTGAAAAATCAGCACCAGAGAACTTTATAAATCAGGGTTGCCTTATTAAAATATTTATTATTTGAGGCTATTCTTGAGAAAGTATTTGTTATATAAAAATTGTTATATTAGTATTTATAAATCTCTTTCTGGCTACCTTATTCAAACCTTACTTTTTTTTATTTGTGGTTGATTGGTGTTACTTGTTTCTTTTATTTATGGATGTCTACAGTTTTGTTACTAAAAATCCTAAAGGATATTTCTTAGACCTCTAGGAAATGATGGTGAAGATAAACAACACACGTAAAATATTTATGTCCCTATGTTATGGCAGGGACTCAGCAACAAGTGAATGAATTAATGAATAATAATAATGGCCATCATTTATTAATGGAAACTACTAGTATCTGGTTGGTGTTCATACTAGCTCATGAAAAGTGCTTTACATATATTTCCCTGATACTAAAACAAACCCCGGCAAGGGATTATTCCCTTGTAAAAAATAGGCAACTGTGATTCAGAGCCATCACGTGATGTCCCCAAAATAACCTCTATAGTAAGTGGTAGAGCTGAGCATTCCCTCTACACCCATTGCCTCTTGAACCCAAGCCCTTAGTCACTAGGTCATATTGTCTCCTTGGGAGTGGGATAGGAAAGAATGGGAGGAGAAAAGAAAAGTGGAGGAGGGGTGGAGGAAGAAAAAGGGAAGGAGGAGAAAACCAAAGGAATAGGGAGAAAAAAGGAAAACTTGAAAGACATGGTACGTGTCTTCATGTCCTACAGAGCACATTCAGCCAAGGCAGCCCCTCCTACATGCAAAGCTGTTTTGGGGATGAGGTACATACAGGAAGCATTTCCAGGAAGAATTTTCGTTTCAAAGTTAATTCTGAGACTAACATACAGAAATTTGAGTCAGTCTTTCCACAAGGGCATTTGGTGAAAAATCCTTAGAAGAGTGGAACCTGGTGATAGAACAATCTGAGAAGTGGGCCTAACCACAATCTGAGCTGTGACATGGTCATTCACCGGGGCTTTCACCAGCTTGAGGGCGAGTAGGCAGTCCATAGCTCTCTGGGCACACCTGAGCTAGTCAGATGCCATCCTGGCAGCTGATCTCCCAGTTTCTCCAAAGTTAGCAACCTTTCCAGTGGAGAAAGAATTACGATGACATAAAACTGGATTTGGCCCCTTCTTATCAGGGAAACCAATTCTAGAACTTTGAAGAAGCATCTAAAGTCTCCTTCTAGTACTTTATCAGCTCCCAAGGTTACTTAAGCTTAGCGGGAGAGATTACAATTCTAAAGGATTCAAGTCGCTTAAAGATGTGACAAGAGCAGGAAAACAAGCTGGGAGAAGAACAAAGGTATTGGGGAGAACTCTTTCCGTAGCCCTGGAGGTTTATGGTGGATTTATTTCCTGTAGGACTGATGGACCAGACACCAGGAGAGGCTTTTCGAAAACAATCCTGTCACTAGCAAGGGGTTTTGTTTCCTTCTATCAGGTAACATTATTTAAAATTTAAAGTCCGCTTTGCCCCGAATTTACATTAGAATAACTGGATACAATAAGTAAAATCTGGGAAGTACTACTTGTCCTGATCAAGTTGGAATTCACTTTGCTCCCTTACTGATTGGGCGAACACAGGCCCGCACATCTGGTGGATAAGAATTCCTCCTGTGTCCCTGATCTTAAGAATCGATGATGGAGAGCAGTGTTCCCACTCCTTACAAGTGGGGCCAGCTTGAAGGCAATCTGTGTTTAGTCAAATTCTTTCCTCCCTCCCCAAAAAGTCTGCCTTTATTTGCATAGATTAGGCCATGCTGTTCCTGTCTCAGTTTTTTTTTTTTAAACAATTATGGATTTTTAGAGACTTACACATAATACACACCCAAACTCCCTCACACACTCAGAAAACTGCAACAATGCTTAAGTTGGGGTTGTGAGTTTTCAGTCCTCGGATATTTCCCCCCTTTTTTTTTAAGGGAAAAATTCCAAGTGACATTCCACTAAGGAACAGGAGGTTGGCTCAGCCCGACCAGAAAATCAAGCTTCACATTTTGAAATGCTATGGAAGTTAAAGAAAATGAAGTGGGAGCTTCTGTGGGCAGACAGAAAAGGAGGACTGCACGTGTACCATGGCCTGAGTGGTTGTTTGGATATAAAGAGCAGAAAGGTTTTATGACCTATCTCTGCCTTGGTTGGTAAGTGGAAATAAGCACAGAGGCAAACTGAGTCAATCAGGAGCCCCCGTCATGAACAAGTGACCCTAGGCAGGGGCATCTAATGCTGTATCAGGAGGCCAGGTGTCGTTAGTTCACCAATTAACAGAGATTCCCCTTTGTTAGAAATGATGTAATGTCACAGCAAGCTAACAGCCAACTCTGTCAGTGGAGAGGTTTCTGTGCTAATTTCTTCAAAATTTTATTTCTCCAACACAGAAGTTACACGCTCTCCTAGAATACTTAAAAGACTACGTCTTCTTGTCTATTTCCCACAGTTTAAGGCAAGATCAGCAGAAGCATTTTTTTTCCGACTTTAAATTTCCCGCACACTTACACACATGCGTGCACACCCGGGATTTTTCTCTCTTAGCCCTAACTACTTTGCTAGACTTGCAAATCTGCAGCTTTTATCTTTGATCCTAATTCCTCTATGATACAGGTTTTCTAAGATGTGATTTCTTAAATTGATGGCAATTTTTTTAATGGTTAAAAAAATTCCAAATCATAATGGGTCCCTAGCTATTTTCTTTTGAGAACTTAAGTAATTTAGTGGGGATGATTTTTTTTTTTAACTTTTATGGCCAGGTGGCTCAAGGGGATATTTTGTTGAACACTGATTAAAAATAATTTCTTCTAAATGAGACCTGACCACAAAATGGAACCATTAATGGGCAGGGATGTTGTCACCAAAGCGGAATCATGCCTGATTGCCTCTTGTACCTCCCACCACACAAGCATTTTCTTCTTCTTCTTTTTCTTCTCCTTTTTCTTGTTCTTAATAGCAGAGTAAATAAGCAGCCAGCAAGGCCTAAATGTTTTTGGCCAAAAACAGAGTCCAAACTCCTCAGAGAAAACATTTGGCCTCTGTGGTTTTGTAATATGTTCCAGAACACCGAGTTCAGTGAGGAACATTGTGAAAAACTCCCATCCATCGGAATGATGGTGGGGAATGTTACAGTATCAGAAGTTTCAATTGGTCCTTTTCCTGCAGCCCATAATGAGGCTTGTAAAAAAAAAAAAATAGTGCTATGTGGAAGTTCTCATGGGAAAAATGAATGGCAAGAAATCCTAGCTTTAAAAGAAACAGCTAATCTGCTAGTTTGATTGTTCTTCAAAACTTACGCTGAACCAATGAGCCTAATTAAAAACACTTGGCCTACTTCTACAAAGCATCATAGCTTTCTCTATGCTTCGTTTGTATACACCACAAAACTCCAGATAGACTATTATTTTTTCAAGTGCTCACTAACAAAGTGCTGACTTTGTTGGGATGGCTGAGCTAATTTCTTGAACTCAGTGTGAAACCTTAGCTAAACAAAATTGTGGTAATTTTCCTTAATTTGTAAAAGTGATTGGAGTGCAAACAAAATTTTCCTCTTGGGTCAATCCTATAATTTTCAATTAACTAAAACTAATCGTCAGGAAGGCACCAAACCTGCATTTTGTTTAAAGGGCTGGGAGGCATTTCCAAGGGTCAGGATGCATTAATTGTTTTTATAATTTTGAGAGAGAAGGAGAGAGAGACACACAGAGAGAGAAATTGAGACTAACAAGCATGGTTGGTTTTGTTCCTAGTATTAAAGTACAAAAGGAAAGATGCTTTGAGGTAAAATGTCACAGCAAAATAAAATTTGTCCATTTAATTGTATGGTTATAATTAGGATGTGTTAACAGAATTATGTCTTCATGGCTCTGGGGCTTCTTTGTGTGAAAACAACGAATGCTCTATACTTAGTCAGGCCTCACGGTCCTCTACTGAATGAAGAAGGAAACGTGGGACAAGTTCCTGGAGACAGTTACCCAGGGATGACAGGCAGTAAGCAGAGGGCCTAGAATGTCACTGCTCCCACCGTGGTCCATGGACCGAGATCATCAGTCTCACCTGGGAGCTTGTTAGAAAGGCAGAGTCTCAGGTCCCACCCAGAGCTATTGAATCGGAATTGGAATTATAGAAAGATCCGTGGGGGTTTGGTGAGCACATTACAATCTGAGGATCTCCTCAAGTACACACTGGACACTTAGGCTGCGCACTTGCATTTCCACAGGGAACCTGCCTGGTTCTCTCCATCTGATGGGTGGTCAATTCGCCTTCACTCTGCAACCCTAGCTTCTTACCACGAGGCAGGTCTGTGTGCCAAGGCTGTTTGGGAGGGTAAAACGCAGTTTACGGGAGAAGAAAATACCAACCCAGAATGAAATAGGAAACTACCGATTCTCTAGCTATGACCAGGCTAGGAGAAAGTCGTACTGTCCATTAAAGCACATCCTTACTCCATAAAGCAGATAAACCCTAACACAGATGGCTTAACATCCAGAGAGACTCCGAATTGTCTAGCACTTCTTCCCCCTTTCCTTATTTCTCAGGCTGCTTCTTTGGGTATCTGACCAATTATTTCTACTCATTCTCTCAATCAACACGGACACCCAAATGAATTCTTAAATAATGATGATGATGCTAATAATAACAACAGCAAGTCATTTGGTCATACGTATGGTGAAATGGACAAAGAAAGAGGGTCATAGAAACGAGATTTTAAAATAAAATGCACATGTGTAGACATACAGATAAAGTAAGACACCCACAAGGCCAAGGACAAGCTCTGCGTCCACCATCTGCAGTGGTTACCTGTGTAAATGAATCTTCCCGGTGTCCCTTTGCAGAACTGCTTCGATTTGTAGGACAATGTCACTTCTACAACACCAGGGATGTGCCGAGGAGGGGTCTGCACACGGATGGCATGAGGAGTAATCAGCTGGGGAAGACATTGGGGAGAAAACTGTCACTGCGATATGTAAAGGGCTCATTTCACAGCCTTCCCATCAGCTCTCAATAAACATAGCTTTAAAACACATAATTAACCTGTCAGTGTTTACATACTATCTTGATGGAACCCGTATCAAAGACACTGACAACAATATTTACAAGCGCTCTGAGCACGGCCACAACAACTTTATCTGAGTTTCCCTACACAGCAGGCACTTTGCTTCCTGGTTTGAAAAGTGAACCTGGCCTAATGGAATGATTCATCCACTACAGGATATCCTTTGGAAAATCTCTGTTTGAGGCAGACACCCAAATCAGAGCTGAGCTCTACCATGCCTCTCCAGAAGTTGGTGGGCCTGGTGTTTGAACTGAGCCCTTGAACATGTGGAAAACACAGAAGTAGGAAATCAGTGGGCCAAGGCGCTCTGATTAGCTGCAGAGCACACGTATGAAATACCCCCAAAGACCATTTGGTGCATTAACTACCAGAGGCACAATCAAAGAGCTTTAAAGGGGGAAACCAAAGAAACTGCCTCCCCGGAATAGCTTAGAGATCTGGCAGAACTAAGGACTGTCCATAAAAGGGAAATGGAAGGTTGGGGAGGGGGCTGCAGTGTGATCACTGGTCCATTATGCAATGCCACGTGCACAGTGAGAAAGTTCATTTCTGAACCCTGCTGGCAATCAGATTACACTGAGAAGCAGAATTTATATTTTATTACTCTTATCTTTGTTTATATAACTGAAATGTTATTAATGGTCGTAAAACTGGCATTATCTGTTTCTTTGAAAAATCCAGCCCTGGTATTTGACTGGTTGACCTCTGATGGTGCTGGATTCTACACGATCTCTCTCTATGGCATCTGCAATTGCCCACTTCTTGACTCCTATCAGATTCATTTAATTCAATATTTGTGGCACTGAGTCAGTATACAATGGATTAGCACTTGGGTTTGTACTAACTTAATGAGGATAACTTAGAAAACTCTTTTTTTTTTTTTTTTTGTGATGTGCAAACCAGATCAATTCAAATGTTTTGCCCAGAAAATTACAGGGGGCTCTATGAAAGAACCACAGGTGACACCATGAGAAACAAGGTGTCAGCCCTTGGGGCCCACCTGGGTAAACCATCCTAACACCAAGTCCCAGGGAAAAGAATCTGAGAAAGTTGCTATTGTGAAAGTCCACAGGTAATTTCTGTCAAATGCTCTTTAAACATAAAGCAAAGGCCATCTGCATAAAAGCCATTTTAACTTAACATTAGAAATGCCGTCCCTTTCTGTAGAATGTGCAGAGCCCTAGATTATTTGCTGGAGACCCACGAAAGCTATTTCAGTAAGATCATGCTTATGTGGCACCCCCAGAGACTGAGTTCATCTCCATGGCTGAGCGTTTGGGATGGCTCAAGTTTCAACCAGAAAAGCACACAAAGATAACTCTTGTTAGCGCAAGTTAGAGCAAAATGTGACACCGATGCAATTCAAAGAATGACGGGGACAAACACTTCCTACCTAATCATTGGAAGAACTTTTGCTCATATGGAAACTTTCTAAAGGAAGTGATAAACTCAAATTTTTCGGATCCCAAGATGGGTGTGGGTGTTTTTTTCTATCCCCATTCCATACCCTTTCTTCATTTGCTGCCTGGTCCCTGGCTATATTTTTGACGATGGAAGTCACCATATTGTTAGATTCCAAATAGGTGGTATGCTTCTATTTTTAAGAGTTACATGGGATGCACAGTTACACTAATTCACACTAACACTTAGGAGAACTTTCAGCCGGTTAGAAAATACTTCACCTGCCTTCCTTTTCAGGGGAAATAAATTTTAAAAGGTGGAAAGATATTAGTAAATAGATGAATAGAAACATCTTCTTATGTATAAGGACTTATTACCTATGAGCTGCTACACCAAGTAACAGAATTCATGGGCTTTCTGAATTGATTATATAGGACTGCAGGGAAACTACTGACTTAAGAGTGGGGTATTGGCATAAAGCAGTAGGCCCAGGAAATTGAAACAGATTTTCATTTACGATTTCACTTTCAGTTTTAATCAATCGCCTTAACTAAAGCAGAGATTCCTTCTTGAAATAACTATCCTTCACAAATGAGGTAGAATATGAATTATCATTAAAGAATGAATTTGTTGATGTTTTCCTCGCCGTGGAGGTTAGTCTGCAAACAGCCTCTGGCATTGACATGTGATATTGATGCCTCACAGAGGACAACCATTTTTTTTTAACTTCGATCAATTTGAAAGCATAGGCTTATTTACTAATCACTCAAAGAATCATAGACTTTATTGCTGGAAGGAACTCTAGTAATCATTTAAAACTAACACTCTCATTTTAACTTCTGAAGACACAAAATTCTAGAAAAATCTACTGGCTTCACAAATTGACCCAATATCTCAGGGGAAGAACAGGGTCTACATCTGGAAATCTAGAACCCAGGACAATCACCACCACCCCACCACTGTCCCAGGATGGGTAATTTCGCACATCATTGTAACCTGATTGAACTGAGGTAACCAACCACTCCAAGCAACGGAAGGAGGAACGGCTTTGGTAAATCTAAAATTTCCAAACTCCGCTTACTGGAATATCACTTTTTCAGTTTTGTCATACCTGTTTACCACCTATACAATTATGTACTTAATATTTTAAAAACCAATTACTTTTTTTGTTTAAAATAACTTATTTTTTTTTTAAAGATTTTATTTATTTATTCGACAGAGATAGAGACAGCCAGAGAGAGAGGGAACACAAGCAGGGGGAGTGGGAGAGGAAGAAGCAGGCTCCCAACAGAGGAGCCTGATGTGGGGCTCAATCCCACAACGCCAGGATCACGCCCTGAGCCAAAGGCAGACGCTTAACCGCTGTGCCACCCAGGCACCCCTAAAATAACTTATTTTTAAAGGAAACTTTATATCACTCTCTCAACTGGAAAACTGGAATTCCTGCCAAATAAGAAGGTAGTACAGATGTAATTTTAAAGTTAATATGTTGTTAAATTCTAGCTAAATAATGCTCACAACCTGAAGGGGTTTACTGAAAGGGGACACTAGCTAGTGTTAGATGCTACAGACTTATTTGCCACAACGGAGACTTACTCCCTTAACATAAATCTGAAGGATTAAAAGATGAACAAACAACTTTCTCACTATGTGATTCAGTTCTGCCTGATGTCTGTGTCAAACTCAAAGTTCTGTCCTGTGTCCATGTGTCCCACCAGAGACACATGCTCCACACTCTGGGAAATGCTGTGTTAAGTGATTAAAGAACAGATTCACTCTTGACTTAACCTCCTTAAATCACAAGCCAAACTAGTTGAGCTAAAAATAAATATTCTTATGAAACTGTAGCATCTGACATTACTTTCTCCCTTGTTGGAAGTCTCTACTTTCTTCACTTCTGTGACACTAATTATAAGACCGAAGACTCGCATGTCTGTTGGTTTACCAAAGCACTTTCACATTCACTATCTTTTAAAACCCATCTTTGCAGGATATGTATTCCAGATGAGAAAAGCTGAGGGTCAAACAAGTTTAACAAATCTTGTTTTGAAGACACTAGGAAGAAAACCAGTATCTTCTGTTTGTAAATAAGTATTTTCTAGAGTTCTTCTCTTATTCGTTGCTTCCTGTTTTCCTCATTTGCCAACTTTTCCTTTCTGCCAACTTATTGTTGAAATTTTACAAATTTTGTTCCATATTTTCTTCTTGTTTTACTTGCCTAACATTTCTTGAGTTGACTCATTGGCTCAACCACCTCAGTTAGGCTGACTTCCAAATCTACACCTGTAGCTTTGATCTCTTTGGCCATGCACCAAACTTTTATTAGCAACAGAGTAACAGAATCTCCCCGAACACGTCTAATTGCTGCCTCGATCCCAACATGACCCAAGCTAAATTTACCATCTTACTACGTATAAAGGTATTTTTTTGCTCCAATGCTCCCGCTCTTGTTAAGGGAATGGTAGCCTTTGAATCACCCAAAATAGGATCATCTTTATTCTTCCTCCCTTCAGTTTTTCTCTTAGTCTTTCTGATTTTTCCTTCACTGACCTCCACTGGCTTTTTGCTTTATCGCTTTTTTCTATTCAGGTTGCTACCATTTCCTACTCTGAGAATTACAATAGTGCATCTGCCTTTGAAATGGTGTCTCTCTACCTCTACTTTATCTGCCAGAATTCTCTTCTTCGAATACGACCTCATCATGTCGTCGCCTACTCAAACCCTCGAGTACCCTCTTTACATCCGGCACATAATCCAAACTCCTCGGCACAACATTCAGGGTGCTCCACGGCCTGACAGCCAATCTCCCTTTCCAGTTCTGCTTCCCACTTTGCGTTTCCCCATTCTGGAGAGTAGGGCATGTGGATACATGAAAACACCACAGCCTTGCCTAACATCTTTGCTTTGTTCATGTCATTTCTTGCCTACACATTCCCCTCCTGAGACTCTACGTGTTCCTTGAGACCATGTACTCTCTCTTCCAATAAGTTGTACCTGATCTTAAAAGTCAGAGTTACCTGCACTTTTGTAAGAATTTATGTAATTATGACATTTATTTGGTAACACTTAACATCCTATTTTGCTCTGTGCCATAAAGATTTTCCTACACATTTTTCTCTCATTAGAGAGTCCCTGAGATCAGTGACAGGGCCTAATTCATATTTGTATCCTTTAAAGTATTTAACTTAATGCTGTACATACAGAATATTTCCAAAATATTTCTGGAATAAATGCTTACCCAGAATTCTACAAAAGGTTTGACTCCCTTAGGCATAGTAATACCTATCCATAAGAGTTCACTGTTCCCAATCTGATAATATTTAACTCTCATTCCCTAATTAAATCACTCTTAAAATGAATTATCCAACTGGCTCAGCACTCAGGCCCCTGCATGAGACCTCTGTTCAGATTTCAGCTAAGTGGGAAAAGAGAAAAGGATGTCTAAAGGTCTGTGACTCCTGTGAGAAGGAATAAGAAGAAATAAAGGAAAGAAAAAAAGGTTAAGAAAGTAATACTAAGAGAATAGCCCACAAATGAACAATGCTAAACGTTAACTGTTGATTTCTGGATGGATGACATGATATGTGATTGATTCACCTTCTCTCTCTCTTTCTCCTCGTGTGTGTGTGTGTGTGTGTGTGTGCGCGCGCTTGCACAGGAAATAATCACATAAATAGTTCTGGAATAAATAAATTTGTATACAGGCAGGTATTACTTTTATTATGAGAAAAATTTTATGAAAGATCAAGTGTAGAACATAGTTTTGTGCAATATGTACTGCATTTAATTATATAAGAATCAGATATGTATCTGCATGGAAAAAAGACTAACAAGAAAATCATCAAAGTGTCAAGAGTAGTTACCACTAGATTGTAAGGCTATGGGTAATTTTACTTTCCCCCGCATACCCCTTTGAATTCTCTAGCTTCTCAACATTAAGAATGCATTGACATTATAATCAGAAGAAATGATTTTTAAGGGTGGCATTCTGATGAAAAGATACACATGGTCTCTACAAGGCCCCAGGAGAGGCTGCCAACACACCAAGGACATGTGACAGCAGGGATCACACTCCCTCCAAGCTGCTGGCGTGAGCATTTTCTCTCTTCCAGACTCAGAGCACAAGAGCAGAAGGGTCCTGCGCTGGCCGGCCAGGTGAGGCACGCTCGTGGTGAGAGATGGAGTGCAGACATGGGGGGGCAGATGGGGCCCATGCTCCACAGGCGTACGAGAAACAGGAAAGGGGAGCTCCTCTGTGGATAGACCAGGAAGGGAGGATGGTGAAGGGTGCAGGGAGGTGGATGCAAACCTCCAAAGAGACAGTTTGCAAATTCTGGAAGCCCAGAAGGAGGGCCTGGGAGAGGGTAATTCTCTAAATAGTTTTTATAAAATCCTTTCACAAGATCAAAATTGAGCCCCGTGTGGGAGGTAAAGGAGAGTACCTAGTATCTAAAGATGTTAACAGAAACATGTTGCAGAATTGTGGGTAAAAAGGGCAAGTCTTCAGAATGACTTTCTTCTCTGAGAGCCAGTAGCACTCTAGTTCATGCTAAATGAAGGACAGTGGGGACCTCAATGGTGGCTTCTGCAACAGTGGCCTTTTGTTGTCCTCTAACTATGTGCCAAGTGCTGTGCGAGACTCCTTCAGTGATTCTGTCCTGCAGCATTAGGGACAGGGATGAGCATTAGCTGGCTCACTGATGTGGAAGATGAGTCTCAGGCAAGTTAAGAAACGTGATCAAAAAGTGGCAAGTCTGCCTGACTGACGGCCACCATTGTACAACCACAGCTGTCCCTCTTCACTGCTGTTCATGGTTTTTCCATAACTGCTGTTCCGTGTACTTTGCAACCTGTCTCCACTGTTGACAGGATAGAACGGGTCCTCAGCTTCACATCCTTAAAGGTTCTGGGAGCACAGTAGGTACTCGAAACAGCCCTTTTCATTGTTGAGATGCTGAGAATTATTTCTCGGCAAAACAAAAAAGCAATTCCAAGATGAGCTTTTATGTGTGTTTTCTAACCAATGGGACTATATGAAATAAATGCAACTTGAAGTTCCAAACCACAAAGCCAAAAAAATAACTGGGATTACTAGAAAGCACACTAGCGAGTTTTCCTTACTAGCCTTAGGGTTTAATGTTTTAGCCTTAATCACTTTCAACACACACAGACACACACACAGTCCAAACAAGCAAAGACTTAAAGAGAAGGGGTAAAAAGGAAGGAAGTTTCTTCTCTGGAGAAATAATTAACACTCAAGACCAGAAAAAGCCTCAAGTGAGCTCTGGTGCAGGTCGTTAGCTGTCACCCACCCAAGGGTCTGGGTTCTAACATACACTGGCCCAGCCACCCACTGTCACTCTCTGTGCCTCAGTTTACTCATCTCACACTGCACTGGCCTATCTGCTCTGTGGGAGTGCTTATAATAATGTTAAATATGCTTGGTGTTTGGGTAGAGCTTCTCTAGGGGCCCTAAAGCACTTTCCAGATTAATTTTTTAATTTATGTATTAATAATTCTCACAGCATTCTCCCTCCTCCTCAATTAGGATAATAATATCCATCTCTTTTGAGATAGGCAGGGGGTGCTGAGTGATGGACATGAAGCAGACATTTAAATAAGAAAACTGTAACATACAAGCATAATTAAAGCTTCAAAACCAAATTGACTAACGAATTTTAAAGAGACACCACAGTGGTAGTGACCAAATAAACACACTTACTTTTCCTCCACTCAGGAACATTCGTCTTTCTGTGGTTAAACGTGGTGTGTAAAAACTATTATTTTCAGGAGTTCCTAAAGGAAGTTGAAATATGAAAAGTGTACATTCGTGGCGCCTGTACCGGCTGAACCTCCCTATTACATCTCTATCCCCTGAAGTGGATACAACATAAATCAGCAGACGCCTTCTCTTCTCCTGAGTCCCTCAGTGTATTCTGGTTGTTCCCTAATCAGAGTTCTCCGAGTTTCGTAACACAGATGTTCTCATTCCCGAGAATTGCCTGTCTCAAAGGCAGTATATGATTTCTCAGAGAACATGAGAGAAAGCTAGTGGAGGCATTTACTGTTTCACAAACATTCTGGTTTCCTTTTGTCCTTTCAAGAAAACAACTTTAAACCAATGTTTAACAAAATATGTTGGGTCACGTGAATTCGCAAAGATAAACTCTATGTACGAAAGTCAGAGGAGACTTGAAACTAAAATCTCGGGAATTGAGTTAAATATTAAAACCGAAGCTTTTGAATGGTCACAGAATTCCTTTACACTGCCTGCCATTTCCCTCAAATGCAGGTGTAGACACAGACACATGGTAGACAGGTGTAGATATATCTTCCTATTTATTTTCTGCAGCCCCAACGAGAATATAAGCCCTGTGAGGATATGAACTTTGTCTTTTTTGTTTTCACTATTATGTTTTCAGTTTTAACAGTGCCTGGGAAGCAGTAGGCACTCAATAAATACTTGCTGAAAACACTGAGTGAATAAATACTGTAATGCTATTAACCACCACTAATAATTTTTGATAGTCAATAAAGTCACTTGTGAATCTGCAAAAAAGAAATAATCAATACCACTCCATTCGAAAAACTTTTTATTAAAAAAAATCTGTTTACTTTTACCCCCTCCCCAAAAAAACTTCAAGCTTCCTGGTATCCTCGTTAAGCATTCACAAAAATATACTACCCAATTCTTCAGACCAAGAAACTAACCGGATCCCTAAATCAATGCAGTTAATTGTACAAAACAAAACAGCAACAAGATCATATTTCAAAATAACAGATTTGGGAGAAAAAGGCTAACAGAAATACATTATACTTCGACAACCTTTGGTTTTGTGGGTTGATTTATTTATTTATTTTTCAGTAATTTATTCTTTAAATAAACTTTCTCTAGCTTTTTCCCAGGATGTAAATCTTGTGCCAACTGGGCTTCATTAAAGACTGGATCCCATCCTGACCATCTGGGAGCCGGAAAAGCTTTGGTGAGTTCCTGAGGTCCAGAGTATTCCAGAAGGAGAGGACTGGACACCAGTAACGCCAGCCCCTGTGGTTTGAAACTGCACAATGAGCTCTTTCTCAAGGTTTGTTTTTCTAAATTCAGTTAAGAAGGAACATCATTCCCTGCTCGAGTCTGGCTTAGGGTCCTGGGTCGCTGCTTGTTTGTTTGAAAATTAAAATATAAAAGAGAAAGCAAAGCCAGATAGGTTTATGGAAGAGACTAAATGTTTGTTATCAAAGCTGGTGGTTCGCAAGGCAGAATCTTTGCCTATGGAATTAGGAAGGAAAAATATAAAAGCCAAAAGATTGATAGATGGGTTAGCAGGGAATGAACTCACCTTTCAACAAAAAACTTTTAAGGTCTTTCCAAGTTCCAAGGAAAGGATATCAAAGCTGTAAGGTACTAAACAGAGATGCATGTGAACATTTTGTGTGTGTGTGGCATAGTTCACATTTGCATACTCTATACACTGACACTTGCACATATATCAGTAATTCTCATTTAACATGTCCCTTCAGGAAGTGCACAGAAAACCAGAGCCAAACCCCTTTAAATACCGTGCCACGACAGCTGCCTTCACTGGGAGTCTTTTGAGGATGCATTACACACATCTTGCTGTTTTAGAGAGAATATATTGAATATAATTGCCATCTCTGTCTTGATGACTCAGGGCCACTGTCATTATGAACAGTCATTAACGTGCCACACAGTAATATAGTTCTGCGTCTGCTTTTTAGGTTTTCCATTTCTGCCCTTGATATTAAGCTGTCATTTCTGCTGTCACTGAGCCTGCTTCTAACCCTGCCTCTAGTTTGCTCTTTCTGATTTGCTATGACCTGGAAAACAGATAAGACCGTTTGTTAAAAATTACTGTTCTGGTTACCCCAAAGTCTGTCATTTTCTATATTTACTTTTTTTTCCCCCTGAGAGTTGAGGTTATATAACAGTTTCTCTGGATAAGTGAGGTTTTACTACATTTCTTATTAGATGGCTAAAAGATGGCTCTAGAGTCACAGAGATTTTGGTTCAAGTCCAAGCTTTGCAAATTACCAGCTGTGGAACCTTTGGAAAGTCACTCGACCTCTCTGGCATTCCGTTTCATTACCTGAGAAGAAGGTGGGACGGGGGAGGAGGCTGGCTATCTAATTAATCTAAGGATTAATTGACATAATGCCTATAATGAGTTTAGGAGAAGGTCTCGCTGGTATCAATCACCTAGAAAGTGCTAGTTTTATTATTACTTAATCCTCACCATACCAACAGATTCATACTAAGGTAATTATGTGCACCTTATTGCACAATAAATATATCTAAATATAAACTACCTAATCACACATACATTAACAAAAACTTAACTGCAATCTATCTGGTACTGACACTTTGAAGCATCATGGAATACAACAGTTGCTAATAACGAGCATTTCTTGGAAGGATGGAAGGGGTAGTGCCATTCAACATTATTTTGTATAAATTTGTACATGTAAGGATCTGTGCTAAACACTGGGAGACTAAGCTGAATTTAGCATGGATCCTGCCTTATGAGAGAGAACATCCCCTTAAATCACAATAAAGAAAGATAGAAAGTTATAAGGAACGTAATATGGTACAGATAAGACCATGTAGGAATTTAGGATGAAGGGAAATATTCAATATCTAAACTGTAAGGGAAGATTTCACTGACAAAAGTGGCATTTTACTGGATCTTAAAGGGCAGAAGAATTTGGGCACAGAGAGGAGGGAAAAACATTGTGGAAAAAGGAATGGCATAAGAAAGAGTACAGAGGCAAAAAAATCACTTTGGGTATAAGGAGCCGCTAACCACTCTGTGACTAAAGCCTAAGTTAAGATGAAGAGTGGGCAAGGATGTTGAAAAGAAAGGTCAGAGCCTTCACGGGGCATGTTTGAATCTCAAACTGAGGAGCTGCGGTTTTAGGAAGGAGGAAGCCAGTAAGGCTGTATAAGGAGGAAGGCTTTAGCTCAGACCATTAGCCATTCCAGCAATCTGCTTTGAGCACAACATATAAAATGAACACAACACTATATAGTTATCCATTTTCTTCATAAAAGTCACATGACTACAGCCAGTTGTGAATTTTGTCTTTGATTTATGTTAAAATTAGAAATGCATCACACTTGTCTGGTTTCTATTTTCAAGTGATAGGCACATACGTGTGCCTCCTGAAAGCACCGTAAACAACTAGCGGAGAATGTCATCTTAAAGTCGTTTTTAACCATCCCATAATTATCAACATAGAGGATAGATTTCAAGGGCCTTCGTCATTAAAAATAAAAATACAGACTAAAGCTTTTTTTAGGAATAAGGTGAGCACGGTTGTAAGTACGCAACTACATTAAAGAGGCCTTTAGAGTATTTTTAATCTGTTTTTTAAATATGCTGGCTCATTTAAAAATGATTCCCCATAAAATAACTTAGGCTTGAAAGGTGTTCTTCAAAGTCACATTCAAAGTTTAATGCAACCGGTTCAGGCTGCTCCTTTTATTCCTTACAAATAAAGTTTATAATTTTGCATTAAGCATCTTCCACTTAATCAGTGATCAGTAAGTACAGGTTGCATAGAGACTTGGCAACTTATATATTTAGGAGAAGTAGGAAACCATGAATTATTTTTAAATCCATGCATTTCATCAACTTTGAATTAAACTTATATGTGTAAGCCTCAATATATATAAAATAAATAACACAGCCATTTATATACCATATTTACATTATGAAATTTTAAAAGATACTTGTGATAATGTCTTTCTCTGCCTTTCTTAATTTTATTTTTGATTTGAATGGAATTATGCTGCATATAGATATGGTATAAATAACTCATTAGGATGTCAGTGCCATCATGTATAAAATTTGGGAGGGTTTGGTAAATATAAGGAAGTTAAAGACTAAAGAAATAGCATGAGAAAGCCAGAACAAGAGAAAGTTGAATGGGGGTGAGGTTGGTGTCTGGAAAACTGGGCTGTAACCCCAGCACTAAGTAGCAGATAATGAGTTCCCAGGACAAGTCCCTGTGTGACTGGAGTCTCTTTTTCCTCATTTCTAAGCAGCTGCACTTAGCGACTGGAAAGTTCCTCGAAGCCCTCAAAATTTTGTGATTCTACATGTGGTTCAGTAAAAACAAGGCCAAACAAAAAGGCCTGGGAAACTTCCAGTGGGAACATGTATGAGTTGTAGCCATTCATTCTTTAATGTCACAGAGGAGCAAATGCTATTTTTTATTTACAATCCTTCCTCTGAGCTATGTGTACAGATGAGAATGGAAAGTAGAGATAGGAAAGAAGAGAGAAGTCAGAAACTGCATTTAAAACCGTGTTTTCCAACTTTTGGATTAAAGCAGGAAATCATTTATCAGCCCCCAAACTGCCATTTATTTACCCAACTATATTCACCCACAGGTCTCCCCCCTAGCCCAGTAGAAGTTTCTTTGGACTTCCCCCTATCTCTGGGAATGCAGCTGAAGAAAACATTCATCTGGATGCAAAAGACAATGTGTAGCCCCTTTGTGAGGCTCGCTGGTTCACAGAGTAATGAAACTGGCTTCTCCATCTGAGCTAAGTGGTTCCGGCAATCTTTAAATGTAACTGTCCTGCAAAATCACGTGGCATCTAATGCCAAGTGTGCAGTGACTAAAACCAGATGCAAAATACGAGAGAAATTCTGTTCAAAGCCTTCAGCATTAAAGAATAATGGCTCTACACATTCTTGGTCTAATCTGAATAATACTCTGCAAATATTTCAGATGATTTTCTCACATCTACCCCAGACCAATCACTTTATGACTAGATTTCATGACTTTATTTCATTAACATGAAATCCACCCATCACCAATATATCCTCCTATAAGGTGATCCCTGAAAAAAGGTTCTGTGGTCACAGAAGTTTGGGAAGTCGTCGTATACTTTATCTCAGGTATTCACAGGGCATGTTAGTATCTCAAAAGCTTTGCAAAATCCTAGAACAAGGATAAGTTGAATTTATTTGACTCAACATTTCCCAGACTTACAAAGAAAAACCTCCCTCCCCATCTCCCATGGGGTACCTATTGATATTCCAAATAATTGGTATATTCCACAGAACTATCTGGAAAATGAATTAGACCAACATTGTGGTCTAGGTCTCAGGTTTATATCAGATTACTGGGACCTGAAATGTAGAGAGTAAAAATACAAACTAAAGATATATCAATAGGGAGATCCAATTTTGTAGCTAATTAAATGGTTCTGACGAATTTCAAAGAATCCTTTTGCAAATAAACACAATATTGGTATGCTGCAAGTGTGTCATAAAGATAAAGAATAATTGTGGAAGAAAAGAAGCTACTTGCTACCCATCGTCACTCCATGCCTCTTACTTTGAAGGGACTCTCAAGGGAATAAACTCTTGATAAAAGGAATTATAAAACTGTAGCTAATTTCAAAGAGGATTTAGTCTAAGTCCCTCATATTCAGATGGGGAAACTAAGGCCTAATGACCCACACTAACTAAAATCTAGATCCTCTGATTGACCAATAGAAAGACTGCAATTAAGACCCACGTCTCCTGACTGGCTCCTTGCCTGCTGCCACCCCATGCAATCTAAACCTTTGCTTGGATGATTGTCTGCCTGAAGTCCCCTTCATCCTTTGCTCCTCCCCAATCTCACCGTTGTATTTTCCTTACAGGCATCTTAAATACCTTAAGCTGTATAAATTCTCCCAGAGATTGTTGTGATTAAATCAAAGGATTGTCAGAGCCTAAAATGCCTAGCACAGAGATCCATCCGTACATAACAGGAGCATGACTGGCTATTTGAACAGTCTACTTTTGCCTGCACCATTCTCTGTGCCTTCTAGAACCTTGCCTTCAATTTCAAACTAGTAATTTAACACTGGATTATAAAAATATATTATGTAACCCTCTAATTTGTTTCATGGGAACGAGTTACCGTTCCAAATAAAATACCAGATTCCATAAAGCCTAATTGTGATCATCCGTAGTACCTATTCCAGTGGTAGACACCAATAGGCAAGCCAAGCAGTATTCATTGCTTAGCAATTAGAGAAGTTTAAGGAGATATTAATATAAGTATTAGCTCTACAAACCAGGAGCAGGAGCCCCTTCCTCCTCCAAATCACGTGTTGATGGAAAAACAAAAACAAACAAGTGTATGTCTGATCAAGAAAAAAACTCAACCTACATTAATCACGAACACATCTCAACCTTGCTGATTTTCCTGGGTTTATATATAAAACACTACAAAGATTTTTTTTTTTTGTAAGCCTTTGGGTAAAGGCAAGATAAGAAGTCCAAGAGTATCAGTATAATAATTTGCTTTCTAGAAAGACAGAGAGGAGAAAAGGCAAGAAACAATAAGGAAGAATAATGATGATGGTGAAGCAAATTCACAAGAAAGCCATGTAGTTCACCCCAAACTTGGGAGCCCACAGAAGGCAGCCCTGAGTGAGGAGCAAAGGAGTGCCACCTTTCTTTTTCCCAGCCCTCAGGGGGCAATCAGTGAGCTAAACTCAACTACTCATTTGCAAAAGATTGGGTTGGTAGGGAAAGAGCACAGATGAGGGTAAATTAAGCCAGCCCTATTTTCTCTCACTCTTTTTAAAATTCTTTAGCTAAAAAAAGACTCCAAATAATAGCATCAGCTGCTAATCTAAAATGTTATCTTCTTGTCCTGGCCCACCAGCCTGCTTCCTGAGTGCTCTGGGCTATAGAGTGAGGAAATGAAGACGAGATAAAAGTCTACTTAAAATTAGAAGTACTAGATCTTGGAGGTGGCTTAACCTTAAGAGATCATGTGGCCAGGGGACAAAGAGTCAGATGTATAGGGGTCCCATCTAGAGATGAGGCCCAAACAGGTTCACTGTCCTGCCTAAGTTCTCTACATTGACAAGGAAGAGGTTGTCTTCTGCCCCTAACACAAGGCATGTAGTATCCTTCATAAGGATAAATCCTTCCTAGAAGACAATGGCTCCACCCAAAAGCCTATACAACCAGAAAATGAAGGGACTGCTCTTATTTCTCCGCGTCCCAAGTCTACCTCAACCTGGAAGGTGATAATAATTGTTAAGATACCCATCCCCACCTCACCACAGCACGAGACATCAAGGGCAACGGTGAGCATCAGACCCTAGTCTGATGTGATAAAACACTAGGGTAAAAATTTTGCCATAGGGATAAATCATGGACAGTTAAGAAGGTGAGGCCCTAGAGTTGGGCTGTCTGGGTTCGAATCCCATCTCCACCCTTTGATCACTGAGCAGCTTATTTAACTTCCCCAAGGCTCAATTTCCTCATTAGTAAAACAAGAACAACATGGTAGACAGATGTTGTGATGTTCGCAGGAGAGCCATACCAAATACTCAGCATGGTACCTGGCAGGAACCAAGTGCTCAGTGAATGTTAGCTGATATTAGTCATACTATACATTTTTCTACAGATCTTTCACAGATATCTTCTCTTAAATATTCACAGAATTGAGCTCTGATTCTATCCAATGGAAGCCTGAAGAAATGGTCCCAGAACTGGAGGGTATTTTTTGCTTCTACCAAAATGAAAGACATTTTTGTAATTTTATGTGATTAAAAACAACCACCACAGCTACTGCTACTATTACTCTTACTAGTTCTCCTACCCTATTACTTAGATTATTATGCATGTTTTTTTCTTTCTCCTATTTCTGTCTTTCCCTCTTTTTATGTGTCCGTTTGCTCTCTCAGTAACTCGGGCTTTCATTTCCCTTGTAAAAACAGCCACTGTAGTATAAATGCCATCTTTAGCACTATCTGTGTGATGATGGGCAAGTTCCTTAACCTCTCTGATGCTCGGCTGACTCATATATGTATCTAACACAGGGCTATCATGAGGATCAAATAAAATAACACCCATAAGGTGCCATGTATGATAAACCCTTCATAAACGTGAGTTATTTCTTAATTTCTCAGTATTATACAATGGGTTTTTGGATTTGAAACATTACCAAATTCTCTCCCTCCACTAGCAGGGAGAGAAAATCATGTCTGTCAAATAGCCTGTATGAAAATCTAAATATATAAATAGTTCAGAATATTTATAAGAAGTTCACCTCTGCAGGGTTCATTTTTCTGAATATCAAGACTACTATAATAACAACCCAAATCAAAATCCTCCATTCAGACTCCCAATCTCTAATGTGGCAGAGGATTTACTTATTTTAAAATAATATATGCATTTTGAAAACTACATGGTAGGTTTCCAGTGGGAAAGGGTCATAGTTGATTTATGACATAACCACACATGAGAGCAGTTTGAGAGGAGGAGGTGGGCAAAGAGAGAGCATGCATCACCTACCCTCACCTCCTAGCTGGACCCTAAGTCTAAATTAGAATTTAATCTTCCTTACCTGCTCCCAAAAGAGGGCAAGAATGTCGGGGAACAGAGAGGAAACACGAGGACCTTGACTAGAAACAAGCTGGAGGTACAAATTAATGATTTCCTAATATGTCAAAGTCCTCGTTCCATAACCAATGTAGTGGTGGGCAAAGACAGACACAAAGTTTTAAAGGAAGCTTCAGACTAGCCCACCTTATTCTCAGAGGTTCAGTAAGGCTTCCTGCCAATTCTGAGTCCTATTTCTCAGGCCTCACTTTGACTACAGCAATATGGAGGAAGAAGTCCATATTGTATTTATTTTTCCCCTCTCCCAACTTCCATGATAAGCAACAGAAGGAGAGCTAGAAAGGGATGAATATATAGCCCACAAGATCTGGGAGAAGCTGTCCTTGTGAGGACTGCTGTCTCCAGCAGGGATAAAGACATCAGACTGGTGGCAAAATATGCCAATATGTGATGCTTCTAATTTTACGATGGTTCCAGCAAAGAATGGGGTGTAGTCGGCAGCAGGAGCTCAGTCCACCTTTCATGCCCGGGATGTTCCATCCAACTTGGACAGCAATTAGTCTGGTGGACTGAGAAGCCCATCACTGATTCAGTTTTACAAGAGATTTGATTCTCTGGCCAAGCGCATGCTGCTAGTTGGTGGCATGGGAAACACAAAAGCAATGGCAGCACAGGCTGGCAAGGGGCTGGCCTGAGTGGGTTCCTGGCAGGGAGAACTGCACATAGAAGGCTTATAAAAAGAAAGACAGGCTCTGCTTTGGGAAGATAAACATACTCAATGCTCACAGTCTTAACTCTCTGCTTACCTCTGTGGCCCGCCTAGAGAGAAGACAGAAAATACCTAGATGATCTAAACAGTGGTGTCGTGGAGGACAGCTAGAAATGGAAATAAAAAACCTGAGTTCTAGCTCCAGTTCCGCTATTGACTTCTCTGTGTAGCTACAGACATATGATCCACACTCCATGGGCTCCGGGCAGCTGCTTTGAGGTTTTGTAACTACATATCTCTAAGCCTTAGTATCTTTATCAAGAACAGATACATGCTAAGAATATTTACCCCGTGGTATAGAGGAAGGTTTGAGATGATCTGTGTCAAGAGCTGAGCACAGTGCCTAGTGTACAGTAAGTCCCAATAAAGTTTAGTGATTCACACAACTGCTTGTAAAATAAGCAGGATGAATGAGCTCAGTAGTACCTTATAGCCCTAACCTGGATTTTATTCTAATCTTTGGGGAGGTGAAAGAGAAGGGGCTCTGGGCAGGCTGGATAAGAAATCCAGGCTCAGAATACAGAAAGAAAGCAAAGGCAAGTCTTCCATGGCATCTATATAATAGTGATGTTTATGTTTTATAATCTTGAGCTAACGTTGATTATTGCCAGACAAGTCAACTGGCAGGTTAAAATAATGATCATAGAGCTTAGAAAGCACTATGCACACAGAACAAAGTCATTTTCATGTGGCTGGGATCACATACTAAGATGCCCGTGAGCTGTAAATTATTAGGGCTAGAAAAAGCCTTCAGTTCTTTGAGGTTGCCTTGGTAAATCACTCACTCTTGGATGAAGAATCAGTGAATAAGTCAAGAACCACCTACACCTGCATTTTTACTGTCATATGAATGGTCCTCCCGGAAGATGGGTCTATGGTAGACCCCATTTACAGCTATTCACAGATTACTACCTTGTTAAAGTTTGAACAGGGCTTTTCCTATATATTTTGTGACTCTTCATCTCCTTTCCAATTCCTAATACACAATAGGGCCTCCACACCATAGCTAGCACAAGAGGACAAATGACAAAACAGAAGCTCCCCTGGTGCTTACGGGCGAGAGGATGGAAAACATTCTAGTAGAAAGTGGTGCCTCCAGGTACACCCAACCCATGTCTCCTGGTTTCCCAGAGTTCTGCAGACTAGAGCTGGCCCACCCAGGGTGGCACCATGAAATTCTACACACACTCTAATAGAAATTCAAGTGTAGACAGTATCCTCAACTAGACCAACCTATTAGATATTAATGTTCAGACAACACCTACCTCACTCCAGACCAGCATGGTACCGAATATGACCTGTAACCCATCAAAGAAATTGTCCCCTATGATGATCACAGTCGCGCCTCCCGTCGTCCATCCTTCACTCGGGCTGATGGCTTTGATACAGGGAGTAGCTGCTTTTCAACACACATGAAAAAGAGAAGGAGTCTGCTGTTAGAACCAAACTTTAATGATGGAGACTTGAGAAAAAGAAAAAAAATATATCTTTTATCTTTTCACTAACAGAAAGTCCCCCAAGATCTCAGCATTTCCCAGCTGCTTTAGGATCTGAAACCTAAGGGTGCAATTTCAGTTTTTAAAAGCATTTGTTTCATTGTTTCTATTGACATACATATATATTTTACCCAATCATTTTCAAACCTGAAATCTTATGAAATAAAACACAGAAACAAAATTTAATTTATGAGATGCTAAAGATTAAAAAAAAAAATTGGGTGGCCTTTTGGAATACACTGGAAACCTTATTGAATTGCTTCATAATTAAACAAACTTCCTGAAAAGAAAATCAATAGATTTTTAGATAAGCATTTCTGTCCAAAAGGAAGTGAGAAAGAAAGGAGGCCTGAGCAAGAAAATATTCTTGCTCCATGCCTTAAATCTATAACACTAACGCAGCAACGTTCCTCATTAGAAATCATTAAGATTTTTTTCAGCAAATGTCATGGATCCCATGTTATAGATGTAAAGTATGCAGGTCACTCAGGGTGAATTATGTAACCAAATAGCTGAGTCAGGGCTGAACCACAGAAAGTCCCATGACCTTTGTTTTGTTGCCATTCCCAGGCATAAAACTCTAGAATGGACTTTAAAATTTTTGTATCTCTTCTCTTTCCATTACAAATGGCCCTTGGAAATGGGAAATAATTCACAAATACCACGATTCTAAACAGACTGGAGGTGGCTTGCCTGGTAAGCATGGCATACTTTCAACGGAATTGCTAGGCATAAATGTAATTGTGGGATTATGTTTTTGAAAGGTCTCAGAGGGCACCGAGGATTTTTAACTCCACAATGTCATGTTGTTGTTCTCAAGATTACTTTTATGAACAAGAACAAAGCAAAATTCTAAAGCAAGGGAGATATTGCGCAAGGAGAGGAAACGAGACCCTTCTCTTTAATAAAAAGTTTATTAAGTATCCAAGACTTACTTTCCAAGTATTGAAGCCAATGAGAGCACCAGTTAATTTTAACGGGAAAAAGCTGGAAAAAAAACTATTGGACTTTGTCAAATTTGGCAAAATGTCGTGCTTTAACTTTTGCAAGAAGAAAAGAAAATATTAAGCCCAGCCCGGTGGGACCATTGCTCACGTGCCACGATACAAACAAGTAGAATGGGTTTGATTTTGATTCAAATTCATCTTATAAAATAGCACAGAGAAATTAGGAAATATCCAAACTAAACATTTCATGTTGGCTGAACTCATAGTAATGCATTTACAACTAAAACTGGGCAGTTCAGATGCCTTTTCTCTCCTTCACTTTCTCCCCCAAACAAAATAATTAATCAAGAAAATGTAAATGATTCATGACTTGAAAATCCTTGTCCAATTTTTAACACACATAAAAGCTGTGATCAATGTTCCACAGGCACAGGACTTTTCCTTAAGCAGAATTTTTCTTTAGAAGTAAAGATGTTTAAATGCATGATTGAGTATTCCCAAACCAATGGCAGAAAATGATGCATGATTTCAAGAATATGAGGCATTGATTTCAAGAGAAATCAAGTACATTTAACAACTATGTAGAATTCCTAAAATAAAAGCAGTTTGGAAACATTATAGTTTAATGTCTCAAAATCTCAATTCTTAATTTCTAACTTAGCATACTTAGTTACTAATGTAGAGAATAAAGGGTGCCATATCTCCAGATACTTCTGAGAATAGGATCCTGGTTAACTGAACTGGTCTTCAAAGAGCCCTGCCTAATGGCAAAGAATGAAATCCAATGGTATCATTAAATGCTGATCCTGTGACTAACTTCATAAACAACCAAAGAGTCTTGATGTTTATTAACTGTATTAGCTTTCTTTTAATTTTTAACATTTTATTTTTGCAATCACGCACATTTTTCTAGATAAGTATCTTTCTTTAGCTATTTCTTTAGATAAGTAAGGACCCCTCCAGGCTTACTTATCATTGTACAAAAAGAGGCAGAATGGTGTTGGTGTATCTCCGAGGGACTCTGCTATAGCAAAGATGGTCTGATAGCATGGTCAAGCTGGTTTTAGCCTTGATCCCCACCCACTTCTTTCCATTTGTTATTTGTAGGATAAAGAAGGCGTGTAAGAATATATGTGCGTGTGTATGTGCTCTCACACACTTCCTAAAGAAAGTGATGATGTTTTCAAATTCTGTGAGCAACCAACCAGAAACAAAGCTAACTGTCAACTAGCCAGAGGAAAGAAAGATCATAAAGCTTCCAGAGATAAGCTGGTGAGGTGACAATATGTGACACCATCTTCATAGCTTCTTGGAGAAAAAAACCCTTGAAGGAAGTACTTCAAGAAAAGAGTGACACACCCCTCGATCGATCCTACCTCTATACTCAACCATCTGTTATCCTCGCTTAGACACTAGATGCCATTCCTAGAACAAGGAAGTCATGCAAACCTTTCTAAAGTTGGGCTTCAACGCATTCTAAAGGTGCTTCTATTCATGTGTCTCATAGCAGTCTTGAGAGGAAGCTCTGTCGTATTTCCCCACTGGGAAGCTTGGAAAATATGTAAAGGACGCATGGGCTGTTCCACTGAGAGAGAGAGATGCGGAAGGGATGTTACTGGCATTTAGTGCCCGGAAGTCGAACATGCTAACTACCCAACAATGCATGGGACAGCCCCCCCAAACGAAGAACTCTAAAATGTCAATAACACAAGGTAGGAGACACTGTGACTAGCTACACAGAGCTGGCCCAGGAGCAGTTGTTAAAAACTCACAGATCCATATAGGCCAAGGCAGAAAACTCAAATGAATACAGCAGCTCAGCCTCAGAACAAACATGAGATGGATGGCCCCTGACACTAGGAATTGGGGAAGCTCTAGACACTGGTTCCCCCACACAAATGCAGGCGCAGTGTGATCTGGGCTTCTGATCTTTTGAAAGAAGATGGGAACCAGATTTTTATGTGAATTTTCTAATCTTTAAACGTTGGCAACTAATTTAATTATTTTAGAATGTGTAGGCTGTAAGCAAAATATTTATTGGCTAAATTAAACTCTCAGGCCACCATTTTACACTTTTATCCTAGTCACAAACAAACCTGCCAGACTAAAAGCAGCCCAGGAAATACTTGCAAATGTGTCTAAAACTACAGGTACGCAAAAGTTCACTGCAGTATTAACAATAAAATATTCAAGAGTCTTGGTGTCCCTAATTAGAGAGTGGTTAAATAAATTACGGTATATCCATACTAAATAATATTAGAGGAGTGTCATTAGAATGGATGGAAAAGACCTCTATAAACTGACATGGAAAGACAAAGTACGTTAGTAAGTAAAAAAGCAATTTGTAGTCTAACAAACTGTGATCTTGTTTACTTAAAAAATGACATATATGAGCCTGTATGTGCACCTGAATTTGCGTGTATACAGTTACATGTGAACAAAGGTCTGGAAGGATGTACACCCACTGTCCCCAGAGGGTCCATATGAAACAGCGACATGATTAGAACAGGACTGAGGGGCAGGGAGACCGTTAAATTTTACTCTATAGAAAGCGGTATGGTTTGAATGTTTTCAATGAGCATGCATGAAAGTAATACGTTATCATAACAAAAATTAAATAACAGAGCATTTAGTTCTGTAAGGCACAAAGGTTGTACTATTTAGAACAAATTGATACTAATTAAAAAAAAAAAAAAGGAAAAAAAAGCCGAACTGTGCTGACTAACAGATCCCGAGCCTCGCCTACTTTCTTCTTTTTGGGTAGGCTTTACTCTGAGAAAGCCCAGACCACATCTGAAGCAGTCAAGGACTTGTTTTTCGTTCACTCAGGGTAGCCAAAGAGACACGGAGAGGAACACAAGGAGAGATCATTTTTAATAGTGACAGTGGATGTGTTCAGTAGAATTTGAAGGTGCAAAGATTTATAAATGAATTCAATCCAACCCAGGAGTGTAATAATCAATACAATTCCATCTTCATGAAAATATGATGAACTTGGGGAGGGGAGTGGATTTGATGGAATACAAAACCACTTTCACCAGTCAGATCTTGACTTAATTCATAAAAAATTCTTTCTTCTTCACTAGTGAATTTTCACACTCTACGTAACCACAAGGACAGAGCGCCAATTCCTGGTTCTAACTTTCATTAAAAATAAAAGTTGAAGTTGATGGTTTTTTGCCTTTTTTTTTTTTACCTCTTCCCCCACCCCCAACAGCCACCAAAGTAGAGGAGATTTTCTTTCCTTCCAACTATGACAATAACATGATTACCCCACCACAGTTTAGCATAATGGCTCTGAAATGCTCGTGGCACATTGCAGAGTTAAAGTGGAAATTATTAGGTAGCTCTTCTTTGTTATAATAATGATCACTCCACAAATAAAAGCTCTTCTCCCAAAGGTACTGCAAGGCACAAAATGCTAATTCTGAAGATTATGTGTGTGCTTTTATTAAATATTACCATGCCCTGCCTGTTTGAGGGCTTCTCTGCTCTGATTGTTTTATGAGTACCCATGTTAATGTCATTCCCATCTTGCTAGCAGCAGGCACACATTTTAGCGTTTGTATGAGAGTTGATCAAAGGCCACGTGCTGGGGGAATTGCTGAGAAAACACGGACAAGCGATAAAAATCTAACAGATTAATTGGTTTAAATTTCATTTCAGGGTGTTGAACTTTGGCTCGGGACTCTAATACTACACCGTGAGTCAGGGCCTAATTACCAGATTTCCAATTTGCTTCTGAACAATGGTCATGGTGAGAAGAAAAAGAGAGGGAAGAATGAGGGAAAAAAAAGAAAGAAAGAAAGAAGGAAAGAAATCGTTCAGCCTCCAGTACATATTTAACAACTAATGTTCTGTGTGCAGACAATCCAGAGTGTTTATATTTCCTTCCAATAGCCACGGAAGGCAGAAGAAATCACAGATGCCCTCAGCAGTTTAAAATTCTCTGATTTACAGAATCAATGTTACAAGATTCAAGTGCCTGCTCACTCACATTGGAAGCATCAGGCTCTCTAGAGCAAGGTGAATTTGTAAGTTAGAATTGCGCCTCAGCCTCCAATAGAAATGATCTATTTCATTGATAGAAAGCAAGGGCCAGGAAAGCCATGTTTACCTCGGGGTTTATGGGTGGCCTTGGGAATAAGGGTTAATTGAGCTCAGAGGTGCCTGCCCATTGAGGTGAATTAGTGGTGTGTGCAGCTATCAGCAGGGTCCTGGGGCTGCTCTTACTTCTGTCTCCGAAATCTTTGTACTGTGATCAATACCTCACTTGTTTGGGGTAGCTGTGTAGGTGACCTGGGTGCAAGATCTGTCACGGCTTATCACCGAAATGAGGCTTTTGTGACAGTTGATGTCCTATTATTGAAGCCCCATTAGAGACGCATTGTTTGGCTCTTTCCTCCATTCCTGTATTTAAATACACTGGGGAAACAACACTTTCTCAATTGGTAAAATGTATAAATTTAGAAACGTTCTAACCCCATTCTAAATCTCAAGATAAAATTCCACTAAAATGGATATAAGCTGATTTTCCATCTCCATTGTGTATAGTGTCTGAAAGGGTGTAAACTCTCCTTCCCCAGCATTTTGTTAGCCAGAACTCTCTATTAATGAGCATTTCTTGGGAGCAGATAACTGATGCTTACAATGGAGGCGAAGATGCTGGCACCAGCCCTTACTGGCTCCTGAATAAAGACAGAAAGATGCAATTATGTTGAGTCGATTTAACATTCAGAGTACTACAGTATTTGCAAATGGGCCACAGCTCCAGCTGTTCAATGCCACCTCTCACTCAGTGCGACCTTGAAGCAGTCACTGAGCCTCGCTAAGGCTCTTATCCTTCCTGAGCAGTGGTTTCTGCTCAGACTTGTGGCAAAGCGCAGAATGTGCCTGCTTGTGTTGTTGTTTTCCTATGTGCCAGGACACAGCCTGCTAGTTGCTGCTATAAGAATTATTGTTATCACCAGTTCCCACAAGCCAGCGTTTATTTATTCACTAGAATACCCAATAGTCTCATCACTGCAGGTTCTGTGGTTTATTGTAAAACTTTCCTAGGAACTTCCAAGCCAGTGACTTGCTGACTTAGCCAGCTAAGTTGACTGAGGAAGGGGACGTGGCATCAGTTCCTTCAAGGTAGAATGTTGGTTTTTTTTTTTTTTTAGGCTCTCATTTGCCTGGAATGAATATTAATGGCGATCTTTTCAGAAATAAGGAACTGACTTTACTGTCATTGTCCCAAATTTTTGAGACTTGTGAAACCCATGAGCTCAGCCCATTTCTACGAGATACCTCTGACCTCATATAATCTCAGGTCCGTATCCCTGCATCTATTTGATTTCGGCGAACTGCCTGAGAGCAGGCCAGTTCCAGAGACTGAACGGGACACAAAGTACTCCTACTAGGACTCAATGCACAGATACCTGCCCTTCGTGTTAAGTCAAAACAATCATTCTCACTGCGTTTTTTAACTGAAATGATTACTTTCCTGCCTACCCCCAGATCAGCAGCACCAACACCTGTATTCTTTGATCCTGACAGCTGGCAGCTACTGGCCAGGAAGGAGGGCAAGTAGGTTTGCCCCTAGTGGGAAGACTGACCCAATATATTTCCACCATGTACAGGATGTGAATCTATTCTGGGTTCACCAACCTTCCAACTGGATGCCTGGGAAACCAACAGCAGTTAAAGGGCCGGACCTGAACCCCAGAACCAGCATGTGCAAACTTCCCTTTCAGAATGCTAACCTCACCACAGACCCTAGTCAGCTAATAAACAAATAATAAACATAGCTCTTGAATACAAATAAACGAACAAATTAAAAAAGCTCTTGAATTACCAGATTTATTTCTGCCTTCCTTTATTTTTTTTTTCAGTAATGGCTTTATGCAGTTAAGCATTTTATTGTTTATTAGGGTTTTCATTTTGTTTTGTTATTGGTCTGCATTTATTGCCACATCCACTAACATATCTAGATATTACTTGGCAAAGAATAATATATTACATATGCAAAGAGATTCTGCCTCTGTGTGTGTGTGTGTGTGTGTGGCACTTTGAAAAGAAATGTAACCCATGATACAGAGATTTCTCAATACCAGATGCAATTAAATCTATTAAATATTGAATGAGGAGATTGAGAATCTCAAGTGTTTTTCATCCTTTATCCCAAAATGACTTTATTTGGCAAGGCCCCTCACTTTGACAACATTAATGGCTCTTAGAGAAAAGGAGAAAAGGAAAAATTCATAGTCAGTAGATGGAAATGTAGACCCAACATCCATCTACATTAACAGAGAATTAACCCAACCTGGATATCTAGGTGTATCTCACTTCAGCTAAGTTCCAAACTATGCCGTTTGCTAAATGCAGAGCCAGCCCAAATTGTATCCGCTTCCTGTTTAATTTGCAGCTTTCTTATTCTATTCCGAATCAGCAAAATTCTTCAACAATCAGTGGACATAGACCTGAGCAAGGGAAGGACAGGAATTCTACTGCAACAATTGTAATCTGAACATTCTAGGGCAAGCACTTTTCGATTTCTGAGTCTGTCTGAGATCCGTAACTGTGCGGGAGCAGTACCCAGGGTTATTTAACAATTCAGCGTGAAAAATCTTGACATTTTGATGTACCTGTAACTTCTAAATTGCACTTGAAAGACTTGCTGAAGGCTTTTTGATTCAATGACACGCAACACAGCATTGTTTCCTAATATGCAAAAATTGTTTGTTAACACTTCGGAAGCTCAGAATTTTATAACTCAAGGAGGTGAGAATGTGCTGTTTTCTACTTCATGTTTGCTCTGCCAAATCCAAAATTAAAATGTACAAAATATTGATTCTACAACAACCAACAGCAAATATTGCCACCGTTTTTTTTCTTTTCTTTTTTTCTCTTGTTCTATGATCATCAGCCACACCGTTGGAAAAAAAAAAATTATCGTGGAAGGTGGGAGAATCCTCAAAATGAATTATTCATGGATCCAATTGTGATATTTGTTGCAACAATAGTAAATTCACTTGCCTCTGATTATACAATAAGTATAATCTCTTTCTGACAAGGAGAACTTTCATGCACAAAATTATTTTTAGCCCAATTCTCCTTATCATCCTGTTGTAAGAAAAGTTCTAGATATGAAAGCTAGGGGAAGAAAGGGAAATGAAAATAACTTTCCAAAAACGGACAGCCAATACTGTGAAAAGAGGAAACAATTTTCAGGTTAAACACACACACACACACACACACACACACACACACACACACACACACACACACACCATGGAAGTGCTTCTTCAAGGAATACTCAAGTCTTTATTCACAGGCAATCTTCCTGGGCCTGGAAAATCATAAAGTCAAATATGAGCAAGTCTAGTGGAAAATCTGTGATGTTAATCTTGGCTAGAGTCGTATTTTTAACAGGCCTTGAATGTGTGTGCCGGATTATCCAGATGGTCATACAGGAATCGGCCTGATAGGATTAAACCTTTATGCTGAACTCTGCTCCATCTGTTCGCCAAGGTTTGCCTTTCCTTATCTGAATATGAATTTTTAGCCTCCTTGTGTCTGGGAGCCGGACTGAATTCAACATTGAAAACATATCTGTGTGCAGATAATTTAACATTTCATAAGTTAGTCTCAGTTGATATCAGCTTGGCCTTTTTCTAGAAAACATTTTTGCAAAGAATTTTCCTAAGAAGGAATTTAAAACTATGTGGGCTCTTTTGTCATTGTTGTTAGAGCGTTTAGTCTTTCTCCTCCTATTGAATTCTAGGATTCATTCAATACACTGTCATAACACGGGTTTACACTGATATTTGCCCATAAAGATCGAAAAGGAAGACTTGGCATCCTCTCTGCAGAATCTGACTATGAGAAAAGATGAGACACACTTTCAACTGGATGAATGATCCAAGCAGAATATATTCACGTATGTTCTTTTTTCCCCATTACAAGAAGATTGGTATTCCTCATCATCTGATAAAATTAGCTACGACAGCCATTTCTATCATTCTCACTAGGATTTCTGTTTTTGAGGAGGCTTTTTTAGGGGCAGGGGTTTGTAACTCAGAGCTTCGTCTTGAATGAAACAGGCTAACGTTTAGTTTGCTCTCCTGTGCATATATGCCGGAAGAGGTGAAGTTTTTCAGCTGGAAAAGTTGGCTGGGGCAAGTTTCAGGACAGAGGCCAGTAAGTAACCAATAATCCAGAGCCTGATAGATTGTTCTGGGGTTTCCAACCCTGTGACAAAGGAAAAGGGAGGGCTGTGACTGCTGGGCTCAGCGAAGCAAACAACATGTAAATGAATAAGTGGTGTAAAAGAAGGATCTTTTAGAATCCTCCTTTGTGGCTGGTTTACAGCAACGGCTCGTTTGTGGTTTTTTGTTATTGTTTTTTCTTATTAATAATAATTTTTTATTATGTTAGTCACCATACAGTACATCCTTAGTTTTTGATGTAGTGTTCCATGATTCATTGTTTGCATGTAACACCCAGTGCACCATGCAATACGTGCCCTCCCTAATACCCTTCACCGACCTATCCCAATCCCCCACCCCCCTCCCCTCTGAAGCCCTCAGTTTGTTTCCCAGAGTCCATAGTCTCTCAAGGTTCATTCCCCCCTTCTGTTTACCCCCCTTCATTCTTCCCTTCCTTCTCCTACCAATCTTCCTGCTATTCCTTATGTTCCATAAATGAGTGAAACCATATGATAATTGTCTTTCTCTGCTTGACTTATTTCACTTAGCATAATCTCCTCCAGTCCCGTCCATGTTGCTACAAATGTTGGGTAATTGTTCTTTCTGACGGCTGAGTAATATTCCATTGTATATATGGACCACATCTTCTTAATCCAGTCATCTGTTGAAGGGCATCTCGGTTCCTTCCACGATTTAGCTATTGTGGACAATGCTGCTATGAACATTGGGGTGCATATGGCCCTTCTCCTCACTACATCTGTATCTTTGAGGTAAATACCCAGTAGTGCAATGTGATCATTTGATGTGCTCAACCTAGTCTTGTGATGGAAACACAAGAGACTGCAGCCCGTGGAGCTTGAGTCTTAAGACGTAAGGCCCCTCTAGCAGTCTAGGAGGGCTCAGCGCTTTCCATAATCCCCTTGGTAACACTGGCTCTTGGCTCCATGCCAATATGAATGGCAGGGGCCAGCAGCTCATCAAAAAATTCAGGATTTTCCACACAGAGGTCCAGTTACTATGTTTACACAGTACCCTTAACTGGACAGCCAGAGGGCAGAAAGCAGTGAAACATTGCATTCGAGCTTCAGGTGACTTACGTATATTGGTATAAATGTACATGTAACATCTTACAAAACAAGTGTCTTTGGCATATGTTTTTGGCAAGAACTGTAGTCGGATGATAAAAGGTGGCTCCTTTTCAGGAAGCAGGTGATCCTAAGTGATGAAGCTCACTGTAAGTAATCTCTTGTCAAATGAACACACAGCCCTAGTGTCTATTCGCCACATTTTATTGTAAACGAGGACACTGGATGTTCAATCTCATTGCTGAAATCTGCTTTGCCTAATACGGTAGTCACTAGCCATACGCTGCTGAATTTAATTTTTAATTACCTAAAATTAAATAAAAATAGATATTATTTCTTGGTCATACTAGCCACAATTCAAGTGGTCAATAGTTACATGTGACTAGTGACTACCACATCGGACAGCACAGAGATAGAACATTTCCATCATCCCAGAAAGCTGTATTGAATGACATTGAGCTAAGGATCAAGTTTAAATAACTGAGTTTATGATTGATAAAGAACAATCAGAGCTACCATTTAGGAGGCACCATCCATATACCAGGAACTGTGCTAGGAATAGTTAATCTCTAATCCCTTCAACAATGATCACGAAATCAAACGCTCACAGAGCCAAGCAGGAAAGTCAGTAAATCAAAAGGGCTAGGGACAGCACAACGGGAGAGGTGCAGATTGTGGCTAACCATAGAGTAGTATATGTCCCACCCAAAAGGGACACAACTTCTCAGTTTGGCCTAAGTTTGGCCTAATTTTCCCATTTGAAAATGTGAGTTCAACACTACCAGCTCTTCTGAATACAAAGAGAATTTGCAAATCTGGATTTTTAGGTAAAATCTCTCTAGTTTTGATTGTAAAGCAACAAATACATAGTTTTCTTAAAGCACCATGCAAACCAAACCTCAACATGGCTTAGAGCTAGATTCAGTCCATGATTTGATCCACCAGTGTGTAACTGCTACATTTTTGAAGGGCCAAGAATCACCTTTTAGTTATTAATTTCTGCAACTACACAACTAATACTGCCACTGACTTCTCAAACAATGAACCCGAACCACAAACACTGCCAATTCTGCTTCTGATTGTTAAATGCCTCTCCCATAACAGCATGAGAGTCCCCAGCTAGCCTACCTCTGCTATACAGAAGGTTTTCTATAAGCCGTTTGAGACACGAGGTCTCAGCTCCTGAAGGATTTCTATTGTCATCATGCAAGACAGCATAGATAGTGACTTTTAAGGAAACTGTGTTTTGAATGTGAGCAGCATCTCAAAATCAACCTTGCCCAACCTTTAGTAATGCACAACTCCTGCTCTGTGCTTTTCAGAATAGTAATGCTTATATTTCTCTTCATGACCAAGGCTGCCACTGCTCACGTATTTGACTGAATTTTTATTATGGAGAGCCTTATCATTTTGAGCCAGTTTCCTCTCCTCCCTGACACACTGAGTGACGCTACGCTCCAGTGTTTGTTATAGCCCAGATGTTTCCGTGGTGATGAGCAGTGACGTCACAAGCACCGGAATGTGCATCATCAAATGTATCCAGACAGAGGAGCGAAGTAGAGTGGGGCATGTTGACGGACTCAACTTCCTCAAAAATTACTCTTTGCGGTCTGGGCTGTCCAGTCCGGACTGCAAAGAGCAAACACTCACACTTGCCTGTTTATAATTCATTTCGACTATCGGATTATTAATTATGTGCTAAATCTTGTCTACATACCAAAACCCAGATTAACCTTCCTCACATGCTTTCAAAATGTTACTGCTCTGCTCGAAAGCTTTCTGTTGTTTCCCCTTAGCCTACGGGATCAAGTCCACCCTCATGAGTCTGGCCAATTCTCCCCTTCCGACCTCATTCCCCATCTCTCCCAAGCTGGAAGCGGGACTTGGCAGCAGTTGGGACCACTGGCTCTGGATTCGGAAGGCCTCAGCTCACATTGTAGCTTCACCACTTACCAGCTAAGGCAAATTACTTTTCTTAAACCTCATTTTCTATCCCTTTAATTGGGGATAACAATTATAAGAGAACCCATCTCATGAGGTTGTTGTGAGGTTTAAATAAGTTAATCCACGTGTACACAGCTCTGCACAGAGCAAGCAATGAATAAATGTGAGATAGAATGAAAAAGATGAGATGTTACAGGTGAAGGCGTAGGAACAGAAGGGAAAAGAAAATGAAGATGAGGATGACAGGCTCTCCAAATTCACTGTTTCCAAACATGCTTTGCACATTTCCACCATTTCTTTTTCAGGAAGGTTCTACCCATACAGTTCCATATCATAAAGACTGGTCTTCTGCCTGAAATGGTCTCTTCCTAGCCCATCCTAAAAAATACTCTTCAGTGAACTTCCTCATGTCTTCCCCATTCATTTGTCACGATCTACACTTTCCCTTGAACTTTTATCTTGATGTGTATCTATGTGTATAGCTGGGACTATACATATGTATACAAATCAACCCAACAGGCAACACATCCCCTGCAGGCAGGGGCCTCATTCATTCAAAAGCTGGATAGACAGTACACTGCACTTAACCAATACCTGACAATTACTTAACTAGCATTGTTAAGTCTTCCAAGGGTTTGCCCGTGCATTATCTCAATTATTCTTAATGTCAACCCTGAGGGGCAGGCAAGCAGATGTAATGCTAAATTCTACTTTACAAATGAGGTAACTGAATTTGAGAGACTCTCTTGAACTTGAGACTATGAGAGTCCACACTGGTTGATAAAGTCAAATATTTAAAACACCCAAATTACCCTTCAATTTTGGTATTTATCTGAAATTTCTGCTCAGTTTGGCTAAAACATTCACTTCAATCATGTAAATACTACAGCCAAAGTCCCATAAAATCTTAGTTGTGCAATTCCTATTCCCAAGATAGAGTGTAGATATTTATTAACTTTACAGAATCTTACTACTCTATTTCCAAGCAAAGTTATTTTCCCCCTAAGACTCAGCCCCACATATGAATTATAGTAAAATCTCTCTCTACCTTCTTCTATTTCCAAGTTCAAAAAATGGCATCCTAATATAATACCACAGGTGCCAATTTAAACACAGGAACACTGGAAATACTGCCAGACTTCCAGGCTTAGAAGCGTTTCTATTGTTACAAGTTGGGCTGCTAAACACACAGTCAGAGTCTGAACATCAAATATAAGTATAGCACCGCTATGAGAACTTATATTTTTAAAGTGTAGAGCAGTTCCCCTTAACTTTCATTTTCAATCTGGACATTATCCATCTCGATGGTGTTCATTATAGTATTTTGTGCATACAAAGAAAATAATAAAAATTTACTGGCTAAATAGGTTATCTTAAAATAGTACCTTAATAACATTTTCCCCAACTTGTTTTTTTTTTTTCTTTTGAGCAACAGGGATTGAATTCCACAGGCTTTCGCTAACCAAATCAAGAAGAGTTTCTAGGATTCTGCCAAAGTTGAAAGGTAGAGGAATCTGAGGTCTGACTTTATTGATTTGTTGCACATAATAGTTACTGGAAGGGCACAGCTGGTTTGATGATTCAGCCAGAAGACTTTTGCAAAGAATGACCAAAACTGTATTTTCCCTCTCTACAAAGAAATGATAAAACACACTGAACTGCTGGGACATAGTCCCCTCATCCGCAGTTCCACACATAATATACCTAGAAACATTGGCCCAGGCCCCACACAAAGTAGGTGTTCAGTATCTGTTGGCTTCCGATCTTGTGCCCGAAAAGAAGTGGACACAGAATAACAAAGAATTAAAGAAAGTTCTCAATTGGTACCAAACACATAAATTTTAATCATTCTTCTAAATAACAGCCAAAGTCTATTGCTATTTGTACGTATGTTACATATGCTCGTCTCTTGAAATTTTTCTTGCTTTGCCCCAACGTCAATGAGAGAAACCGACGTGTTGAAAGAGGCCCCGAAGCTGACACTGTCTGCGCCTCTATTCCCTGTTTTCCTGCTGCATGTCTCCCCAGAACTACAGGTAAAGAATGTGGGTTTGAATAACTGGTGTCCTGCTGATTGCAACTGTCAATTAAATAAGGCAGCAACACAGGAGCACATGTTCACATATAAAGTATTGATTAATTTCGCAGATGGGATAAAAATATATCAGTACTTGGGTTCCGCTTTCATGCTTAGTGGTCAGATAAGTATTCGTCCAATTCAGATCTATTTCTGCACCCTGTGGGCTCCAGAGTGTTACTTTTGTGTTTCACTTTTCTTTTCCTTCTCTGGTTACCGTCTGGTTTCCCATGTCGGTGCATCTACTATGACTGACCAGCAGCATACATTTAAGCAGAATTTTAATTACGAGACCATCTCCCAGCCAACTTGTCCAAGGCAGACTGGCAGAAAAGTCCTACAATCCATGTCTCAGACTCTCCCTTGCTCCTCTCTTGGTAAATCTTTTTTTTTCCCCCTGAAGATGCTAAAATCATGCTGATGGAATCATATTCATCTGATAAGGATGATGATCACCTAATTTCTATAAAGTTTCATTTCTGTCCACTGAGTATTTCAAGTTGCAGGGCTGGCACAGGGAGATTAAGATGGGGTGCCTGATAGTGTGACGTGATACCAGGATTTTTTGACTTAACCCAGAAAAGCACCTTCCCATATATCACTGCACATGCCAACTAACAAACCCTGGGGATTTAGCACAGATCTGGCTTTTCAATTTGCCTTTGAGTAACGTCGTCAATTTGCTTCAATTGAAGCAGGAATTATATTACATGATCAAATAGCAGGAGAATTTCTCTCCACCTCTGAAGTCCAATGTGAGGAGATTAGCATTGACTAAACAGTGGGAAAGAACAGTGGTGATGGCTGCCTGTGTCCGCTACTTGGAGGTCCAAATGCTACAGATGCAAAAACCGAACTCGTTTTCTATTTGGCCGCAGCCAAATCTTTGAAGGATGGCCTCAGTTTCCCTCGTTTGCTAAATGGAGAGAATAATAGTAGTGCCCTCCTATGGTGGTTAAGAGTATTAAAAGAAGTGATACAAAGGGCTTTAGTACTGAACCTAATGAATGGTTAGGAAATGCTCAAGGGCTGCTATCATAACAGCAAAATCATCATCATTCAAAACAGTGTCTAAAAGCTAGCATTTTACTGGGCAAAGAGTTCTGTTAGCCTGTGGTTAAGAAAATGCATTGGACCCATATCTCCAAGTCAAAGAGAAACACACCTACAGGAAATTCTCAGTTATTTTTTCAAAAAATGGATCTCAGACCTAGCTCACCTTCCCTATCAGCCTTCTCCCAAGTGTCTAATACTTTATCCCCACATGGAATTCGGATACCCTTCTCCCTCTGCCAAAATTGCTCTTTCCTCTTTGCTTGACAAAACGCTACTCATTTGTATTTTAAATTGTAAAGTGCCCCTGATTCTTCAGACTTGGCTGTGACCCTTTATTTAAAGCTCTCTTAGCAGTCTGCATTTCTCTTTTATAGTGCATCGCTGCAATTTAAGTAATTCTAAATTACTTATTTTTTGTAATTATTTGCATAATATTCACACACACACACACACACACACACACACACAAACACGACTATATACCTCAAAATGTCAAGAGCATTCCCTCTCTTGTTCACCTCTGCATCCCTATTGTCTAATACAATAGGCAGTCAATCAATAAGCATATGCTGAATGAATGAATGAATGAATGAATGAATGAATGAATGAATAAGGGAATGAAATAGAGAAGAATCACCAGAGTTGTTAGGGTATTAAGGAAGCAAACAGAGTAGTTTAAAAGTTGAAAACTCTTCCACTTGTCATTACCAACCACCAGTACATCCACATTGGGCTTCCTAAAGGGATAAGCAGTGACTCCTTGGAATCTGTTTTCCTAATTTTCCCAAGCTGATCTGGCCCCCAGTCCAGCAGCAGGGACTCTATGCTCTTGGGGGCTAAAATTAGCACCAGTACGCTCCCCCTGCAGTGGGCTCTAATCATGCAAAGGCCCAGGTGGATCTTGCTGACAGATGTTAAGGTTAGAAGGAAGGGTAGCAGCCAGATGAGAAAACAGAGCCACCCCCTTCCGGAGGTACCAGCACTTCCTGTCTTTAGGCCTGGCTGGTTCCTGCCTGCCCACCCCCTCCCCCATGCATCAGTTTCAACACAGTTGCTGCTCTTTCTGTCATTTGAACTCAAATTCTATCTCGGAAATTGATGGGCGATTCTGCCCCTGACAACACAATGTCAGCTTTGCTCCGTGTCCAGCTGGTTCCGTATATATTATCATAATGTGCTGCCTGGGTGGACCCTGGCTGATTCTCTCCCTTGACTCAAATCCTCCTTTCCACACTAATTTCTGCCCTCTGACATGTAGACACTACTTGTTTAAAAATAAAAACAGAGTTAACAGCTTGGGAAACATTGTGATTTTTAAAATCCTGCAAGGACAGTAAGCCTATTCTAATGGTATAAACTGAACTAAAAAGGTTTTCTTTGGAAAAAAAAAATTGATTAAAAAAAATTGTTTCCCAGGGTCCTACACTGTTTCCTGATAACTTGAAAGAATTATTACTTCCCCAACCCTTAAGCCCTCTAAAACACTTTCCCAAAGTTCAGCCCTGATTTTGTTCCATCCCAGTACCACTTACACTATGAACTACTAAATATTAATTAATTAATCTAGCTGCTATTTTTGTTTATATTGACTTTTTCTTTAAATTCAGTCTTGCCCAAAGCAATAGCAACTGAGATCATGACTTTGGAGTGCTATGTTTTTGTTTGCTTGCTTGCTTACTTGCTTATGTATCAAGATAGACATGTAACACTTTAAATTTTTTTCTTAGTGTTTTCCCCTCAACCCCTAAAATCATCTCACATATGGCATGAGAAACCTATTCTAGAAGCTCACTGCTAACCATCAAGTGGATGCAACACTACCATCTCAGCTGAAGAAATTCAGAGAGAAGGAGGTCAGGTGAGAACCATCTAAATGGCTGTGTATGCCACACTCGGGGACTCTTCCAGGCCTCGAGAAACCCACTGGTTACCTCTTGCAGAAATGCTCAAGATGAAGGAAAGTTGGCCTTAGATCTATCCTATGCAATAACCATCACCTTGCATTTGGGGACCATTCACCAGGGAAAGGTGTATATAATACCTTAGGGGACAGGACACCTCTCACAGAATCAGCTGGATTCAAACAACAAATCATCAGGACTTGAAGGAATCTACCAAGCTCCTCCTTTAATTGATGAGGAAACTGAGGCCCAAGGAAATCAAAGTACATACTTGAGGTCATGTAGCAAGGTACATGCTGTTTTTAGTTATTTCTGAATGTATAACTGAAAATGTTCAAACAAAAGTGTTTCAAACCCACTCCTGGTCACTGACCCTAAATATCTCCTCTTAAAAAGATTCATGACCAGTACACAGACGCTCTGATTTGCATGTTTGTATCACTTGAATCCTCTGACATTCTCAAGTGAGGGACATTCCTGTGGTAAGTAAGTAGAAAAAGGCCCTTGGTTTGGAACAATTAATTATACAAATAAGCACAACTGGAATTACAATGATTTTACAACTGAATATAAGACCAAAAAAAATAGGTTTAAAAAAGTTCTGTTACTGTGGTCCAAAATATAAGCAGAAAGCATCACTCCTTGCCTCCCACCATGTTCTTCCCCACACACTTTGTGCTCCTTAAAATAAGTTAGGTGTGGCTCACTCATTTATTAGGTCATTCAAAATACCGAATACTGGACGTTTCCCAAAGTTGATGGGTTTGTCAAGAAATTCATACAAGAAAACAGCCTCCCTAAATCCGTGTCAGTTTCCCATGTTACTTGGAGCAGGAGGTTTAGTGACCCTCCAGTACCCTGACAAGGAGACTGTTAGTATCCAACAGTCCTTTTAACTCATGGTCTCACAGTTTTCCCCTGGTCTCCTTTTTCTCTACCTTGTATACATGCCAAGGAGCCCATATGGTCAACAAATGATTTCTACAGAGATGAGTTAGAACATCCTTGCAAATAAATAAAATATTACCAGCCTCCTCATCTTGCCAACCCCATAGAAAACATACCAGTCATCAAATAAAATCCCTGTTTTTTTTTTTATTTGACTAGCAGAATGTGGTACAGCCATGGGAAAAATAGGTTATTGAAGGAAAATAAGCTATAAGGTAAACATACACATATGCCATTAAAAAAGAAAAAAAAAAGATATGCTCTGGGCTAGCTTTTGAAAGGTCTATTTAAGATACCAGCATAACTGCCTTCCTTGTACCGAGAAGAAGAAAGAACAGTGGAATAAGAGATGGAAAGAGTTTTAGCATAATATACAAAGCAAGTAGTTGAAAGTACAGACTCCAAAGTCAGGCTCTCTTGGTTTGAACCCTAGATATACTACTTATTTGCTGTGCAACTCTGGGCAAGTTATTTAACTTCTCTGTACTCTCAGTTTCCTTATCTTCACAAGGGGTGCCTCTAGCACTTTGTGCCTGGCATAGTAAGGGATCAGTGAGGGTTACTGTCGTTATTCTTGGTACTATTATTACGCAGAGCTATGTGGTTAGGTAGACGAGGGGTCGAGTCCCAGGTCTGATTCTAATCAGTTTTCTGGCTTTGGGTAAATTACCGACCCTCTCTAAATCCCAGGTTTCTCATCTGTAAAATGGGAATAATAATTGTTACAGCTCATCAGACTTGTTGAAGGATCTTATGATGTAAGTAAAATAATTACCACAGTACTGGCCCAGAGTAACTGCTCCATAAATGTTAGTTGATAATAGCCCCCAAGTAGCAACAAGAGCAATAACAATACCGCTACACTTTACCGCCTGGTCTGGTCACCACTAAGCAGCGCAGCAAAGTTTGAGCACTATTTCTCCTTTGCCAGCCGTGCTATGGGTGGTGTCAGAGTCACAAAAGGATAACACAGATCACCTGCTTCACAGTGACCCGTGGCTCCTGAACTCTTTCATCTGCCTGACACTGAGAGCTTGCTGGCTATCGAGGCCCCAACATTAGGATTTCTGGTGTTACCCCTTCTATGGATTACTCTGGGGGATACACTGGAAATCGGTCTCACTTACGTCTTTACTCATTATCTTGACTTCTTGCCATGCCCTTTTTTATTACAAGGGAAGACAAAAGACAACTTCCCCACTGCTAAAAAAAAAAAAAAAAAAAAAAAAAAAAACCCNGATTTGATGCTTGAAAATCTGGCACCTCTGTGCTCTATGGTGTGACACATCTGGATATTCTGAGCCCTAATGTTCTGTCCTTTCATCGGTCTTGCTTTTTCAAATAGGAAAATCCATTGATAAGATGTAATGTGCCACTCTAAGTAACAAAACATGACATCAGTATTTATCTATGGTAACCTGGACCCTTCACCAAAATGTTCTTGCCCAAGTGGGCCCGGCTGGAGTTCTGCACCAAAACCAGTCATGTGATGGGCCACTGCCTAAGTGTAAAGCTCTGCATCGTTCATCCTTGGCCCTTGTGTTTTGAAAGTGCATTTCTGTCAGAAAGCTGGAGAGATGTTACAGACATTCCTCTCATGATCTCCAGAATCCCAGGGAGACTGCTGCAAGCCTAGGCCAACCTGAACTGGAAAGACATCGGGGTGGACCCCAAATCCTCCAACTTTTTGTGTGACCCAGCAACCATTAAGCTGTGTACCCCTGAAATGGACACTTGCCCACCAGCATACCACGGGCAAAGAGCGCTAAATGGATTTTGATAGAAACTGTACGAATGTGAGAAGATTACATCTCCTCACTAGGTCTCAGTTTCCTTCTCTGGAAAAGGAGAGGATGTATTGGATGACCTTTCATACTTCAAATGACTCTTCACGTGGCATGAGCTGTCACCCTAGTGGGAGAGGAGGGAGAAATCTGGGATGGTACGTTTCTCTTTGTGGTTTAGTTTCCATTCACTCATCCAATTTTAGTTTGTTGGGGTTAGACAAATAAAATACACTTCACAGGCCACATGCAGCCCTCCATTCTAAAGGCCTTAAGAGAGCTCTCTACAGTTCAAAAGACGTCAGTAGGTAAAAGCTACTTATGCAAAAAGTAAATCGATAAGTCAAAACCATCTGGAAAAAGAACTCTCAAAATGTTTGACTTTCTTCCTATTTTGAACACTTGCACTATTGATAGAATGAGAACCGATCAGGGGGACTGCTCCCAGGCACAGCCAACTCCCTGGTGAGCTTCCAAGGACCGGCAGGGAAGAGCAAAGTTATAAGCAACTCAGAGTGATCTTGCCCTGGGCTTTCATGACACGTTAGGAGTCCATGTAATTGAAAATGAGTTCATCAAAGACCTGCTTGGACCCCCACGCCATTTCACAATTGCCACAGACCACGGCCTGAACATCTCACGTGGGCCTGGATAATCTGGCCCTCGGCAGCCATCCTGGCCTCAACTCCTGCCATCCTCCCAGGGACTGGGAGATACAGGAGGCATCCCAGTCTCCTTTGGGTTTCTTTAACTCACTTAAGCAAAACAGCCTTTGTACTCGCTGTCCCCTCTTCCCGGAAATTTGTTTCTCTCCCCTTCACCTGGTGAAAACTTACTCAGCTCTTAGGTTTTGGCATAAATGTGATTTCCTCAAGGAAGACTTCCCTGACACCTCACTCCTCCCCACTTTTAGGGTCCCCCTTTTAAACATAAGTCTCGTGAGTAGGTTGTAAATTGTGTTTAATATCTTTCTTCTCTATTTATATCATAAGTTCTGTGAAGACAGGGACAGCATCTGCCGTGTGTTATTGTACCTTAGCTTGGTGTCTGGCATGTACTGCATGCTTAGAACAAATGAAGGAAGGAATGATTCGAAGTCCAACTTACCAACACCTTATTCCTTGGCTGGAGAGCCAAAGAAAGGACTATGTAAGAAATAACCAGTGCATTTCTTTGTTCTCCTGAAGCCCTGTTTCTCCAAAGGCACCTCCAGACAGGAGGAGGCCTGTGTCAATGGCTTCAGTTCAGAGTACCAAAAAAATGTGCACGTTAAAAGGAGGTCTAGGGGCGCCTGGGTGGCACAGCAGTTGGGGGTCTGCCTTCGGCTCAGGGCGTGATCCCGGCGTTATGGGATCGAGCCCCACATCAGGCTCTTCCGCTGTGGGCCGGCTTCTTCCTCTCCCACTACGCCTGCTTGTGTTCCCTCTCTCACTGGGTGTCTCTATCTCTGTCGAACAAATAAATAAAAAATCTTCTAAAAAAAAAAAAAAAAGGAGGTCTAGAGATGACCCAACCCAGCTCTCATTGAACGCATACCAAACTGAGGCTATGGAAACAAAGTAACCCGCCCAGAGTTACACAGCTAGTTCATGGCAGAGTCGGGTCAGAAATCCAGCTCTTACGTCAGACAGCCTGATTTTCTCTCCATTAGATCCAACTGATATTTACTAGCCTTCTTAAAGCCCCATTACACAGAAGGGAGAAGAGGGGGGGCCTCTCCTTTCTACTGGAAGCTCCATGCTGTCTCTCAATATGGAGTAATCTTCCCAAGCCTGAATCATCTTTCTCCACATGTCCATAAAACAACAAATTTAAGTGCAGCTGGGCACAGGGAGTCAATGGGGTTGGATACCCAGGAACAACCAACAGGAGCAAAAACGGCTTCTGTCTGGAGCAAAAGGATTAAAGAAGGTCAAATGCTAAAGAGCAAGAATAACACCATATTGTCAGGGACAGCTGGAAGGGGACACTACAATGGAGAGGTCAGAACTAACTGGCGGTGGGGAAAATCTGATTCTCCTTCTCTAACGCTGTAATTACAGCAAGGAGATGGGCCCAGTGATTCTATTACCACACTCAATTCTACAAAGTATTTTTAGTTTAACCGAACCCCACTTTTGTTTAGATTTGTTTTATTTTGGGATCTGGCATATTTATACTTCATGTCTTTATCTGTATAACTACTTTGAAAGGAAATGTAATTCATTTGTACCTGATGCCCACAAAAACTAAATTTCACTTGTTTCCCAATTTTAAAAAGCAGGGGTGTTTTAAAACATCTATATTTGAGCCAAGAAACTAAGTAGGACCTCAGGTCGGAACTCATGAACATTAAAATGTTCACCATCTAAAAACTGATTTTTGAAATAAACATGATGATTGTACAAATTCATACCGATTTTTAAAGAGGAACCTAAGTATGAAAAGTACCAGTTGGGGTCTTATAACCAGAAAGGGTGCCTACTGATGACCAGCTGAGCTCTCTGACCCACTCAGGTTTCCCAGTGATCATGGAGGAGGCACATCCTCCAACAGTCCAAAAAGGGGAGAGAGTGGAGGGTGGGAGAAGAGGGGACGGGATAAAACACATGCATGCCAAAAAAAAAAAAAAAGTCCCCTTCAAAAAAAAGAGCATTTAAACTGCTTGTCAGAAGGCTTCCTGACAAAGCCACTAGAGTGTATTCACAGGCATTTGCATAAATGCTGCCGGTGAGTTCACCATAGCTGCTAGCGCTAATGGTACATAAAGTAATTTAGTCACTTCTCCCGGCATTCTATGTCAGAATGATGAGCACCGGCACTTTGCCTTGTTGCATATTAGATCATTAGATAATAAAGTGTTAGCACATGCAAGCTGACAGGGTCCCTGCACTATAGCTTTGGGAGGGCACTGCATTTTGCCATGGGGGGAAAAAGCAGAGAAACTGATGCCCCCATTGGCCTTAAATTCAAGTAAACACAACCTGAAACTCAGGAGAACAATAACAACAATATCAACACTCCCAAGCCTTTAAAGATCCCCAGCATACATTCCCCAGGAATTTGCCCAAGTGACGGGAAGACAGGGCAGATGCATAAGCTAGGGCTGTATGCATGACCGTGGGTGGGGACAATTCTGCATCTCTGTCCCCAAGCCTATGCTTTTCAAACCCCGAAGCCCTGAGATCGCAGTCACCTCCTGGCGCTACCTCTCTCCACGGTGTACATCTTCCATAAAGCTATTGCTTGCTTAAAGATGAAACCTCACTAGCCTAAACTCTCCCATAAATATTCAGCCAAAGAAAATCTCAGTATTTATGAATGAAGAAAGAAACGGGGAGAGCAATTACCATGAGCTACACGATGCCAGGATTCACCCTCTTTGGACCATGCAAGGTACTATGAAATAAATTTGCCTTTGTCAACTCTCCTACTTGAAATACAGGGGCTGTTATTTGAACATGGAGGTTTGGAAGTCCGTGGGTCACACAGGGATGACTGCATGAATGTAAAGCACGGTCTCTTTTTCTACTTATATGAGCTACGAAAGGGAACTTTCCTCCAACTGTCTGACAAGCAGGATATAAATAGAGATGTGCAGAGTTTCTCAAAATAATTCAGGCTACCTGTAAATGAGATGGTAAAAAGCCCAGAATGAGGAAAAACGAAGGCTCTTACAGGTCACCTATGAGGTGAAAATACCTCGCAGTCTCACTGTGTGAAAATACCGAGCTTTCTGAGGTGGGGTTGAAGGAGTGGAGTGGCTGAGGCGTAGGAGCTTGGTTCCGGAAGTCTTAAACAGGGCAATTTCAAATAGGATTTTTCAATGGCAAGATAAAGTATTACCATACCCCCAAATCAACACACATTAGCATCTGAGTCCACTCCCACACATCCCCAGTGAAAGAGCCTAATAGTCACCCTTTGCTGAGTAGATATTTATGTATCAGCTTGAAGTGTCTAAATGAGTGGGTGGTTTTCTGTGGTTGGTTGATTCATTCTGCAGAGAAGCAGATTTCCATGTATTGTCGTTACAAGGAACCTCAAGGTATCTACCCTTTTATTCTTCTGAAGAGGAATAAAGTAAGGCATTGGTGAGAGCGAGGCCCCCTAGCTGAAGAAGATAGGACATACTCAGACCCCCAATGATGCTTAACCATTTATGAACAGTGAAATGTCATCATTTTCTTGAACAATATGTTAATAATCACATGGCCACTTGTGGATTGGTAAACTGGAGACGAGGAATAAAATATTGTCTCTAAAACTTAGATTAATAGAATATCCCAATTGAAATATTAATATGTACACGTAGACACGAGAACATTTGAGTTGGGAGGAAGCCTAGAGACATTTTGGTCTAGAGATCTCAACCTGTTAGCCTATGGCTATATTCTTCCTAAGTGACATTTTTCCCTTCTTCCCTTCAGAGGGTTTAAAAGTTTTATAGTTAGTTAACAACAGTTAAAAATTAGGAGTTTTAATTCTTGCCAAACTAGAACATCTGCCCTCACTGGGCTCTCAGTCCCCTTGGCCACAACTGCCTGGGGCTGCGGGACAGCAGAGCATGCTCTTACCCTTCTTCTGCGGTCTCCACCCAGCCCACTTCCCCTATGTACCTGACCTGCCCCCACTCAAGGCACACATTGTTTTTTAACCCCCTACAGAGCATCACCTTCATTTTCCCAAGAATAAGACTAGGGATCCTAAAAGGTAAGGTGATTTGTCCAAGGTCACATAAAAGCCAGAGGTGAAACTAAAAATTGAATTTAGGTTTCCTGGCTCCTACTTCAAGATTCTTTCCTCCACATTATAATGCAAAATAAAATGTTCTGACCTCCAGGCTCTAAAGGCGTCCTTTGCAGCAGGTTGTGTCTGTTGGTTTGTGTTGGGTTTTTTTCGGTGGAGGGATGATTTGATGACGTCATGTGGTCTGTTACTGCCTTCCCAAAGGCAGGAATGAGAGATGCTGTGTCTGCGCTCGGAGCATATTTTGAAACCGTGAACGCATGATTGGTAGATTTCAAACTGACAGTCAAGTCTGTCCTTGGACAGGACAGTAACCATTGTAACTAACCAGCCACAGTGGAAAACAAGACTTCGGTTTTGAAACCACAGCTTTCCAAATTGTGCTCACTGAGTATTTGCCTAGTTTTTCCTCTTCCTTTCCCCTAAATACTTCTAGTAATACAATGCCTTAAGTGACTTCAAAGGTATTAAAAAGGCAACATTACCGTAAAGTGAGGATCAGAATAATTTTAAGTACAGGAATGGAACTAGGAATGTAATCATGAGCAGGTGTTTCAAATGGCCTCCTGCAAAAAAAGGAATATCCATCCATCTCAGCACTAATGAAACCATAAAGAAGCAGCTTTTGAAAGATGATGGTTTACTTTTAAAAGACTGTAAAACTGGATGTGGTGAAGAATCCCTTCTAAGAGTGTTACTGTTACATCTGGCTAATTAATAACAAGTACAGTTTGTGTATTCCTTAAGTGCAGAAAAAAATCAGGCAAAAATAACGATAGTGGTGTTTGTATCAAATTAGAATGCTGGCAGGGAAGGGAGTGTTCCATCTTATGAATTATATCATGGACAGCTTATGGTCCTTGGAAAATCAGGCAATCGGGTGGTAATTTGTGCAGTACTGTTTTTAAAAGAATTCCGCCGACCCAGCAAACTGGAAAGTGAAGTGGGGAAGTGGGTTTAGAGTTTAATTTGAAGGATATAAGAGAGAATATAGCATGGTGATTGGTATCCAGTATAGTCTCAATCATTGTTTCTTGGATGGATGGATTGATGAAAGACGAATAGATGGTTGAGTGGATTGAGGAGGGATAGGTGGCTAGATGGACAGATGGATGGACAGATAAATGAATGAAAAGTGAATGGATGGATGAATGGATGGATGATGGATAGATGGATAAATAGAGGGATGGGTAGATGAATGGATCAATGGATAGATGGACGGATAGAAGGATGTATACATTATATATACATGTAGTACAAAAACATTCAGATGTGCATTCAATCTATCCCATGGTTTCTTTGAGTGGCATTCACTTTCCTTGATTCAAATTCTTATCCAGTTTCCTCCAGTCCTCTCAAAGATACCACTGATTAGCCATAAATGTGAGACAAACGTGAAATCTCCCCAACAAAATCCACCCACAGAAAGCAGGCTCTGTCATGTGGCGATGAGGGGAGGATTATGTACAAGGCAGAGGAGAGACATTTAGTTTGGGCTTCATCTTCAGAAAATGCCTCTGACCTTGACTTTGGACTTTATCTCCAAATGAAGTTTAAAATGAAGTTATAGACTACACCAGCAGGACTGCAAAGAGGATAGAGTTCATTATACAACCAAGTCAGCCGGAAACTCAAAATGTATCACAATATTTGTTACCCTGCTTTGGCCCTCCTTTGTTTTCCAGTCAAGCGGGAACATAAAATAAAGCAGGGGTCCAGGTCTCCCGTTCTCTCTCAGCTGAAGGAAAGAAGCCTCAGCCATTTCCAGGATAGAGAGATGTGCAACCAGAAAGGCTACACCTCAAAGATATCCTCCTGTCTTTAAATACTTGCTATCAGTATCGTTCAACAGAACATTTGAAATTGGAAACAGAGTAGAAAATGTGGTGGAATTGGAAAAAGAAATCAAATAGATTCACAGTTAAAGTAGCAATGCCAACCAATGAAAATGATTTGCCTACCATGTTCCAGATAAGAGGGCGTACCTTCCGAGGGGTCAAGCCTCCGAGCCCTCCGCCCATGCTTAGAGTTATTATGGACAAACATGTTATCAGAGACTGCCAGGACATGGCCATCCACATTGACTGTCGTAGACACCACGACCTGGAGACAGAAGAGAGAAATGAATGAACATTTTAATATAAAAGCATGGAGGGTAATAAACTCAAGTTAAATAAATAACAGCTGGGAGCTGAAGAAAATTGCATAGCTATTTCACATAATAACTGGTGCTTATGCTGTACGAGTCTAACAAGAGGAGCTATTGATGAGTGGGTCTTTGGCATGGAACGCTTTTGATGCAGTTTTAAGTAAAATTGCACAGTTTATAGTTATACAGCAGAAGGTACACTGTTAACCATAATTTTAACAAGAGGATCTTTATTAGCATATTTTTTTACACAACGATGGTTGTGTTTCACCTAAATTACCCTTCAGTTTAGACACTGAAGCAGATATCACAGTTGATCATGCAAATAAAAATCTTTTGAATCTTTAAAATATTTCCCCCCCACTGCGTCAGGGTTAAGAGGATAGAGAAATGAAAAAGAGAGGTTTCAGTGAGAGCTGGGATGCAGCTTTCTCTCCCCGGTGTCTTTTTGGGTTTCTTGTACTTTTCTCTTCCCACATTACTTGGATTAATCAGACCATCCTCTCCCTGCCCCCACCACCATCACCACTACCACCACTACCACTACCAGCATCCCTCCCCGAAAGATCCCTGCTAATTGAGAGTCTTACAACTGTGTTTCAAAGCCAAAAAAACGAAACAAAACAAAACAACAAAAAAAGAAGAAATGCAATGGCCCGGGTATAATTCAGATACCCTGGCCATCTCATAAACGGACTCTGAACTTAGTTTGCCAGAAGGGACACGGGCAAAGGTGTTTTCTCAGAGAACTTTGACTAAAACAATGAGAAGAAATGACCTACACTTCTCCTTATATTAAATGGGGAAGAGGATTAAAACTGAAACCCACAGAGATATGTTTATTCATGCGACCTCTTACAACCAAATATAATAATTGTCTGTAATTGCAGCTTCAGCTCCCACCTCATGCTTTGACATGGGAAACAGCAATCAGCCAGCTCCCGTTTAATCCACCTATTATGTTGACTAATTAACTTTCCTCGACAGTTTATTTCTTCCTCCATTATCAGCCCCTGTCAGCCGCAAGCACCCTGCAGCATAGGGGAGACCTCAGGCTCTTTGATTGATCACCGATAGATTGACATGCAGATTAATTTAATTAGAATCACCTCACTTGAGAAATGAAAGACAAAGGCAAGAGGGCTAATAGATCTGCTCTCATAATGAGCCCAACCTCCAGAGCCAAAGCTGAGGATTTCTGATTTATTTTGCTCAATTCCCCAGTTGCTTAGAAAGACTCTCGCTTTAATTGTTCCTGGTTTTGAGAGGCATTAGCCTCTGAAGAGGTGAAATGCTTTACAAGGATTGGCACATACTGAGGCCCCAGTTTCTGAGGAAGCCTTTTCTCCGACTTCTAGAGTTTTGTGCAACGCCGCAGTTTCGTCCCCTGAGTAGGGCAGCGGGCAAGACGCTGGGCCTTGGCCTATGCCTGCGAATTGCCTGGCGAAGTGCCCTCCTCAGTAGCCTCCCACCCCAACCAACGTCAGCCATACTGAAAAGTTCCAGTGTCGGCGTTTTTGACCTAAGCGTGTTAAGCCAAAACATGGCGGAGTCCCTTTCTCGCAGCCTCAAAGATGGCCACGAACTCCAGGCTGTGAAGCACTGTTCCCAATACTATCGTGGGGTTGATTTCATTTGATCTGATCCTATTTGACTTGATCTAGTCACAGTTTTTGTTTGTTTTTTTCTTCCAAGCTCTCACTCCTGCAGACCCGAGGCCCTGCTCTTTACATGGAGCCCCTACAGTCTTTCATACCCGGATGCGGAAGTCAGCAAACTCAAGAATCTAAGCGCTTGGTCATCCCACCCTGGGAGCCGCCCAGGGATGACTGCCCAGCCGGGGTTCTGTGGGGTCCTCCCTCAAGATCTTCTCCTTAACTCCTGGCCAGGCCTGGATCCTCCCCTGAGTTTATTTTTTAATTGTATTTTACTTAAATACAAAGTAAACAATTGAGAGTCCATTCTGGGACGCGGGGTATTTGCCTCAATCATTGTGAAAACCAAAATTCCAACAAGGGCAAGTCATTCATGGGAGGACTTAGTACATTTGAAGTAGCAGTTTGCAAAGTGGTTTTTCTCTTTCTTCATGATTGACCAACCAGAACTGACACAGCCTGAAGATTATGTGTATGCCGCATCAATTGTAGGTTAATTTAAAAAGAGGAGAAGGAAGAGAAGAAAATGGTCTATTCTTTTATTTTCAAAAGTATTATGTGCCAGTGCAGAGTCCATATTATTTAAGGCAAAGGAAACTCACTTTTCTTTTTAGTTAGGGAGGTGGGACATTTACAATTATATAACAGAGCTGGGTCTTTCAAAGAATTTTTGATTTACTACGAGACCACAATTGAGTGGTCACTGGAGTCGTTAGCTGAAGAAACTATAAAAGGAATCCCAAACGGTATCTGTTTCCAGTGTCAGGAAATACAGAAAGTTGTTATTCTAGATGTCTGTCTTAAGAGGAAAAAAAAGCAATGACAATTCACCATGCACCTGTAAGACAAAATGCTACGGGCTTAGGCTTAAAATATTCAGTATTGTTTAAAGATATTGTCATCTAATTCCTACATTGAACAAAAATGACAAAAACGGTTAAGTTAAAAAAAAAAAACCTACATCCTATGTGTTTTTTTCTTGACAAAAGAAGAATCACCAAGACCCACATGTGTGACAGAATCATTTCATTGAAAGTTCCATTAAAATTGGAGAAAGATAAAACAGAATCCTCATGCCTTTAATTTCTAGAAAATAAACACCTAATGTTCCTCACAGAAACTCATGACTACACATTTTAACTTCCCTCTCCCCAAAATAATTTCTCTCATTCCAATTTGGAAATGATCAAGATATATTTAAATAAAACATATGCTGAAATTAATCCACAGAGCAACTTGTAAATTTTTTAAAAATCTAAACGTGAGTTGCAAAGGGGGCACTGAAGTGTCCTTTAAAAATAGGCCCATAGTGGGAGGGAAAAGGGCCTTTACAGTTTAACACAAGATTAATGAGGTGCTGACAAATTCATGCAGGCATGGGGACAGACAGGCCTGCCAAATCTTCAACCTTCCCAAATTTTGTCAACAAAACACAGCTTGAATTTGGGACAGGTAAACATGGAAAATGATTTTACATTTGGACTCAACACTTCCCTCTCTTTCCCCCCTTCCTCACTCTCTTGCCCAGGGAAAGAGATGAAGGCATGTGAGGAACAGGTATACTTAGAACTTTATGGTATCTGTTAAATTAAGTCTGTACTCTTTAGAGTTGTACTGTCCAAGATAGTAACCACACATGTAGCTATTTCAATTTAAGCTAATTAGGTAAAAATTTAAATTCCATTGTTCCTGAGTCTCCATAGCCACATTTCAAGTGGTAGGTAGAGACTGTTATATTGGACGGGGCAGATATAGAACATTTTCCTCATTGTGGAGTGTTCTATTGGACAGTGCTGCTGTAGAATGGTTTTTGAAATAAATTATTCCAAGTTATTCGTGAGAATGTCCAAGTTATATCTTCTGAAATAGGTATTAGTCTAAGGGGACATGTTTCAGGTTATATACAAGTATTTCTTATCACTATATTTTTTAGAATCAATTTTCTGTTTAGGGCATAATTTTCTAATATAGCAATCCATAGATGTGCCAAGGAACACGCAATGTGTTCCATGGTACCTTCTATCCAGGTCCAGCCATCCAGGTGAGGGCATTAAGCATGAGGGGATTAAAAAACAAACAAACAAACAAACCAAAAAAAAAAAAAAAAAAAAAAAACAACCCCAAAAAACCAGAAGAGAAATCTGCAGGTACCCATGGACTTTTTACACTAATTTTTTTTTTTTTCAGTTTCTTGCCTTTTCTTAGTGGTTCAGAATGTCCTCTGTTTTATCCTGGACCTAGCTATCCCTAAAGGTTGTTATTTTTGCAATTTCACCCCCTCTATTTAGAATTAGAAAGAATTCAACACAAAATTGATGATTCTTGACTCCCAAGCTTTCCTCATTGTTGTGACTTTGGCCAGGTTAACTTAACCCTCAGCCACTATGCTCCCACCTATCAAGTGGAAATATTAGTAACAGTACCTGGTTCTGTGAGGCTTACATGATTTAAAGTGGCCAGCATGGTTCCTGGCTCATACTGAGCACACAACAATTGCTAGTAGCGGTAGTATTGTAGCTATTGCTTTGTTGGTGATACTCACCAAAAAGTTCAAGTTAATGTATCGGGCTGATCATCTGAAGCCATAAAGAGGACTCCACATAAACTGTTATTTTAAATAAAAGGATGCAGAAATTATCTCTAATATGTTCACTGCTTTATCAGTCTAACAATGAAATTGCACAATTTTAAAGATCTTTGTGCTCACAATATGTAATTATGTAATTTAGGCTTCATGTAAATTGCAAATTTCACTGGTTTATATATTTTTCCTTTCTAGAACCCATTTGCATCTTAGTCTTTAACATTCTAGGCTTGAAACTAAACAAAATCTTACTGCTTTGAAAAAAATCTATAAATTAGACATCTTATCAATTTAGTCTAGTTTTCCCAGTATTTCATATGAATGAAGGATTCTCTGGGAGTTTTATTATTGGTTACTATTTCCTGCTATCATTCTTCAGGCTGTCCCTCTTTTTTCATATCAGGAAGGAAATCTTGTATGTCCCAACTAAACTAAATTATCTAAGATTCATGACCCATAATCTCTGTCTCATGAGCAGATTTTCAAAAAGACAAAAGCCGCTAAATTCAGTCGTGGGTGGAAGATCACATTAACAAAAGTAGCAGCTCCTGTGGAAGAAGGGGTTATGACAAAAGCAACCAAAAGAGTTGAAATTTGTGTTTTTAAACATTTCTACAACAAATATGAAATCAAGAGGGAGATTAGACCATAAAAATATTTTCAATATTTAAATTTAGAATATTTTAGTGGTAAGTAACTCCCTCCAAAAAATAACCGCTTTAACAAATTAATTTTGAATGAATATAAAATTATAAATTTCGTTTTCAAAGCTAATATATAGTAACTCAGTGTAAGGAAACTCAGTGTTACATGAGCTTCTCACCTCTGGGTTTAACTTATTCTATGTCTGCATCAATTCAGGATCCCTAACATAAGGCATTAAATGCACTGGCTTGAAGTACACGAAATAAAAAGGCAGTAAGCAACATTCCATGGGATAATAGTCAGCAATAAAAAGAAACAAACTACTGATACACCTGGGTGAATTTCAAGAGAATTATACCGAGTAAAAAAAAGCCAACACCAAAAGATTACGTATTGCACGGTATAGGCTTAGTCCCCTCCCCCTACCACTCTCCTCCAAAATTACATGCTGAATACCTAACCCCCAGTACCTCAGGATGGAACTGTATTTGGAGACAGGCCCTTTAAAGAAGTGATTAAGTTAAAATAAGGCTCGTAGAGTGGGCCCTAATCCAATCTGACTGGTGTCCTAAGAAGAGGAAATTCAGCCCCACAGAGAGACAGCAGGGTGTACATGCAAAGAGGAAAGACCATGTGAGGACACAGCAAGAAGGTGGCTATCTACAAGCCACACAAAGAGGTCTCAGAGGAAACTAACCCCACTGACACCTTGATCTTGGACTTCCAGCCTCCAAAACTGTCAGAAAATAAATTTCCCTTTTTAAACCATTCAGTCAGTGATATTTGGTTATGGAAGTCATGGAAAAGTAATGCACTGCATAATTCCATTTCCTTAACATTCCTGAAATTGAAAAACTTTAGAAATGGAGAATGGATTAGCACTTGCAAGGGTTAGGGACAGAGGGAAGGTGGATGTGGCTATTACAAAAAAATAATAGGAAGGATCCTTGTGGTGATGGCAACGCCCAATAGCTTCACTGTGGTGACAGATACACAGACGTACCATGATAAAATTTTACAAAATTAAAAACATACCCATATGTAAATGACTACAAGTATAACTAGAGGAATTTGAATGAGGTGATGTTTTTATTAATATTCAAATCCTGCATGCTTACTGTATAGTATTATGTACTGTACAGTTTTGCAATACATTACTATTGGGGTACTGGGTAAAGGGTGCACAGGACCACTCTATTATTTCATACAACCACAAGTGAATCTACAATTATATCAATAAAAATTCAACCACATCAAAAGGCATCATCAATCAAGATACCCTTCAATAAGTGAATGGATATACAAACTGGTAATCCATGGAAAGGAATATTATACAGCAATAAAAAGAAATGAGCTATCAAGTCATGAAAAGACATGGAATTTTAAATGCAGAGTGCTAAATGAAAGAAGCCAATCTGGAAAGGCTATATACTGTATGATTCCAACTGTATGAGATTCTGGAAAAGGTAAAACTATGGAGATAGTAAGAAGATTAGTGGTTGCCAGGAGTTTGCCAGAGAGAAGGGAAGGATGGGTAGGTGGAGCACAGGGGCAGTGACACCATTCTATCTGACACTGTAATGGTGGATACATAACATCGTGCATTTGTTCAAACCCATAGAATACAAAACATACAAATGAATCCCAGTATAAAATATAAGCTTTATATTATGTTATCAATAATGTATCAATATGGCACATCAATTCTAATAAATGTATCAGACTAATGCAAAATATTAATAACAGGGGAAGTGGGGAAGGGGATTGAGGGAGTCTATGGGAACTTGCTATACTTTCCCCTCATTTTTCTGTAAACCTAAAACTGCTCTACAAAATAAAGTCTTTATGTCATCCAGTTTCTACCCTCAATCCTACACAGCCCACATTCTCTACCCTACTTATCTGCTGAGCCATTCTTTATAGACTCCTTAAACCTTATAGTGAAAAGACCCAAGAAATCAGTCAATCTAGTAGCTTCCAACTAAGAGTTTTCAGATGTGCTAAGAGGAACAACACAGCAGAGCGGGAACCCTAAATTCACCCATAGGAAGGCCGCATACTAAAACAGTCATTTTCCTTTGTCAGTATAGGATGGGATCATCTGCATGGAAACACTGTTACCTCATGCATGTGAGAAGCTCTGAATTGATGAATTCACATGGCTTTGAATAATTTTAAAACAGGCTGTGTTTCTTAATAAAAGCCATCAGGATCAAAAAATAGGTCATCACATGGGATCCATAAGAGAAAATGATAAAAGAAGTCCTCAGTAGTTATGACACTGCAAATTTGTCCAACACCTCCTCTTGAGGCTTGGAAAACTGAGGCCCACGAGGTTTAAAAGCATCTTCAAGGTCATAGGACAAATGAAGAGCAGAGGTAAGCCTGAAGGGAAACTTTCAGACTCCAGGTCCGGTTCTCACCCACAGTGGCCTCTGGCCTCTCAACAAAACTCCTGGCTGAAGCCCTTTCTCTCCTGACTCTGCTGGTATCTTCCAGGACACATATCTGGGGTCTATGTGACTGACTACACTTTAAGTATTATATACATAAAAATGGTCTGCAGCAGTTAGGAGTTAGGTCTTCATTAACTTTGTCCTTTAAAATATCCTTGACTGATATGGAATGAGATAGCCTCTGAAACCTGCCTGATTGCTAGTTTCTATCTGGTTGAAAGATCCCAAATAACTCATTAAAAATTATGGAGGACGCGTGAACCTACAGGATGTAACAGAGCGGAACTGTGGGAGAAAGGGAGTGAGCAACTGAATTAAATCTACTCTTTAAGGCTCAAGGCAAAAATATCTCTTCGCTTAACAGGAAGACAAAAGCAGACACTTCTAAATCCTCAGATACTTAGGCTAAGCCAGTTGGGACCTTTGGAAACTAAACTCAGCTTCTGTCCCCTGCACTGTGACACATGTTCAACATAAAAGCTCATCCGTGACCTGAACCTTGGTCGTCCCTCTGTGGATCCGGATACCTTTGATGACTCTTGATGGTGTCGTTGGCATTTAACAGGTGCTCTCCACTTCTGTGTCCCCACTGGCTATTTTCAGTAGCAGTGAGCCAAAACATACAGAAGTGCCATGTCTGCTCTCGACCAATGAGGCCATGACACACGGATGTGAAAATTGGGAGCAAGAAAAGACCATATTAGCCAACAGCTCAGATTCTAGGGTCAGAGAGTCCTGGGTTTGAACTCCAGCCCCATCACTAACCAGTATGTAACCTTAAATAAGTCACTTAATTATAGGAAAAAGTTGTGAGCCTACTATACCCCGGGCATTATTCTATGGAGAAGCAGCAATGAACAAGACAGATAAATTGTTTGCCCAAGAACTGAGTGCTTATCAGAGGCAGAAAAGGGTTTTCAGACAGTAAGTAAGCAATGAAAGCAAATTTCTGAATGTGAAAAGTTCCAAGAAGAAAATAAAATGGGGTGGGAGTGATCCCTAGGTGGGAGCTATTTTTGATTGGGTGATTAAGGAAGGCGTCTCTGAGAAGGTGATGTTTTTACCTGAAATCTAAGTAAAAGAAGTCACCAGCTATTCAATGAAGCGGCAGAATTTCCTAGGAGGATGGAATACCCAGGGCAAAGATCCCGAGGCAGGAGTGAGTTTGGTGTATCCGAGGAAGAAAAATGAAAGAAAGTAAGGAAGGCCAATGTGCTTGTTTGGAGGAACGTAAACGTTGGTGTACGTGTCTCACACATAGTAAGAGCTCTGGAAGTTACAACTTAAAAAGTGATAGAACGTAAAAATATCTTTTGTTGGTCAGTCTCACTAGGTACCGGCATTCTCAGAAGCAATATCCATTGGCAACACTGATCTAAACCAAACACTTTTAAACATGTATCCTTTCATGTATTTTACATTTCTTCAATAGCAACTGTACTTAATGTAGAAATTTATTTCCCCTAAGTGCAGAGCCACCACTCATCAAATCGCGTTCATAAGGATTCCTTCTCAGTGATGCATATTTTCTGCCAAGGCCCAGCATAAGGCTCATGCCAAGATACATATTTGCCCAATAAGCCGTAATGGTTTAATATATCAGGTTGAAAATCCACCATTTGTATTTACCATGTTATGTGAATTAATCCTGTATTCTGAAACTATCATTAGAGCTGCTTTCAGTATAATTAATCAGCGTGGTGCATCTTGAAATTATTCTGTATGAAGAGAGTGATTGCAGCTCGGGCCCCTAGCATTCTGTTGGTAAAGAATTTAATTGCAAGATGCACTGTTTGTCAAAACAACATAAAACAAGGGGTGGGGGAGAGTGGGAGAGAAATAAAAAGGATACAAATATTTCTTTCTTTATTTAAGTGTTTTTAAAAGAGGACTAGAACTGCAGAGCTAAGGCATGTATTTTAAGAATTCTCTAATTGTGCCCTATAATACATTGATTCAGAGCCTCTGTAGGCTTTTGAATAAATAATAAGGATTCTCCAAAATTTATAGAATTCACCAAAAGCAAGAGCAGAGAGTTGCCTTTTACTCTCATTTCCTATGCCATCATTTTTGAAAGAACACACCTTTGGTGGGAAATTGGGATGATATCCTGGTGGTTTCTCCTCTGATTTCCTATCACCCACTCCAAATGACTAATAAGTGAAAGAGGATTGTTCATCTCCTCCAATACACATGAGATAAGCTCCGCTCAGAAAATTCTTCTGGCTCTTCTCAGGACAGTTCATTCTTATCCTTTAGCTCTGAGCTTAAATATCACCTCCTCAGAAGTTTTCCCTGGTCACCCACTTTAAATCAGGTCCCTATTCTCCCACCCTACATGTATTCTCTCTCATATTATTAATATTCTTTATAGCAATAATGAAAAATTTTGATGATTTGTAATTACTAATGTGTACACATTGTAGCAGCTGTTGGTACCTATTACCCACACATCCCTTTCCTCTCCTTCTCGGGCTTTACAAGTAGCCATTTGCAGGTCGCTCTGTGGTTGTATATGGCCATGTCACAGAATTCTAGACCATAGAACATGGGCAGATTTGACAAGGGTCATTTCTAAGACGTTTTTAAGAAGTCTGTGAGCACCCTCCATGTACTCTTTACTCTTCAGTTGGATGGACAGAGACAACAAGGTTCTAGGGGGTAGTAGAGACACAAAACAAAAGGAGCCCTGGTCCCCAAATCACTTTATGTACAAGACCTGTTCACCGACAAAGAACACCTGCCTCGTACTGTTATGTGAACAAGAAATGACCTCCTTTGTGTGAGCCATTATACTCTTTGTTCTATTTATTACAGCAGCTAGTATTATCCTAACAAATAGACCCCAACTAGAATATGAGCTTCATTAGGACAAACACCCTGTCTTTCTTGTTCATCACGATATATTCACCACTTGCCATATCAATAAAGACTACTGAATGCATGTATGCATGAAGGAAGGAATATATCTTAAATTTATATTCATCTATAGTCATACATCTAACATTTATATGTGAATATAAATTTGTAGCCTATGGAAAAATTTTGTTGAAGAGATAAGATGAATTTGGACATTTATAACTTGCTTCACAGTCTCTAAGAACTATGGCATCTTCTGTGATGACAGTTTGTACTCAATTCTTGTTCTTTCCCTCACCATCCTCATTCTGCCAGCCCCAACAAGGGAAGCTATTGATAAGGATTTAAATCTTAACCTGGAATTGTCTAGCTCCTGTCAGTTAAAAACCAGACCCATGACATGGTTTTAACACAGTCCTTTGACATTAGCATCTTTTTAGTGTCAAGATGAAGAAACAGGCTCATTTAGTCACAGTGAATTTCTCCCTGTCATGAGCTGTTTCCATCCTAGCTTACCCCCACCTCCTTCTTTCCTCCCCACTTCCTCAAACCCACCCGAACTGAATGAAGCCTGTATCCCCTGTTGTATTTAAGCAAGTTTGTTACCCTAGCCACAGCATGGGGATTTCAAAAGAAAACATCCATTGTAAATTAAGAAAAGGGAGAAAAAAAAAAAGATTGTACCAGATTTTCTACAAGGCTTATTCCATAATGCCTTAAAGTATGAACACATCTGAGCTCTGCGGAAAGTGATTAATTTCTTGAAAACGCTAAGGTCACACTAATTGACATGACCTGTGTAATTAAGTAGTCTCTGTTTACACACCAGAAGCTCAGCCGCTGTGAGGCTGAGTTTGCTTGACAGAATGTCTTTACGTGTCAAGAGATCAACAACCTTTCTTATGTCCTCTTCAGTCACCTACACAGGCCCCTGATTGCTGTTCAGAGGAGACACGCTCTGGCGTGGCTGTATGAAGATCAGCTGGCCTGGTGAGCATACAAAATGAGGTAAGAGAAAAGCAGCAGCCACGATTGTTGCAGAGAGCCCACTTAATAGTCAGGAGAGCACATTTTCGATCAGATGTCTCTAGGTCTTAGGTTTTCAATATAAGTGAGAAAAGCCACATTGAGATGTTAAGGGTAGACCAGAGTTTTCTCATGCCAAAAAGACACTCTCATTCCTCCTCAAAGGCAATAGCAACATAAAACCTACTTCCTACTGGTGTACTATGAGAGGAATGATGGAAATTATATGTCTTCTTCACAGGTAACCTTCAAGCAATGTTTCTATGACACATCTCTGTCAGCTGGGTAGCTGTAGGGAAGACTAATCTTCCCCCCCTTGGGCGAGTCCTAAGATTTGAGAACTTCAGTATGGTTTCTTCACGGAGTTCTCTGAGATGTCAGGGGTCACTTTACTCATGCTCCATCTAGGTGATGGGTCTTTCTTGCTCTGGAGAAGGGGCCCAAACCTCTGTAGGTTAAGTAAAGGTAAAGCCATCTTTTGCGTGATAGCTTCCTTTTCTAAGGATCATACAAGTAAAAATTGCCAATACTGTAGCTCTGTTCAGAAACAATGCTCACGTTCTTCTTCTCCACGCAACTCCACTCTGCCTGATGAACTTTGGTGGCATTTCGATGTTCTTCATGCAGGCAGTAGCTTTAGGCTTGTTACAGAGCAAACACCTCTCCTTGGCTTTCCTGAGGTTCCGACACATAGTCACGGATAGACACTCTGGCTCTCAGATGTTGAGAGACCTCCTTATTTTCTTCACAATAAGTGTCTCCCTACAGGTTCCAGACAACTTCTTTAATGTTCCACATTAGATCACATCTAGATCAGACCGTTGGGTTGAATCGCCACCTCTTCACTACCTCATAGATGTGTGACTTCGAGCAAACTGCTTAACTCCTCTAAGCCTCAGTTCCTCATGTGTAAAATTATATTTTACAAATATAATATGTGTACATTCCTAACAGGGACATTGTGAAGATAAAATGATAACTCATGTAAAATACTTAGCATGATACCTCTTGCATAAGTACTTAAATAAATATTAGCTTTATCATTATCATCATCATGGCCCATGTCCATAGATGTATGTCAAGATACACATGTGGGCACGTGTATTTATACACACATATATGGAACACACTGAATGTAGACACAAATATATGCTGTCATCTCCCCAGCACTAAAGTAATTACAAGTAAACCAGGATAGGGAACACAGGAAGAGAAGCCAGCTTTTGGTGGACACGCGAAAAAAGAAAAGGAAAGAAAGATGACAATGGACGTTGGGGTTCACTGAGTTGAAGTTCCTGGAAGTTTCCAACAGGCAGCTGGCAGCTAGGTCTGGATCTGGATGTCAGGTCTCATGGAACCTGACTCAAGAGTTCTGAGTGTCCAAACAGTGGTTAAGATGCTGAGAATGGAGAAGATACTCAAGAGAGAGAAAAGATCTGAATCTCAAAAGAAAACTTAGGGAATGGCAATATATACAGCAAAGGAAACAAATAGCATCCCTTCAAGAAGGCTGAGAATGAGTGAATGTTGTTGTGGAATCCAAGGAAAAGATGGGTTCAAGAAGGATGGGATGGCTACCAGCACGAAATGATGCGGAGAAACATAGGAGGACATAATAGTCATGAAAAAAACAAGCCTGGGGAAAAAATAGAAAGCTTTGGTAGGGGTATATGAGGTGTTACTTTAACTCTATTGAGGCAATTCATCCACATGCCTACATGCATAAGACCATGTGCTGATTGTAGAAAAATGATAATTAAATGTATAAACATACTTAGATACAAAACAAACGAGTCAGTGTTTGTTCTGCCATAGGCTCCCTCTATCCTCTCCCAGGAAGTGATGAGGGGTTGATGGGGACAAAGCAGGTTAAATCTGAGATCCAGTGAGGAATTTATCCTTGCTTATGGAAAGAGCTCTTCTTCAATTCAAAAATTAATTCTGTAGTGGCCAAGGTTGCTGTCCCTATTTAGAGAAGTCTACCTACTTTAGGATGGTTAGAGACTTACAGGGAAGAAAACATGTATTTGAAGGGCAGTATGGACTTGGGGCAGGCAGTTCTCATGCCCAATAAAAAAAGAGCCTTCTGGGATTATGGCACTGTCACCAGGAAGAGTCTGTCAGAAGTCATTAGGTATAAGACTGGACCAATGACTCTCAAGGAAGAGCAATTTTGCATCCCCACCCCAACCAGGGAACATAACAAATGTCTGGAGATATTTGGGTTGTCAAGATTAGGCTAGGAGCTGGGGAAGTTTCTCTACTGGCCTCTCTGGGTACAGGCCAGGGACGAACTGTTAAACGTCCTGCCATGCGTAGGACAAATCCACTCTCCCACACACAACAAAAGATTATCTAGTCTAAAATGTCACTTGTGCCTAGGTTGAGAAACCCTGTACTGAAATAATGACCCAGTTTTGGTGTATCACAAGTTCTTTCTCCAGGAGCTAACATTTATATTTTACTATTTGCAAATTAGTTATGCATACAAAATGTGTCATTTGTGTGTTGTGAAATAAACAGAATCATAATTTTTACTCCATTTTAGAGCTGAGGAAACTGAGGCTTTCCAGAAATTCAATTCATGCCCCCTTGTCTCAGTAGCCCTTCTATTAAACGAATAATAACTACTTTATCGGCAAAAATAAAGCTTTCCAGATACTACCAAAAATAACAGACTGAGTTGGTTTTTCATCTCCTATAAGAGCTACATTTCTATAATTTCAGACTTTCAGACATTTCACTAGCAGGTCCTTTGAGGGAAAAACAAGGTCCCAGAAGTCTTATACAAATAACTCTTAGGTTCCCAATGTCACCAAAGTCCATCTCTAACTCTGCTGCCCCGAGAAGGGGAGCAAAGTTGATCCTGATATTCAAAAGACATGACACATGTCTATTAGACACATTTATTAGACATGAATTGGTTTGTGCCTGGATATGCCTTGTTCCTAACCCAACTTGGACAAGGGAGATATATGGCTCATTTTAAGGCCAGAGCAAGCTGCACAACAGTTTATAATGAAACCCAACCTCATGTTGCAGGACACTGAGCAACACACACTTAGTGGCATCACATGTGTTATTTATCAGCAAAGCCAACTCCATCTCAACACACACAAAAAAATCCTGAGTGAAAAGGACAGTACCCAAGTCTTCCAACTTGGGGTCAGCAGCCAGGCAGGAGAAGCATTTTTCAGGAAACTAGGAATCCAGGGATTCTCTTTACTCATCTTTGTCAGGACAAAAGGTGGCGAGGCCAACGTGATTTTACAAAAAATACTTCAGGATCTTGGGAGTGAATGTCTTCTTTCTACTAAATTTGTTCTTTCATAAGATCAGTAAGTCTCATCTCTCAAAAAAATATCATCTTGGAGACAAAGAGATCTTGACTTCTAAAAATCAGTGTTCAGAATCATCCCATCCCTTTCCCCCATCAGAGAATGTGCAGCTAAAATTTTTCAAGATCCTCTCAGAGATACTACATTTCAATCTACGCTTAAAGCTGACTAACTATACCTAAGAGTATACTTTAAACATCACGCCATTTTCACTGAAAGACCATAGGGGTGAATATATGTTCTGATAGGAAAACTAACATTGACCATGCAAATGAGTTAGCCATAAAATGAGATGGAAAGCAACACAAGTCTAGAACCTGGCTCTTCAAAGTGTGGTCCGTGGCATTGGCATCGCTTGGGAGCTTGTTAAAAATGTAGAGTTTCAGGCCCGCCTGAGACCTCAATTAGCAGCTTAACAAGATCCCCAGGGAGTTCTTGACACTTTCAAGTTTGAAGAAGCACCAGTATCTAGAACTTAGCGACCTTTCCTAAAACCTGACTACCATTTTGTGTCTTCAAAATTAACACTTTGCTTTCACATCTGCTTCCATCAGTAAATGCGTAATTATACAAGGCAAACACACCCCTCATGCTTTGAGTGGTGGCCGATCTGACTGTTGCTTGAGGACTTTCACACGTGCTGTACAAGGACATTGCTGACACAGAACTGAGTATCACCCACAGCACTTTCTAGATGTGCCCTGCTGCATTAGGGGTCCATTTTTAATGGACAGTTACTACTGACAATTTCCAAAATTGGAAGAGGAGAACAGAGAGAAAGGATGGAAGAAGAGGACATAATCCTAAAACAGAACAAAGCTCTTATGAAACAGTTTTCTACTTGTAAAACTGTAGAAAGCATCCATCATTTCTATGTACTTTACCTAACCTGCAGCGGGTTAAGTCTGTGAGTCTATTCAGGAAGCCAAACTAGGCTCAAAGGACATCACTGCCTCAACCAGTGACCGCAGGTGGTTCAGTCCCTACTCTTCCCTGATAAAAACAACTCCTAGAGTGCAGGGACCTCGGGGACCAGGAGCCTCACCTGCTCCTCACCTCTGGGGAAATAACTAGACTCTATATCTTCTGCCTAAGACTTTTTTTACCCTCTCCTGATATTCATGCCATTATGGAGATTTAAGAAAGACAAGACAAACCCACCTGGAATCTCCGCATGTCACGTGGGTTTCCTGCATTCTTTAGGCAATTTTGGTTACATTTGAGGAAAAATTTCAAGAAGAACCTGTGAAGAAACAAATGATCACGGTTAGCATTTCAGTCCTGACACAGAAGGGGAAAAAAAGCAGTAAGTCGTGTCTGGGTTGTGCATTCTATTCTCTGGTATTTTCTGAAATACTTAGGAAGGTGTTAGAGACAGTATTTTAATTTAAGTTTTAGCCTTTGTTTTGCATCTGAGCTGGACTTTCTCTACGAAGGAAACACTCTCAGTGCTGCCAACAGAAGTCACCAAAGAATTAAGCCCCCAAGGAAGTATTTTTACTCAGAGGGAAGGTCTTCACCATAATTTAAGGTAGGTTCCAATTGGTTATAATTACCTGAGAATTACTCCTGGTTCCCAACAACATGTAATTTAAGCCCCGTAAATTCACAGGTGATGAACCAGCAAAACGCATGAACATAAGGAGATGGTAAACACTTTTTATTGTAGCATCTCCAAATAAAATACCTTAATTAGTAGCACCCACAAGAAGTAGATAAGATTCACATACTGACTGAAGTCCTTTGACTTCTCAAATATTTCCTGTATGTTTTTCTTACACTGCCTACTGTAGACAAAAGCTATTTATGATTGAATAAAAACCTCACTGCCACCTTGGTCCCTGAATTGGTTCTGGAGTGAGATCCATGAGTTCTGCTTGCTAGAGTCACCAGAAGTCGAAGAGACAGACACTTAACCAACTGAGCCACCCAGATGCCCCCTGAATTATTTCTTATGTTGTGGTTGTTAAAGTCCAAAGACAACGAGCATCAAAGGCGTGCTATTAGGACATTCATGTTGGCAATCTCCCTGTTCTCCATTGGCCCATGTTAGGGGAAAGAAGCATTTTAAAAACCACCCTAAGTTCTCCATTTTCTTTTACTTTTACGCCTATGGATGTCAGGTCCACATATTTTCCAAAAATATCAGAATGCATTAAAATGCTAGGCAGTTAAATTCTTGTAGGAATTTTCTTTTCTTCACCTTTCTCCCACTTCAAGCCTGCACTGGAGTATAAAATTCCCACCTCAATATACATAATCTGTGAAGAACTATCATGCCATGATGCTTCAGTCTGAATTTAGCTCTGAGCACAAAGTCTATTAAGCAAAAAACACAGGGGTCTTCAGAAACGAGAACGTAGTACAAGGTTGCACTGAGTTTAACTGGTTTCTGAATCCTGAACTGAGAGACATCCCAGAAGAATCTTTTTCCTCCCTGGTCCCTTCAAGAGGAGACTGTGGTGTGGGAGTAACTCTTTGAAGAGTGACAATAACTTTGTCTACCCAAAGAACATTTTAAAATGTAAACATCTTGGGGCACCTGGGTGGCTCAGTTAGCTAAGAATCTGCCTCCAGCCCAGGTCATGGTCTCGAGGTCCTGGGATGGAGCCTTGCCTCAGGCTCCCTGCTCAGTGGGAAGTCTGCTTGTCCCTCTCTCTCTGCCCCTTCCCCCTGCTCATGCTCTCTCTCACTCTCTCTCTCAAATAAATAAATAAAATCTTAAAAAAAAAAATAAAAGTGTAAACATTTTCCTGAAATGACTCTTTCATCATCATGCACCGTTCAACCACCCATCAGTAAAAACAGGCCACTGAATAATCATTTGCCCTTACTTCCAGGTTCTTTCTATAGAGTCCAAAGTTTATCAACTTCCCTATCAGATAAATGACTCATGGAACATCCGAAAGCCCAAATTTGTAAAATGGAATCCACCACTGTCCTTCCCTGGGGCCATCAGCTGGTCCTGACTCAAGTCCCCTTTCAGTAGGGCAGACTTGGGAAGTGAAAGAGGTGGGAGGAAGGGGTCACAACCCTGAGTGCCTCTGCATTGTTCTTTCCTCTGAGCTCTCAGAAGGCTGGTGCTGGGTGGCCCTATGATCGCACATGGCTTTCAGAAGCTAAGGTGGTGAAACTCAAGAATAGTGAGTCTGCCGTCTTGCTGGGGTTGAAGCCAAAGACACCAGAAATGTGAAAACTGGCTGCTTCTTTCAAGCACAGCTAGTTGGAAGGGCATTTTTAAAAGCCATGCCAAGCCCCAGGAGAGGACTGATTGCCACTAAAGTGACAGTGAGAATCAGTGTGGTATGGAGGAAAAGCCACAGCCTTTAGAAATACCCACAATGGCGTTCATATCCCAATGTGGACAAGTACTGCCTGTGTGATTTTGGATAAGTAGCTGTCTATAAACTTGGTATAGTGACAGTCCCTACCTTGTAAGGCAACTGCAAACATGAGCTGCGAGAATGCCTGGTAAGCATGGCAATGGCAGGAGTAATAACGGCTCCCGTGTACTGCGTGCTTAACTGGAGCTCAGCACAGTGCTAAGAACTTCAAATACCTTTTCCCCATTTAAGCCCCCTAAATAACCTCTGGTATTAAGCCTATTTTATGGATAAAGAAACTGAGGTTCAGAGAACTTAAATAACTTGCCCAAAGGTTAGTAACTCTGAGTCTAGAACTCAAATTTGGCCAGAGCCTGTGTTCTTAACCTTTCTGCTGCAGTAGTTTTAGTAATAATAGAAGTAGGGCAGTACTGATATTAGTACTAACTGTACCATCGGTAGTCGTTGTACCACCACGGCATTTACACTAATAAGTGTAAATAAGAGTAACTGTACAAATAAGAATAATGATTGGCATTATGATTTCCATACCAGTAGCGTAAATATTATGGAGGGAGACGTCATGGCCATTCTCCCTCCAGTGGCCCCCACCCCCAGTTCCCCAGGTTTGATAATATTGCCTCGGGTGTGTGTTTAAGACATTTGAGCCCAGACCTGACAGCCAGATTCAGGTTGTGTTAGAAGGAGCTGTCAGCACACCCTCTGGCATCTTCGAGTCAGACAACTGCTAGCCACCATGAGGGGAGCCATCTGGTGCCAAAATGGATTTTGAAAGACAAGCAAACAGGACGCTAGCTCCGCCAGAGAGAAACAGAATCAAGGGAGCAGGGGATCTTCTGCCTTAACGATGAGCAGGGGCGAGGTGCCTGTCACCAGCCCGTCGTTAGCACGAAAGCTATGCGGGCACACACCAGATCCCTGTTACCCTAAGCTGCCCTGTCACTTGGCATGCTGGCAGGATCTCCTGCCCGCCCTCTCGACAGTGGATTGCTTGCTGAAATTGAAGGCTTGACCATCTGTCACGGGGAAGAGACGGCATCAACGGGTGCCTGGGGCCTCACACAAGCCCTTATGTGGCAAAGACGCTCTGAAGGGCCCGTTCTTTTGGGGAAAGCCAGCCTTACCCCAGGGGGAGCCTCAGGAATTCTTTCAAAGTTTCCCCTAAGTAGATGCCAAATGCCTGACCCTCTCGGATCACACTTCCTTAAAGGAACTGAGAGGAGTTAGAAGTAGGAGTTAAAAATATCCCCACTGAGAGATGGAGTTAGACGTGGCACACACATTTTGGGGATGATTTATCAGGCTGTTTTTAAGGCATTTGTAAACGAGGGACGCATGCATGTCTGCTGGCCAATGGAGAGGATCTCAGATTCCGAGGGGGTTTTTAACAAAGCGGAGGTTATTGTAACTCAAAACCTCACTTTTGTCTCATGAATTGCCACATTTTGTGTGGCGGGTGTGTTTGATAAAGTGTTGTCAGGAGAAAGAGTGTGGCAGCCTTCTCCCAACCGTGGGAAACGGACTAGAGGCAGGACAAAGCCCCTATTGACCCTGTGGAGTTCCAAGGAGTTCCAGAGACTCCAGGAAACAGCCCAACCAGAACCAAACTCCAGTCTTTTTGGAGGGTGGAAGGGGTGGGGTAAGAACCCAACACCTTTCTGTTAGCTTTCATATGAATAATATCATCTTCTGTTCATACGGTATGGTCTAGGATTCAAAGCACTTCTATCTCCAGCATCTCACTGAATGCTCACAAAAGTCCTATAAATTAGGCATGCCCAGAATTATCAACCTATTTAAAAGGCAAGAAAACTAAGACTCAACAAAATTAAGATATTTATCTACAGTCAAAACTAAACTCACCCTGTATTGGTCAAAGAACTCCTTGGCGTATAAGTTTTTTTTCCATGAATCACAGGACTTTATAAGTGACCTGAACCATCACTTTGTGTAACTTTTTCACCATGCATATGAGAAAACTGAGCGTTCAGGAGACATGATAATAGCCACACAGTTATAATAGTTATAATAGCTAGAATTACAGTCCACATGTCCTGACTCCTAGTGGCATGATTTTTTTTTTTCAAGAAAATGTTAGGTTTCCAAAAGCCAACCCAATAAGGGTTCAACATGTGAACTATTGAACTTTTTAGTCTACTACCTCGATTAGGAAAGTGACAGTCATAAAACTAAAAGTGACATCCTATTAAAAGTTGTGTCTAGGTTCATCAATCAGGCTAATGTAGGACATTAACCCATCATTGAACAGTAACTGAACCAAACACACGTTTGTAGAACAAAATTGTTTATTCAATGGTTTACTTGTATCACATTTTACCAACCAACAGACAGTCAGTATATTAAGTATCCTTCCATTTGACTAGTACAATAATGGATACCAAAGGTACCTCTAGGCTCCCCCAAAAGGAAATTCATTGATTTAGCCAACAGAACCTAATCCATCTATATGAGGATATAAAATAGCAACAAATAAAAATCATCTCTGTATACCTAGTACATGACACAAGATTCAGAACCCGTGGGTTTTCAGTAAATCTGTTCAACTAAACAGAATCCAGGACTTCCAAGGGATAGGAATAAGAACATTCTACAGTAAAGATGGCAATAGAGAATGCTGGACCAGAGTTTGGGTTGGAGATAAGATAAGCCTGGGTAAATTTCTGCAATTCCCTGAACCTCAGTGGCCTTATTAAAACATGGGAATGATAATACTTCCCTCCAGGACCACTGTGTGGCATTCATGTTTATCATAACTTTACTGTTTAATTAATTGTGTGACTTTAGACAAATTACTTAACTTCTCTGTGCCTCAAATTTCTCATCTGTAAAATGGGGAAAATAACAGCACCTACTTTAGAGGGTCATTGAGAAATAAATGATATATGTGAAATGTTGAAATAGAACCCAGCATAGAAAAAGGAATCATTATTTTCATCATTATTTATTTCTGGCAACTGCTCGCTACCTAGCACTAAGAACATTCAGATTTTCAGATGCAGAAAGTATTCTTCTCTCCTGTAATGTTAAGATTAAGAAAAGGAGCAGAGACCTATGTAACTGACAAGAACTATAGGTTTCATTGAATGACCTACAAAAAGAAAAAAGGAGAAGCCAAGGAGAGACAATAATGACTAGAGTAGCTTTACCCAAAGGCCAATATACATAAAGGGGAGAGGTAGCAGCTTAAATCATGGAGGACTCCAGCTAGTCAGAACTGAAGGGTGCACACAGTAAAACCGACCATTAGGCAACAGCTTGTACATCATTAAATATTATGCAAAGCATTGCAATAGATCTAGGGTGAACAGGTTGAGTTTTTACCTCCCCCACCCAAATTCTGAAAAAAATCACGTTTGGATGTTTTCAGCTGCTGTCATAATGTCTAGGCTGGAAAAGAAAAGCATCAAGGCACACCTCAACCAAGACATAAAACCCCCATTTGCAGTCTTAAGGCTCCCCAAAAGTTCCTCTGACTTATGCCCACAGATGGTCATGTGGCAGATGATCTTTCCCGAAGATATTCAGAACACGGAGGCTCACTCTGCCCCAACACAGGAAACAGCTGTGTGGAAACAACTGTGGGGTCCCTTCTGTGAAGTTTGAGCTGCTCCCACACACACTAACGGGAGGGTAGAGAGGGAAATGCCTCGCAAATCGAAGGGCCTTTTTGGAGAAGTCCTTTCCATAGACTGTCCCATCATCTTTGCTTTGACAACGCAGCATAGAACTGCCTGCCTTCGTGACCAAACCTACCGCCCAGATATAACCAGGGAAGACTTTCCAGGAGTACAAGTATTCTCTCAAATTGAAGACATTTAACCAGAAAGCAGCTGTTGCTACCAGACCTCTCATGCTGCCAGCGGCACTACCCCATGGTCATCCTCCGTGGAGAAGTAAACAAGAGTCCCATGGCCACAGCCATGAAAAATAGATTTCTCTTGAAAACAGGGGAGCCAAAACAGCTAGAAAGAAAAAAACTCTATTTTCGATGTCAACACTTTTGGGTTCCTGGTACACAGAAGAAGTTGTAGAGTACAGTTCATCCATGTGAACATATGATACCCGTAAGTCTGCCAAAATCCCAAGGATGCCGCAAGGGCGGGCGGAGGAGGCCAAACCTGTATAAGGGCAAAGGTTTCTCACCACTGGGCTGACCTCCTTCCTCTTCTGATATTAAAATGCACTTCTGGGAGAGGGTCTACCCTGACTCAAACCCCTGCAGTCCTGTTTGAGAGGCAAGGAAGAAAGAAAGAGAGAAATAAGATGACGGAGGGGATTCTTTGCAGACGAAGCAAATTCTCTTCTCTCTCCCCACAGTGGAAGGTGGAATGGTCCCAAGTTGTGGCACTATCTTGGGGATCCCAGGGGGAGAGCATGTGGCTGCCCGTATTACTGGCCACTGACTTCAAGGAGTTGACTTTTTCCCCTGGCCAAGATCCCTCAGATCTTGGGCATTTCTGGAAAGTGTTCTCAGTCTGAAGGGATGAACAGGATGAACTCGTACAGCATTCGTTACCTCAGAGCTTGGCCTTGATGCAAGGACCTAATTAGTGGCAAGAATTTACAAAAAAAAAAAAAAAGGTGTTGGGATAGAAGAGCAGCAGACGAAAGAATTTAAAAATAGCTTTAAGAAAAAGGATTCACTGCAAATGGGTCTCCTCATGCTAGAAGTCAAATCTGAAAACTAGGAAAAGGCATCAGGATAGTGAGAAGGCAAAGAGGGGGACAAGCGACCAACGGCCAATAAGGAAAGAATAAATTGCAGTTCTTTAGAAATGACGCAGGGAAGGGTGCGACAGCTTAAAACCTGCTGCTGCAAGGTTCGACTGGAAATTAAGTGAGAAATTATGACACATCCAAGGAGCTGTAAGCTTATGTGTTGTAGAGAAGGCATTCATCTTCAGGGATACTCTTATACAAAGATTACCCAAGTGCCAAGTGTTTCTTGCCAAAAATGCATTAAGGTACAAACACTGGCCCTTGGCAAGCATTTGGAGTCATCCTAATAGACTGATCCGCAGCAGGAATGAGGCAGAGAACACACTCAAGTGGGTGTTTGTCCTTCTCAGGGCTGGGGATAGACTAAGGACATATTCCTCTTAAACGGTTTTCATTAGAAGGAAGACAATCAGCAAGGAATCACCCAGCACAGAACTCCCACAGACCAAGGGGTGGGATTTACAACAGGCATTGGGTGTTGGAATCCTGGGTCACTAATATAAACTGTCCTCCAGGCTGGAAAAGAGGCAAATGCAAGTGGCAACATTGCTTTAATAATAATAACACACTCCAAAAAGCCAAGCATAAAAAGTGAGATAAGAGGAGTCTCAATGCCTTGACTTAGTAGTTATTACAGCAAACGCACGAATATATGATGTGGAGTCCCTGTTCTGAGAGCTTTACATGTATTAATTCACAACCACCCTATGAAGTACTAACTCTATTCTCATCTCAATGATACTAAGATCCTGAGATAAAATACTTAGGTAATTTGCCCAAAATTTCCTATCTACTAAGTGGTGGAGCTTGGATTTAAATGTATGCAGTTTGGCTTCCAAGCCCACATTCATTAAACTACAGTCCTTTGTATCTATACGTATTATATTATAGCAGTACCGTTCACTGACCATATCTGACTATACTCTTAGTATCATTTCCAGATTCATTCAGAATTAGAGATAAAGTCAGCATAAAAATGTCTGGTGTTGTCACTAGAATATTCCCAATTATAAATTTTAATGTGCTTCAATTTTGCCCATGACCACCCTTGCCTATATCAAATGCATTTGAACTATAATGAAGGCCTAGTCAGTGGGTGGATCTGGTAATAGAGCCAAAACCAAATTGGGAGAATGATGGCTAAAGCAAAACCAATATAATCCAGGTCTCTTGGGAGGAGTCAATGAACATCATTTCAAGGGTTTATTTATACATTACATAGATACCAGTCCTGTAAGTCACTGTCTCTGAATATCTTTTTCGCAGACAGAAAGCCACAGGTTGAAAATCAAAAGCTTGTGACACCTCTCTGTTTAACACCTACGTGTTTAAAATTTTAACGCAGATTCATTTAGAATCTCATGTTAGAATTTCACTTTTCCTCCTAAGTCCTCAAAAAGTTTCAATATTAGTGTTCCCCGTGGAGGTGACAGATGTCAGAGAGAGATCAAAAAGTTCAAATTCACAGTAACTGAACCATGTGGGATTTTTCTGGACGCTCAACTCTTTCTTCAAGATGTTATAAAGTATGAACATTCAGTATCATTCATTTAGTCAACAACAAATATTCCTCAAGAGTTCAAGAACCTCACATGAACCAAGTCTCCTTTAATACCAATTGTACTGAGATCACAATTACTTTGATTCAAGTTTTCCTCCAAAACAAAACTAAAACAGGAGGAAAGCACTTAAAATCAAACTTCCAGGAAAACTTTTTGACTCTGAGGATGATAGAGTATTTGAGTATTTGCCAAGAAAGCCTGAATACCCATGAATCAGGGAATCTTTCAAAGTTCCTATAGATGGCAAGATTCTACCTGTCCAGACACACTGGCCCCCCTCACTAGCCACCATTCTTTGCTTCAGTCCCATTGAGTTACATCCTGTGCCCTAAACATAAAGGATCCTTCCTGCCTTCACCATAGGTTACATTCCTGGGTCTGAAATGCCTTCCCTACTTCCATACCATCTCAGCTTCCCATAGTTTTACTTATCCTTCCACATGCCGCTTACCTGCCCTGAGCCCATGATACCTTCCCAAATACCCCAGCTAGAATTAACTACTTCCTCCTCCACTCTGTTATAGCTCTTGTCACAGCTGGTCTTCCCATCTTGTACTCCAGTTACTTAAGTAATCGTGTGACTCTCCATGATAGTACGGATCCTTTTAGAGTGACATTCTGTTCCCCACACTACCTACTACAGCTGTATAAAGAAAACAGAAAATGAACATCTGACTTCAATGGACTATAAATATTAATGGCAGTAACTTTGAACTACAACACAAAGATTCTCTCTTCTTTTGATATTTTCCTATATTTTTGAATTTTCTATTAATAGGATTACTTTAAGAAAAATAAACAACATTCTTGTTGTAAAAATTGAAGTAAGTATCATTCAGCATAGAATCTAGGGGATGTTGTCCCCATACTATGCTGGACAAATTAAGAACTAAAAATGATGAGTGTCTTTGCCAAAGTCTTTATGCTCTAGATTTGCCAGTTAATTCAAATGAGAATAGTTAAGAGCTATCCATCTCACACTTTGTAAAATGTAGATCATTTATTAGTTTCACATATGCATAATTCATAAAAGACTACCAACTGGGCAGATTCCACACCACCGATGTCCTCAATTCCCTACTTAAAAAAATTCTCAACATCAAAGTTTAAAATGTTATCTCTAAGTTAAACTTGCCATTGTTCTTAAAACATTTAAGTATAACCCAAATGGACAAAAGGACATGTAGTTAATAATATGAAATGGATCTCCTCTCTCTCAAATTCTACATACCCTTCTGATGACTTTGTTGAAATCCAGTGATTAAAGCTCTTGATGGCTTGCTATTTCTTCAATCAGCCTACTTCCTTAAGTCATCCATTTATTCATTCAGTCCATCTTTCATTCAGTAAGTATTTACTAAGCATCTACTACGTTCTAAGCACAAGCACAGAGACAACTTTGTCCCTGTCTTTATGGAAGCTCACCAAAGTATACTTCCTGGGTCACCGGCATCAGAATTATCTGGGAAACTTGCACTGGTGGAAGTAAGTTAGGGGGTAAGGTACTCAAACAATTTTCATGTACATTGGACCTTGAGAATTAATACCTACTTTATTTTTTTTTAATCAACAGTAATGTCAATACAGTAATAAATGCAATGATGGTGTTATGCAACAGAAATAGTGAACTGCAGAGAAGGGATACACACCTAATTGTGTGTCACTGAAACTGAGCACAAAAACATGTCAAATCACCTCAGAGTAAAAAGAAAAATTAGATTTCCTCACCCATCCTACTTCATCCCCAGCACAAGCCACAGAAAAGAAAGGAGTTTCTGGTTGCCAGAATAAGATGATATTTGACAAATTCTTGCTTCAAAGAAAAGAAACAAGCTCACTTTTCTACCAAAAAGATAAAAAATAAAAATGAAAAAAGCCATCAGCCAAAAAGCTGTGTCCCAAGAGAAAAAGCATAGTCTTGCTAAAGATAAAGATTCTTGTTGAAACCCGCGGAAATCATCAGCACCCTTTCAAAAATCCACTCCATCTGCTCGCTTTTCTGGACACACCTCCCCTGGTCCCAATCTCAGCATCATCATGTGCTGCCTCCCATCCTCTGGGCTCACACGGTATTGGGGATAATAAATTTAATTTGAGCAATGGCTTTCACAGAAAAAAATCACTGCATTCCAACACATCACACAAGCCGAGTTCAGATAAAAACAAGTGACTCCTTAATTTGGATTTAAAGCTCAGGATCAGTCTCCAAATAAAAATGACCGTGAGCATCATGCCCACAGAGCACAGACAATAATCTCATGAGCTCCAAATTATTCCAGTTTATATTATAATGATCCAATAAGTCTGCATGTTCTAGTCCATAAAAATAGAAGAAGAAATTTATCATTTTAAAATCATAATGCAAAATAGAGTCTGACACTTTATTAAGCACTATTTATCATGATATCATAAGGATGCTGATGGAAAATGAAACTAAAGCAATATTGTAGACGAACAATGACACAATTTAGTCTTTCTGGGGGTTCTTTGTAGTCACAGGTCATACCCTCTTGCCCTCCCTACCATGTGTCACTCTTTAACAGCTTAAATCAGAAACACTGGAAACAAAACTCCAAAGAAGCTTTTATCATGAAAATTGGTCAAAAACGTAATAAAACAAAGAACACCAGAATGGGATGAAACCTTCGAAATGTTCTAGTGCAGATATTCTTAACCTAAAGTCCTTAGATGATATACTGGACTTCTTGAACACCTGAGCATTATACCCAACCTTTGCACACACTTTTCTGCAGAATGAGTCCAGAGTTTTCACAGGTTGTGGAAGGAGTCTGTGAGTTGACTGCCCAGAATCCATTTCCCCCTATTTTCATAACTGTCCTCTATTCTCCTTTTGGAAAACTTCCTCCCCCTCACTTAAGAGTCCTTATATTTCAGCAGCACAAACTCATTCCAAGCCTGGACAAGAGTGGTGCTTCTGATGCAGGCCTGGCTAGTCACAGCATCACATTCCCCAACTGTGTGATTGCTTTGGAGATGGGCATTTGACCCAAGTCAAACCAATCAGGCCCAATCCAAGCAAGTCACACAATATTTGAGCAGCTAAAAAACAGTTGGGTCCTGGTCTACTAGAGATGAACCCAGAAAGATATAAGGCTGGGTTACTTACAAGCTCTATACTTAGAGATGAATCCATAATAGAATACAATCCATTGCCCCATCTAATAGAGATCATAGGACAAGGAACTGGGATAGGTGGGGAGGAGAGAAGATGGGGGAGCTAATACCAGACAACACGCTCCTCAAAGGTAGAAACGTGAAGATGCCGCTGTTGACACAACGATGAAGCTGAGAAGGGAGCAGAAGGGAGGGTCCCAAAAAGTTGTATGTAAAAGAGAAAGAATATTCCATCTATTGAGCCCTGGTAACTTTAGGCTATACAACTTCTTCATCCTCTGGCTTCTCAAGTCACTAACATATATATATTTATATAATATATGTCACTAACATATATATATTTATTTATTTATAATATTAATATATATGTTAGTGACTTCAGAGGATGTATATACATTGCAAGCAGGAATTACCAATATGTGAACTAGGCTGCACGTAAAACCACAGACAGTCCCAGGAACTCTATGAATGGAAGAGTAAATACCTTGTCTACAATGGACAGCCTCGGCTATTCTCCAGCCAACTGACTCCATGGAGAACATGAGGACAGTTTTGCCAGAGCCTTCCATTTCAAGAGAAGCTGGAAATACATACTGCTAAGTGTGACACTTGCCAGTCTACCAGGGGCTATAAGGGTCAGACAAAACAAATCTGGAAAAGGGGTCCCAGTTTGCATCTCTCGTTCTCAACTGTAGTAACCAAAGTAGAACAACTCATTGGTCCTTGAGGCCAGGATGGGACTTCTTTGTGTCCATCTTTGGGTTTTACAAAATTATAGTAAAAGAAGAACCCCCGTGGCTCCACTAAATGGGACTGCTCTCATTAAAACAGCAAAAGTAGTTCTTGCTTTTAAAGCAATGGCACGTTTTGTTTTGTTATTTCTGAGAATCCTTGTCACCTGAAATCCAGATGTGGTCAAGCTTGATTTTCTCCCAGACCTTTGGCAGCTGATACGTTGGGGGAAGGGGGAGGTTGGTTAAAGTGTCAGCAGCCAGAGGCCAAAGTGAAGGCGGTGCAGATTCACCAGCATGAGGCCGTCCGCAGACAGTGAAGACCCCGGGACAACCTCCCATGCCAGCCTCTTCGCAGCTGAATTTCCCAGGGCACTTAATTCAATCAGAAGCAGTAAGTTTTAGTACCATTTTACAACCAATTAACCATGCAGGAAACCAACCACCTGACTCAGTGCCTTCCTCCCGGCTTCTGAAGAGTCTGTGGCCTCAAAAGTCAGCAATTTGGAACTTTGTCTATGAAAGAAGACACCATCAACCCAGTATAAACAAGGCTTCTCCCTTCTTACATTTACTGGGAGGACACTTGAATCTGGTCAGGCCTCACTGGCGTAAGAATCACTCCCATTTTCACATAAAAACCCCCATTTCACTCAGCCTGTGCCAGGCACAGTCATTTACAGGAATCAGTTCAATGAATCCTTACCACAAGCCCATTAGTTAGGTCCTAATGATATCCCCATTTCACAGATGGGACCAGAGAGGTTGGTAAAAGAGCCCAACCATAAATGGCAGAACTGGGATCTGAGGTCAGGATATGGTTCATAACAGAGAGCAAGACTGTATCATTGGGCTCACTGCTTATCCTTGGATGCAATTAGAAATTAAACGATGTGTTGGGGCGCCTGGGTGGCTCAGTCATTGAGCGTCTGCCTTCGGCTCAGGGCGTGATCTCAGGGTCCTGGGATCGAGCCCCACATTAGGCTCCCTGCTCCACCGGGAGTGCTGGGAGCCTGCTTCTTCCTCTCCCACTCCCCCTGCTTGTGTTCCCTCTCTTGCTGGCTCTCTCTCTCTGTCAAATAAATAAATAAAATCTTTAAAAAAAAAAGAAATTAAACTATGTGATCAGAGCACGCTTCTGGTATTATAAGGATAAACCTCCTTGGATAAAAAAGAGATATTCAAACTTGTGCTCAGTTCTATTAGTAATAATTCTCTAAATCAATAGTAAAAAAAAAATGGGCTACAGTTTTAAAACTATGCTTCACCTAGAAAATATTTATTTTCTAACTTTTATTCAATTAGTCTTAAGAAAACCCTTGAAGGATGTGGTAGGGGTGGGTAAAGTCACCCCCATTCGATAGATGAGTCTACTGAGGCTCGAAGAGGTCAAGCAGTATGGCCAAAGTTGCCCAGCTGATCAGTGGCAGCCTCTGTTCCAATTCCTAAGCACTCCAGCCATGGGGGCCTCCTCTCACTTCCAAAAACATGCCAAGCCCACTCTGGCCCTGAAATGATCTGGCCTTAGTTCCTTCTCATCTTTTAGGTCTCCCTTAGATATCACCTCCCCAGGGATGCCTTCCCTGCATCCTACCTCAATGGGCCCCTTCCAGTCCCCATCACTTTTTACCCAGAACCTGACAGCACTTGGCATCTGGCAATCAAATATTTGCTAAATGAATGAACAAGTAAGTGTATGGATGCCTGAAGGATTCTCAATTTTCTGATTTTTCTGACTTTTAATAATGACTAAGTGACCGGACTTTCTCCTTACCATTTCGAGTCAGATCCCCTTGTACAGTGACAGACGAAAATAAATCTGGTCCCACCAACATTTAAGCACCCACCTTGAGTTGAATTGAAACTTTGATGGGAGCTCCCTGCCAAAAATACACACACTTGGTCTTTAACGTCTTTCCTAGCTGACTCAAAGCTAGATTCTTAAGGATGGAAAGAAGACCCACACAACAGGGGAAAGAGAAATAAAATGGTGATAAATGACTAGTTTCCCATTAAAGCAAAGGACAGAGTTAGGCTGAGAGGAATCGGCAGATGGGTATGAAAGACTGTGGGAGAGGTTCCTGGGTCTTCCCCCTGAGTTTTCGTCCGTCAATCCAGGCTCTGCTCTTGACGGCAGCCATGTGCAAGAAAGAGGCTTCTGACGGAAACCTGATACAACCCCCCCACCCTCAGCTGGGGACAAGGGCTGTGGAGAGAGAGCACTGGGTCTGCTGGAACTTCAGTCTACTTCCAGATCCATTTCCCTGAACCCAGAGTGTATTTTGAGTCTAATTTTAATAAAGAAGGCTCTTCCCTTACAAAGATAATGGTGACGATAAATTGTTCTCCAAGGGAACCACAGCCTGGGAAAATAGGAGATTTCATGTATTTTTCCTTGAACTATGGGATCAAGTTTGCATGCAAGCTCTAATGTGATGATTCTTAACCAAAATGACTCAGGATACAAGTTTCCTTCTGACCATGGCTGATTTTCTTTTTAAGGGAAGGACTGCTCCCAAGTAGCCTAGTTGAATACTTTACCAAGTGTTAGGTTTTAGAAGAAGAGTAATAGGTAGAAGCATGGCTAAAGTTTATTGAGGGGTTCCTATGTGCCACATACTGTGCTTAGGGCATGCTTTGTTTTAATCCTCACAGTAAGCCTGCATCCCCCCACCCACCCGTCCACCCTCCACCCTGCCCCAGTTCTCCAAGTAAGAAAACAGCTGAATCACAGAGAGATTAAGTAACTTGCCTACCAACAGACAGCTCATGGCAAGAATACAGAAAATTTAAACAGTCTCCCTAGGAAGCCCGTGTTCTGAGAGCTGGAACAAGGTTCTCCAGGAGTCCAGGTTCTCTGCGCTATTGAAAGATGCACCGACTGATAGACTCTGGCACCTACTGGGCTGCTCTCAGTCCTTAGACACTGTGTACTAAAATCTGGGTGCATGCCTATCCATTAAAAAAAAAAAATGTAAAGCCTCCCTCCACTTCTGTAGCACCCCTTTCCTTCAGGATTTGGACCAAACCTGCCTCTGCGACTTTCTTTCTCCCATTCCGACTCCCAGCTTCCGTGGCAGCCGCACTGGACCACTTCTCCTTCCCCTCCACACTGTCTCTGCTTTGCCTACTCTGTGTCTTAGCACATGCGGCAGCTCTCTCCCAGCCCAATTCCTCTTTCCCTCTCGCATCCTTCTCACCTAAGCAACTACTCAACAGTCCAGACCAAGGTCAAATATCCCACGCACTGGGACACCACCCTGGCTCCGCCAAATAACCCCAAACTCACTCCTCTTTTTCCCGCCATAATTATAATGTTGCAAACGATCAACTTTTGCTTCTCTGTTGTCCTAACACAAGTTCCCACTCATAAATTTTTGTAAGATTAAAGTCCTGAAGTCTGAAATTTCACCAACATTCCAAGTACAATCTTTTTTTTTTTTTTTTTTTTGCTATTAATCGCTGTACTAGAATCCTCCACTGGGCTATTTATACTCTTGAATTGCTCACATTTCTTCCCTTAGGAACTAAACGTAAAAGCAAGCATAAGTGCCTCTATGCCTCGAGGAAGACAGTCCATTCACCAACAGTCTCATGGCACTACACTAAACATGGAGAGTGTAAAAAAAAATCCATTTAACTGTGATTTCTTGCTTTTTGCTAGAAAGCTTTGTAAGTCGCTTCTCGGTCTCACCTAGTGGAAGGGTCACTGCTTTAGCTAGGATTGTGACAAGCCTCCACAGAATTAGAGTACTTTATTATCACATTAGTACTGGAAAAAGTCACATAATTAACAGAATTTATCCTCATTTACTCTGTAAAAGCACTAATATTCAATCTCTCTGCCTCTGTTTAATTACTTTCCTTAACACAACTTTTTTTTTCCAAGTTGACCCTTCCTGGGCTCATCTACAGAAATGTGTTAAAACTTTTTCTCCCTCTCCTCCATTTAAGATGCTAGACTTTATTCACTGGAAAAAGCATAAAAGGCACACCAGGGTCTGTCATAGTTCACACAATGCTTTTGAATTAGCAACCGTAACGGTGTCATACTTCTGTGGAGAGCCTCTGTTCAGAGTAAGTGATGACAGCCACCAGAATTGCTGTTAATTGTAATATGACACTGGCATTACACTCTGTGCTATCTAGTGGTAAACTTGCATTAGTTCAGGTGCCTAAGAAATTCAGAAGCTGAGACACTGCAATTCTTTAAAAAGAACAGCAGACCTGCCTGACACAGACTGCCTTCTCAAGTAACACTTCTTTAGACCTGTTTGCTCAAGAGGATGGGAGGAACACACACACACACACACACACACACACACACGTGCACGCATCAAAAGAAAGCCACCATTAGACAACAAAGTGATCATCAAATAAATCTGGAAGGTGCTGTACTTGCTCTTTCTCTTGATTTTTTTTTAATAGGCAGCCAAGTAATAAAGAAACCATGGTTTAAATGACAAACACTTAGTAGAGGCTGAACTTCTGCTCCCCTTTTCCGAAACACAGATAAAATATCGTGCCTCTATATTTCACATGGAGACGTCCATAACCTGGTCAGGAAGATGGGAGCTGGGAGGAAAAGGAGAGATCTTGGGTATCGAATAGTTGGTTCACTTCTAATAGGAGGTAAACCCTTCCTGATGAGGTCAGGGGTGGGGCCAGGTGAGTGCCATGAGACAATGGGTCAAATGGGCCATTGTCTTGGTTCCTTAGATGGTGAGTTCCAAGTACTGAGAATACAGACAGCCCTCTCCTGTCTGGGACACATGGATGTTCAGAGATATCCACAGCCATCATTTCCCCTTTGTCTGTCTATCAAGAGAAGAAGCAGCCCCACTCCATTTTCCGTACAAGAGACACATCTTAGCTGTAATATGGAAAAAATAGCATATGAGAAGTCCTCATCTATCCTCCATTTATCCAACTGACGTGCAGGAAACTATATTGGTATTTATCTCAAAATAGAATAACCTTATGAGCCTACAGACATAATATGTATGACCTGTGTTCACTGGGAAAGAAGAGTCTTCTCCAACCTCCAAGTTTTAGCTCAATTGTTCCCTTTGCCTATAATGCCTTTCTCTCCCTCTTAAAGTCCCTCTATCCTTCCAGGTCTGGTTAAGAATTCTTCTTCCAATAAGACTGCCCAGATTCTCCCATTTGGAGTTAATGTCATGTTCTTCCATCTACCTAAGGCATTCAAGGTCTGAAGGTATCTTTCTTATGGTACTTACCAAGGTCATTTTATATTTAGGTTATCTATGCATGAATCTGATTGGATCACTTGGTTGTGAACCAGTGTGAAGGGATTATGGGGGTTAAGACTTTGCCTGACCTCAGTGACCACATTCCTGGTTGAAACTGACTAATTTATTTTTTACTTTGAAACTGCCCTTCACTTAACTTTTGTTCAAATGCCTCATCATTTCCTGAAAGTTTGCTAGCTAATTCCCACCTCCAAGCTTCTACACATACTGTCCCCAATGCTTGAAATTCTGTCTACTCAAAGGAAACAAAATCCATTCTTTAAGACTAATACCAAAGCCTCCTTGATCGCATTGGCCAAAATAGACCATCTAGATTCCCACAGACTCTATTAATACCACACTGGTCCCTTATCACCTTGTATTTCTTATCTGTGTTTACATTTTTTATCTGCCCAACTAGATTATAAGCATCTAAATGGAGAGAACATATTTTATACGATCCTGTTTCCTCCATGGTGTTCAGTAGAAACTTGCTTGTGCATCATAGACATCCACTGTGTGCTGGATGAATGGACTTTAATCCAATATTTTACTTTGGGATCTCCAGAGAAATAAGACAAGAATTGATGGATAAACTCCAGTACTGGCAATAACATTTCTGCCTCTGCTACTACTATGAAAATATCATCATGATTACTATTGTTCCTGTTCTTCTTATTAGAGTTGCTGTTGAGTGCCTACTATGTGCAATCTAATTTGCTGAGCACTTTACTAATATTATCCCCTTGAATCTGCACAGTAACCCTAAGTTAGCAACCTCTAGGGTAGACAACATTAGTAGTCCATTTGTCTGAGGTCACAAATCTAGTAAGTGAGAGAGTCTGGATTCAAACCCAGGTATGACTAAGGCCTATATCAATGTTCTTGTTCACTAAATCATTTGTATCCAGCTTATCGCTATTCAGAATATGTTCAATGTTTCTGAAGCGTCCTTTTCCCCTGCCTGCCTACTCACCCTGCTTCTCAGGTACAGGAATGAGGATCTAGAGTATAAAAACGGCCCCATTCAGAGTTTGGAGACAAGCTACCATCATGTGGAAAGCCACCTCTCACAGTTTCCACTGCTAACAGACTTGGTCACCTTCTTGGCGTGGTTCTCTTTGGTGCCACTGAGGACTTTTCACCTTTAGAAGGACAAGAAAACCCTCCCAGCCTTTTGACTCCCTCACTGCCATGCTTTTCTCAGTCCATGTGGTCAGCTTGAACTTTAAAAGGGTTATTTCTTAATGCTTTGCAAGATAGACAAGTGACATTTCTGATTGCTCAGGGTCATCTGCTCTTGCTCCCCTTCACTGCTAGCCCATGGAACATCTTGTGTCTCCACTGCATGCGTGTCTCAGGGCATAAACACCTTTGCCTCCAAACCCTGGCCTTGTCATCATTATCCCCACCCCCCACGCCCCGCGCAGAGGCAAACTACAGGGCCTCTCACCCTCACCTGTTCTACCATGTCAGTCTCACAGGCAGCGGGACACACATTCCAGAGTCAGGCAGATTAACCTCCAAGATGACACTCAGTTTTAGCTTTAGCCTCCCTAAATCCTCAACAAAAACTTTAACAGCCAGATCTGATTTAGGACCTTAACTGTAAATCTCCTCTCCTCATGCACTCACTAAAGGGATGAGTAGAATCAGTTCAGACCTTTTCTAGTCATTCGTCCCCTGTGTTTCCTGGAGAATTCGATGGGTGAATGGGTGATGGGTAAGAACGTCCATCATCATGAGCCTCTTTTACGGGCAAGCTAAAATTGAGAAGAGAAAGAAACTGGAGGGCGGGGAGAAACATTATTAAATGCCTTCCATCACGTGGTAATCACAGAATATGAAACACGGATGGGAATTTATAAAAAGATGTGAAGCAGCATCATTCATTTATAGAAATGAAGCCACCTTGCTAGAATGTTAAAAACAGCAGTAACCGAATTTGTACTCAATTCTTAGAGCCTTGTTGATTGGCCGCTGAGCCCTGCCATGAGAACAGATCTCCCTTTCACTCAAGTAAGGATCGGCAGGGGTATTTTCAAAAGTAAATAAATGGCCACAAAGAACAAAAAAGATCAGTAGAGAATTGAGTCTCTCAAGAACATCCCTGACAAAATAAACCCCATGTTTATGTATACTCCCTCAATTGGCCTGAGCCAGAAATCTCCCCTGCAACTTAAAACCAACTGCACAGGAGTTGAGAGAAATGTCCGGAATTAGCTTAGTCAAATGCTGCCTTAAATAAATGCTCCTCTGGAGCTTAACAAGACAGTAGTGCCAAAGCAGTTCAGTTTGACCCGCAGCAATTCCCACTTCTCTGCCATCATGCAGCACATTATCTTTTCTTTGGTTATATGGCATCTTAAATGTAGACACCTCTTAAAAATTCCAGTTGGTATATTTTTAAATAGTGTCTAGCTTTTTCCTGATTATAAATGTTGAGTCATCATTTAAAAAAAAAAAGTTAAATCCTCAAAAATCATAAATAAAAACCATCTGTACCTCATCTCCTCCCAGTCTTTCCATGTATATACAAATTTTATAATATACAGATTTTTATATCCTTTTTTCATCTTTAATAATCTTCAAAATGTGGGGTTTTTTTTTTACTCCGTAACATTTCTTCACATATAGTAAATATTCAAAAACCTCCTGTTGTTTGATTACTTTCAAGATTTTGTTATTATAAATAATACTTTGGTGAACATCCTTGGACATAAAATTTGATTTGCATATCTGAGTAGTTCCTCAAAATAATTACCTAAGACAAGAACTTCCAGGTCAAAGTGGCATATTATTTGAGGACAAGTGTAAAACAATTTCATTTGAAAATGTTGATATGGGTCAGAGTAACTTGAGTTTCAGCCAAACTAGGTGGGAGAAACTTCAAAAAATGACCCTTGAGTTGCCCAATGATACAGGGAAGTTTTGATAACTTAGGTCCGAGGGTATCCATGTTTGTAAAAAACAAACTAAGCACAATGAATATATTGCATACCCACAGGTCCAGCTGTGTTTTCACCTGTAGTCACAGAATGTATAAATACCCATGACAACACAGTCATCATCTTGAGTTATAATTAACCACGAATGAAGGCAGCCACTAATATTGCTCTCACTATGCCTGCCGCAGGGCTGAGAAAAGGACCCAACTTCCACAAAGCCAGTTACATATTGGACGTCATCAGGGTTTGCACTAGGCCCATGCTATCACCAAGATGTCATGACCTAGAATAAGGTGAAAGAAAGCTCATTTTAAGAGATCTTTGCTTAAAGGCTGAATGGAATCTTCTTATTCCTGAGAAACTGCATCCTTTGTAAGGTAGGCCTCGTATTGCGAGCTTACACTTTAGGGAAAATTTAAAGCAAGTGACCTATAATGTGGTTATCATTTTCCTAAAATCATACCTGGAAACTGTTCAGCAAGACCATCCCAGCAAGAACAGCACTCCTTCTTTACACTAACATTCTCCAAGTGAATTCCACAGACCCTACCTCTGATGCTTGAAGTTATTGTGTTTTCCTGAGAGATTAGCCTCAAATACAGCTGACAGTGCCTCAAATTTGTACATGGTCTCTTCTCATTGTCTCATGGCACGAAGGCCACCACTCATGACCTGGCCTCCAGCAATCCAGTCAGCTCCATCTCATCTCCTGTCCATTATGTTCCTTTTTGCTAAAGCACTGGATTTCCTACACCCTCTGAGTTCTCTCAGTCCTCCTCAAATCCTATTTCTTCGCCCTGACACAGACCCCCACCCTGCCCACTCCTGGTCTAGAAGAATCCTCTGTATTTCAAAAATTATCAACAAATGCCTTCTCTTCTCCTCAGAATCCTTCCCAAGTTCCTCCAGGAAAGCACAGAATCTTCCACCTCAAGATTCCATGGCACATTCCTCCAGGACCGTATTTACCATGTAACTCTGTGACTCTCTACTTACTTACTAATCTCCCAACTAGAGAGTAATGTCCTTAAAGATAAGATCAATGTCTTTTCATCCCTATATCCTCAGAACCTGGGATATAATTTATAAATATATGCTTAAATCTGAAAGAACAATAAGCATGTAGGTAGCATGATAAAATGCTACCTACAACTGAGAAATAGCTGAGAAACCAAAATAAACGAACTAAAGGCACCAAGAGCCCCAAGACATTCTAGCTGTGAACTGCGTGTGCAGAACATCATGACTTATTGTAAGGAACCACATGCTGGAATGTTTGCAAAACCAAATTGTACTAATGAAAAACATCCACAGTTTTATACTATGTGGCAATAATCTTTTTTTTTTTTTCAAAAGGGGGAATACAATCTAATAATAAACACAAGTTCTGTAAAGTCTCACTGATATAATCCAAACTTTTTCTTTGGTGCATTCTAAACATATTTGACATAAATGATGCCAGAATCACATACTAATACACATGAACCCAAAGACGAATGGCAGAAAATGTAGAGAATTCCCAGAATTACTAAGGGAGAAAGTCAAACCCATTAAGTCGAAGGTTTCTTAGATATGAAGAGAGTACTCATTCTAAACAGACTAAGGGCAGGTACTGAGGTTTTTTAAGCTCTCAAACACTCCTTTGTCTTTCTGATAAGGTAAAGAAACAAGGAGAACTGCTGCAACACTGAAATGCTCGTGGGCTGCAAGAATAAGCAAGAAATACAGGAGTTATCCAGTGTAGTTTCCCACCCAGAGAAGGGCTCCCTTCCCCAATGTCCCTGAGAAACGGTTGCTCTGGCAACTCTATGCCTGTCTGGGAGCTGGAGATGAAATGCAGATGCGAAAGCTCTCTCCACTCATGGACCTGGTGCTCTAGTGGCGAAGAAGGACAAAAAGCAAGAAAACAAAATCATAACTAAACATGATAGTGTCGGTTATTGATCAGATCTACTGGAAGAGAGAAAATGGCAGATGGGAAGTGATTGTTGGCAGAAAGGGAGGATCTTTTAAACTTCCCTGGTAGTCAGGAAGTTCTTGGAAATGATATTTTTGGCTGAGACCAGAAGGACAAGAAGGAGCCAGCCATGCCAACATCTAGGGAAAGAGCATTCCTGCCAGCACAAAGGCCAGTGTGACTAGAGAGTAAGCGAGGAGGAAAGTGATGTGAACGGTGCCAGAGGGAGACAGGATCGTTCAAACTGTGACAGAAGGTGTCCCATCATGGGGAGGCAGTGCCTCCCATCCAAACCAGAAAGCACTGTGAGGATATTCCCTCCTCCTGAGAACTGAATTCTCCCCTCCTGTCATTTACCTTCAGAAATTCCCATTTTAGCATGAGTCCAGAAAGCAACACTCCCTTCTTCCCCAAGATAACACTTCAATAATTTAAAGTGGCCACTTGATCTTTCCAACCTCTTTTCCAGAACAAGCAAATCTTATTCTTCTGCCACCTCAGGACATGATTTCAAGATGCTTAACCTTCCCAGTCATCCTTTTCCAAATAATTCTCTCATTAGACAACATCCCTCCTGAACCATGCCATCAGAAATCAGCAGGCCCCCCCAAATGCTAGGGGCAATCACAGGGTGCTTAAGATATGAAATCAGACAAACCAGGTTCCAAACTGGGCTCTACTGCTTATCAGTTGTGTGACCTTAAAAAAAATCAATTAACCTCTCTAAACCTCATCTCTTCATGTGTGAAATGGGAATTATAATATCTACATGGGAGAACTGTTGGGCGGATTAAATAAGAGAATATATGTAAAGTCCACAGGGCCATGAATAGCATGTAGTAAATGTTCAGTAAAGTTCAGCTGTTTCCATTATTGCTTGTTGTTGTTATATAACTTCTGCCAGTTTCCATCTTGGTCTAAAATCTTTATCTGTGCAAATGCAAGCTAAATACAAATACATTTGTTTATGCTTTTCCTTGCTTTGTTGTGTTTGCAGTAGTGGGATCCAGGGAATAGGTTGGGAGCTGGAAGTTGTGTAAACGTACACTAAACCTCTTTCTCTCAGTCTTTTGCATATAATATAATAGCCCTAATCTGATCATGGGAACAGAAAAAGATCAATAAAGCATTAAATCATAACATTGGTATGCATCTAGACTACAGTTACTGTACAAATAAAACCATGTCCATATGAATCAGGTAATGCTGCATATACTGAACAATGTCTGATCACCTTCCGTGTTGGGGGGGGCAAGAGAATGATCTCATGCATCCTTTCAGTCCTCATTGGAGCCAATACAGAAGCTCTTAGTAAATACTGAGGAGTGAAGGAAGGGGGAGTCATTTAGAAGTCTACCTAGACTTACAAGATCACATCTGACGATGAAACTCACACAATCTTGGCTCTCAAAGGGACCAAAATGGCACATAGCATAGGCACAGAAACAGAGACTCCAAAACATATAAAGGGACTTGCTTAAGGCCACACCTTTAACTTGGGTCAACGCTAAGACTCTTAATCTTTTCCCAGGAAAATGTCCTACCAAAGCAGTCATAGGCCTGACTCCCAGACAGTCCTCTGACCCCCTTCAAAGTCTTCTTGCAGAACTGTCCTATCAGGCAGAGGAGAGTCAGGTTTCCCCATTTCCATGGTTTGTATCCCTAGCTCATCTGAACTCAGAGTTCCTTAGGGAGTAGGAAGTCAAGACTGGCATCCCCAAAGCTGCATAAATCTTTCACCTAAGGAACATCATCATTTTTCTCTTGTCACAACTCTTCCAGCCTAATATTTGACAGCTCCGATCGGGTACTGTCCAAACATTTATTAAAACATTTTAAATGATGAATATATCCAATTATTACTATTAATGCAGCTAATACTGACTAATGAGGGGGAAACGCAGGAGCTGGTGTCCCGCAATTCATTACCCCTGCCTTGTCAACAATTCAAAGCCCGAAACCTAATCATCCATACCGGGTCCTGTTATATTTCACACGTCACTTTTAATAAGTCACTCAGTGCCTATAAATTAATGTAACATGTCGGCGTTTATGAGTGCGGCTTTGTCGCTGTTAACAAATGATGTTCTGGCCCAGTCTACAACAGCTAGGCAGTGACGAATGATGGAAGATGATTTCTTTCCAAACTATAAACTATACACTGGGGACTCCAGTAATACATATATATATATACATATATATTACATACATACATATATATATGTATGCATCTCTGCATATTGTATACATCTAAGCACAGACAGACATACCCTCACAAACTAACAAAGCATGCCAACACGCACACACACAAGCACAAATATGGAATAAATACGATGCATAATTTGTGGCAAAGAACTGTGTAATAACCCCTATACTTTCGTCTCCAAAAAATTAAATATACAGCACTGGGAACCATGAGAGTCCCATAAATGTGGTCAATGTCAATTTCAAAGTTGTTATAAGTTCTGGTCTGTTGCTCCTGGCCAGGTTTCAGGACAGCCTGACATCCCAACTAATAATGAAGGCCCAGTGGTGTTGATGAAAAGGGGAGGGTCAATGTTATGATGAAAATACCAGCAGTTAGAGGAAGGGTCCACATTTTTATATCAAAATTGGTGGTCGCTGGATGTTGGATGGAAGGGAGTACTTATTTGCTTCTAAACAGATCTGGATAATTTATATTTCCTTCTAAGCCACGACTTCATATTTCACAAAATCATTAGCATGTAATTTGTGTGTAACCCAATCTCCATATTTTCTTTGGATTCAAGAGTCAAAAAGATAGGATGCTTCTTTAACAGGTGTCCCTTTCTGTTACTTTGCCATGCCCGAGGCAGCTCCGGCACGGACAGAAGAGTCTGGATCCTCACACACATGCATTGAGGACTACACACAATGACAAAACTCCAGGAGTAAAGAAGGCCAGGAATTTCCGGGTAGTTAATCTACATTCAAGGCCACAGCTCTGTGGGCTGAGTTCTTAGTGTAGACAACAACTCTCTCCACTTGCCTTGATTTTGGAAAAATACAGTGCTCCACTTTTTGGAGTGTACCAAAACTTCCATATGGTTGTATATTTTTTTAAAATTTATTTATTTTAGAAAGGGGGAGAGGGGCAGAGGAAAAGGAAGACAACAGACTCCCCACTGACCACAAAGCCCCGACACATGGCTCAATCTCACGACCGTGAGATCATGACCTGAGCCAAAATCAAGAGTCAGACATTTAACTGACTGAGCCACACAGGTGCCCCCATATGTTATATTTTAATTATTATTATTTTCTTTCTCTCTGCCATCTCATCATAATTCCAGAAATTAATTTGTTCTTTTTTTTTTTAAGATTTTATTTATTTATTCGACACAAATAGAGACAGCCAGCGAGAGAGGGAACACAAGCAGGGGGAGTGGGAGAGGAAGAAGCAGGCTCATAGCGGAAGAGCCTGATGTGGGGCTCGATCCCATAACGCTGGGATCACGCCCTGAGCCAAAGGCAGATGCTTAACCGCTGTGCCACCCAGGCGCCCCATAATTTGTTCTTTAATAAACATTAAAATTAACAAAATTTGAAAAACTATGTTTTTGAAAAGTTTGAAATGGGTCCTACAGGGTCCTTATTATACCTCCTCTTTGACCGACTTCCAACCATTCACTCTCAGAGCCCATTTTCACTTATCTTTTCCACTTGGCTACAAAATTCAGAAGCTATACCTGAATTATACAAACAAATATACAAACACCTGACTATCCAAACCCTACAAAAACTTAAATAAAATTTTTTTCCCCGAAGGTTGTACATCTATGTCTGAGAACTCTGTACGTAGTTTTGTCACAAGCATTTAGCTCAGACGCAGTGGCCAAGATTAAAATTAAAGTCATCTGAGAAACAAATAGCAACAACAAAAATAGATTCTACGAATCTTTTGCCATACTCCCCATTCTACCATTAAATTCATATTCATAACGAAGAGCTTTAATTTAACTGCCTAAACAAAGATTCATGTTTTGTAGACCCGGAGTCTATAGACTTTCACTTTACTTGTGGCTCAGAGTTTAGCCCTTCCAATCTATATCCAAGAAGCATTGGTGTGCCATGTGCCGCTTGTTTTCTCTCTTAAAAAAGATCACTCAGAAATTTAAAGGAAGCTAAAGTAAGCGGTGCAAACATGTTTTCATTACACATTTATTACAAAAGTATTTGAGTTGTACTTAACCTGGCAGGGACCGCATTGCCCAATTTGTTTTCCTGGGGTTTGCGAATGTCTAAGTCAAGTCTAACACCCTTCACACGGCCTCAAAGAATGGAGAGACACCGACAGTGATGCAAGGGCACTCTTTCTTGTTATTTGAAAATTGAGCAATTTCTGATGCTCAAGAAAATGGTTTGAAAGTACAGTCTGGGGTCACATACCACACAGCCAACTGGAAAGGCTAGTGGACCAATGAGTTGAGTGATGACTTGGTGACCCAGTCTGTTGGTGTTTGCACAACTTTGGGGCAATAAAGATGCTGGAAAAGCTGTACAGCAGGCAAGAGCCATGGCAGTACCTTGCCAGGGACAGGGGTGGGAAAAGCATGAGCAAAACTTGAGGTGATTTCAACATGTGTGATGTTGAAAGCATTCACTTGTAACCTACTCTTGAAAAGATTCAAAATGACTTCATAAAGCCAACTCTCAGCAACCGAAGGAGGTTTTATGTTCCATTGACAAAGAGGGAACAGGAAAGGAAAGAAGAATGACGTGTAATTTTCCTTCAGAAGCCTGAAGGGAAGCATTCGACTTTATGTCCTTCCAGGGCTGGTGTCTTCAGGAGTGTTGTCAGAAGGAAAAAGCACTTGGGGTGTGTGTGTGTGTGTGTGTAAAAGTGAGGCAGAAATGGAAGATACTAGAACTCTGGGCACTGTGTGGAACGAAATGCAGAACACTGTCTGCTCTGGTCGCTCTATAAAGATATCAACCCAGGAGGAGACAGCTGAAAAGCGCTTTTCCCAGCAGAGGCCTTCACAAGGCACAGCAAAATCCCGCTGGGAATAGGGACAATTTGCATAACAATGTGCTGTTGCTTATCAGGGGACCCAAAGGATAGGATACCCTTAGAAAAAACACACTTTTCAGTCCAGCCCATTGCAGAGAAGGGCATTGCCATTCAGTTTGTCGGAGCAGAGGAGGGAGGACCTTCCCCCCTTTTCGTATTACTTTACCACCCAGAATCAATGAAACCCTCATAGTTCCTCTTCCAAAGCATTTATTTGTGTTGCCATATTAGTGGTGGTCTTTTTTCTTTCCAGTTTTGGCACAGGTCCTCATACACTGCCCCCTGATGGTCTCCCCCTCCCCAAATTTATTTCATTTTTATCTTTAGAGACCCACCTAATTCCAAAGTTTCCCTATTCCCCTTTTCACTTCACTCTCCTGCCTTTTCATCCAGGGGGTGACTTAGAATCATGCCTGATACATTCAGTTCTCCATCTTGTGAACACTGGAAAGACTGTCTTTATTCTCTCATGAAGATCATTGGAAAGTCTATTATCTGCTGCACTAGAGGACACCCATTTTGTTTGCCTTTCTCTTGAATTTGAAAGAGGCACATCTGAGGGTGATATTTATTCCCGCTCTTTTGTTTTGAGGACCAGGTAGAAAGACTGTTGAAGAAAGCCAAGAAAGCCCAGAGAAGGCAAAATTGTAATTCCACAAAATGCCAAACACTCATAAAAAGCAGAATTTCATGTTCCCCATGTGCGACTGTGGATCATTCTACCCAGTGCCAATACAAAGTTGTTTTTTTGTTTGTTTTTGTTTTTTGCCAAAGCATGTTGGCAATGGCTGGATACAGAGGGCTGAAAACAAATGCACATGCCCTCCACTTCAGCCGTAGGTGAAGTAATAATTGGCCGTATTACTAGAAATGGAATTACTAGAACCGAGGTGATGAGAAGACCCTGATCTACCCTCTAATAACTCAGCTCTCCTAGAGCCCCACATCATTTCTGGACGTCATAATTTAGGATAGACAAGGGGGAAAGTCGGTGATGAGAAGCAATAAAATTTCATTTAGCATCTATTATAGACCCTGGATGATGTTAGATATTTTCCTATATTATCACCATTTTAAGGATGAGAAACCTGAGGCTTAACCACATAGCCCAGGGCCACATAGCAAGGTAAGTAGCATATCTGAAATCTGAACTGACTTCTTTTTTTTTTTTTTAATTTTATTTTATTATATTATGTTAATCACCATACAGTACATCCCCAGATTCCGATGTAAAGTTTGATGCTTCATTAGTTGCGTATAACACCCAGTGCACCATGCAATACGTGCCCTCCTTACTACCCATCACCAGTCTATCCCATTCCCCCACCCCCTCCCCTCTGAAGTCTTCAGTTTGTTTCTCATAGTCCATAGTCTCTCATGTTTCATTCCCCCTTCTGATTACCCCCCTTTTCTTTATCCCTTTCTTCCCCTACCGATCCTCCTAGTTCTTATGTTCCATAGATGAGAGAAATCATATGATAATTGTCTTTCTCTGCTTGACTTATTTCACTTAGCATTATCTCCTCCAGTGCCGTCCATGTTGCAGCAAATGTTGAGAATTCGTTCTTTCTGATAGCTGAGTAATATTCCATTGTATATATGGACCACAGCTTCTTAATCCAGTCTGAACTGACTTCTGACTGACCCAATGCCCTTGCTCTTCGCATTTGTGTATGTTTAGCATCGAGGGGTCAAGAGGTCAGAGGACTCAATACAATGTCTTAGGGAGAATATCTGAAGGAACATTTAGTCTGAAGGAGAGAAGACTTGATGAGACAAGATAGCAGTTTCCAAATACTTAAAACTATTTGCTCTGTGGCTAAAGCAGCTCTATTCTTTAAAAAAATCCATTAGAAAGAACAAGGACCAAAGACTGAACATTTCACCAAGCTGATTTCTTTTCCACAGGAGGAAAGAACACTGTAATGGTGAGAGATGGGCGGCCTTATGAGATGATGGGTTCCCCATCACCACACAAATTCAAGAATAGACCAGACCCCATGTGGCAGAAATATCAAAGCAGTGAGGTGCTTATACTGCTGGACATTCATTTCCCTTCAAGTCATGAGTCTACAACCAGCAGAAGCTTGCAGAATTTCAACTTCTGACATGCTGATTACTGCAGAAAACAGATTGAGAAATCAGAATCAAATATCAAGTACTTAGAAAAAACAAAGTTCTACAATTCTTCATTACCCTCCACGCCTGTCTTATTGAATTATGTTCTAGACACATTTGACTCTTTTGAAAAAATGCCATACAACCAAATTAACACAACTGTTCCTATTAGAAATAGTTAAATAATAATAATAAACACAACCATCAGAATGGGGAGGAAATAGCCAGCAAGTCATCCTTATATATGATCTCATGCCTTTGAAGGCAGAAATAAAAGGTATTCAACAATCAGTCTTGTTTGCATTATGGCAAGTAATGTTCTCAGAGACTTTACACGGGGGCAGGGATCTCAAGCCCATCAGTGCAGGTATGACCGGGGAATGAAGGAACTGTAAAACATGAGGACAGAGAACCACGAATTCAATCACGTCTTTCTACAGATGGGGAGACCGAAGCTTGGGGAGGTTGATGGGCTTCCTCCACGGCACACATTTCATTAGCGGCAGAGCTGAGGCCACCCCCTTCCCCAGACTTAGCTCTATGGCCCAGGATCTCTTTCCATAACAACGCACCAAATTCACCCTTTTAAACGGAACTTCAACAGAGCACAAAGCACCAGCTTGGACGAGTCAGAACCAAGGGGATGAAAGCCTAAAAGAAGACAGGCAGTTATCAGAGCAGGTGCAGAGGTATTTGGTAGAACTGCAGCTATGGCCTTCCAAAATACAGATCGTTGACTGAGAACATTTTAAAAATGCTTCACAACTCAATTCTGTTGCCAAAACACTAACAAGTAGCCAGGAGGGACACAGTTTTTCCAGCCCCAAGATGGCCTTAAGCTTCCTTCTGTCTTTGGACAGGTTTCCCCTATCTACCCAAGTGGAAAGGTTTTAGTCTGTTCTGATTTGGGTGATAGGATGGAGGTAAATAAGAATGTAAGACATTCACGTCTGAATTTTAATTTTAAAACCTGCTTAGCACACAACTCACTCTTGTCAAGTGAGTTGTCACGAGCTCCTAAGAACTATATAATTTATTCCTGGGCCACCCCCCAGTGTACAGACATAGGCATTTACTCTGCAGGATACACTGAGTAAATGAAACAGTGATCTAATTTCATCTTCAATCATACTTCACTTTTCTGTGTGTATATTTTTAAGGAAATATTAGTTAATCAGAGCCCTGCTATCTAGCACTGATTCAAATACAATGGATATGTGCTAAGCTATTATGACACACCAGGCGTTGTCCCTGGGCATAGGCCAGAAGTCTCCCGGAGCACAGCCTCTTTAGATAACAAAACAAGCTAATATTCTGGCTTTACTGAGAAATGTAGCTTGTCCAAGGGCTCTTCTGTAGAGAACTACACTAATTTCCTATCCTCCTATCAACATGAATCTACGAGACCCACTGCAGTTTACAGCAGTGTCCCAGAGCCCTCAAAACTCTCATTCGTGAATGAGAGTTCATCCCTCCCCTGTGCTGTCCTACAATGATGGAGAGGGGGCTCCTGTGACTTTAGACAAAATTGTTTGCAGCAACACAGGTGGATCTTCAGTTAGTAAGGAAGGAAAATTGAACAGAACCCCATTTACTTAATGGAACTCATGCCATCTGAAGAAAAAGACAGTTGAGTTGCACAAAAATGCCTGCCTTTGCTTCCTCCATCATCTTAGTTTCTACACCCTCTCTGTGCCCATTGCTCACCCTGCCATTCTCCTTGGCTCTATTGAACCCCCAGCTCTCTGGAATGATTGGCCACTGCCTCGGCCCTACTAGTGTTCTCTGAACTTCGGTCATTCGTAAAAGCACGTTCATAATTTTTGCCATGTTTACATAATATCTACATTATTTATTTAATAATTTATGGATATCGACTGACTTCCTTTTACCACCAATAAATTTTTTTAAATGACACCCTCCATTGCTATTATGAACACAAGCCAAGTCCGCTTAGCTTAGATAGAGGGAAGCAATACAAATAAAAATAAGTGAAAACAAAACAAAGAAAATTTACTAAATTTTGGCTAAATGCTGTTTCCTGCCAAAGGGTACCTGTGAAACTGGAGATGAAGTAAGTTTGAGACAGACTAGCACCAAACCGGGACCCCGGCCTAATCAGGAGGACTAAAAGAAATTTTACGTGAAATGATTTCCTGAAATCATGACCTGATTCAGTGTGATGCGAAACCACATATGGGTGCCACTGAAAAACCCATGTGCCTGCCAACTTAAAATCATCCCGTGCACCACCAGAGTCATGCAGGTGAATTTCAAGAAGCACTGAATTGGCTGATAGAGGTGCAGGAAAGTGCATATCGCACATGGAAGGGAGGGCAACCTGTGTGACGGAAAGAAGGCTAAAGGGAAAAGGTTGATCAGTCTTGGGAGAGGAGATGGAGGAAGGTTTGTTAAATGATTTGTATAGAGTTGGAAGCCCCTAAACCAGCAGAAAATTCATGAGTTTCCACTGGTGCAGGAGAGAGCTAAAATATATCAGCAGTAGGTTATGAGCTGCCATGAATTCTTCTATCTGTTTTTCCTCTTTAAACATGGAAAATGGCAGTGAAATACCAGCAAAGCACGCTCCGTGGTAAGTCCGGCTTTGATATTGATTAACATTAGCATGTACTTTTGAAACTAAATAATACAAAAAAAGGAAAGAAAGAGGAGATACAACTGCAGTATGTCCCCACCCTCGAATACATTTCAAAACAGTATGATGTATGTGGAATAGAGATCAAGTTGGCAGAAAAGAGAAAAGAGCATTAGGAAGGCAAAATAAATAGGTGCACAGGAACTGTCACACAACTGAATTGAGACTCAGTATTTAATTAGGGACAGCAAGCTTGAAAGCCTCCTTGGTAAATGTCTACCCAAACCCACCACGTGTTGGTTAACACTGAGACATCAAACTGATCAATAGTACAAAACAAAAGGGCTCAGGTATGCATGTAGAGTCATACATCATTTCAATAAATTATGCTGTGTGTAAAGACAGGTTTTTTTTAGAACAATCATTCTGGGATCAAGAGCTAAATCATTTCAGCCACATCTTGATTTCTGCAAAACTCGGCAGGAATTATGAGGCTTAACAGCATCCTGACAATTAGCATATTATAAATACAAAAATGATATATTAAAGGGAGAGGAGGGAAAAAAGGCCAGCATTTTACACCTACAGTAATATAATTCCACTACTTAATGCAAAGTAACAGGCCTCAGAGTGTTTGGGATCCTCTCGTATGGTGTTATCTTCTCTATCAGTAAATGAGACTATGTGAACAGTACAACCTATAAATAATTCAAGGCCTGAGATGGCAATTATAGAACCATGCACAACTAGCATGAATATTTTATGAAGGCTAAAACAGCCCTCAGAATGAATCATGGAGAGATGAACACACACACACACACACACACACACACACACACCAAGCAGTTTTGGCCAAATTGTATTCCAAGACAAGCCTTCTCTTTGATCCCTGGCACACCTTTATTTTACAGGAACGGTGCCCATAGTTATATATTTTTCCTTTCTTGAATTTATTTCTTAAAATCCAAACACAGAGGCGTGGGGGAGAGGATTTGCCAGTAGGGTAGGAGAGCTTGAAAGAGAGGAAGAAAGACAAGCCATTTTTAACCCGAACTTGTGCAGAGAATTGTGAGCAATTTTTTTTTTAACCTCTCCAAATGGACTCCACAAAAAGTATAGAGTTCCAACGCATCAAAATTGAAACTGAAACCAGTATCCCCTCTTTATGACTCAAGCAAGAACACATTCTCCTCGAAAACTTCCGTCATATAAATAAGCTTTTATTTCTAATTATTCCTTGAGGAATACCTGTAATCCCCACTTTCACTGCATTTATAAGACAAAACAAATATTACTGAGCCATAAGCCTGAGCAAACAAGGTACTATATTTAAAGGAACAGCCCAGATGTCATACTTTACTAGGAAGTGAGCAGTACTATAAGCCCTGAGCTGCTTTTGTAACCAAAGGATGTGCACAGCTGAAAAAAAAAAAGAAATGAAATCATATGAATTCATGTCTTGATTTCCCTATGCAATGTACTTGTACTATTTGAATAAGAGTTAATATTCATTTGACTCTTGCAAAGATTAGTATTCATCTTTTTCACCCGTCTCTTATTTACACATACTCAATAATAGCCATGTGGTTAGAGAAAACAGTACTGCCTTCGTAGAAGCAATTTGAGCATAATCCACATGCTTAATTACAACGTAAAACTTCTCGGACTTTTCTTAGTTTCTTCAGACAAGACCTCTAGATTTATGACACTTTTCCTACGACTATGTGCATTTTCCTCCCGGTTATAGCAAAAAGAACCTCTAGAACTCTAGGATCTTACTACAAGAATCTCAGATGTCATCTGGTCCAACTCTTTCACTTTGCAAATGAGAAAAGTTTACAAATTAGTTGAAACAATGGGACCAATAATAATATAAGATATAATAATAGTGGAAACAATACAAATCAGTAACAACTTCAAATATTTACAGAGAGCTTGCAACAGAGGCAGGCACAGCGCTTGCAGATTTTGTCTCCCCCGGTTCTCCCCAACACCTCCACTAGGTAGGTCCTATTATTGTCCCCATTTAAAGAGGAGGAAATGCAGGGAATGGAGGCCTGGGGAGGTTCAGAGTATCTCCTACCCTCAGTCCCGTGACCCTTCCCCTCTGCCGCGCTTTGGGAAAGCGCATCAGAATTCCGTCCTTAAGCCTCAGCTATTAGACATTTTTATGATACGGAATCATTGATTTTTACCGGAGACTTCCTAAATGTGAGACACACTGATGTTTTCCGTTTTCCCGTGCCTGCTGCTTCATGGGACCTCCGAGGGCAGAGAAAACAAAACAACTGAAGCTCCTACAACTTAGAGGAGAACACCAAGAAGAACAACACATTTCCAGAAAATGTTCGGCATTCCCCTAGTGTTCAGTTTTTGAAGTTCTGAGCCACTGCCCTACTGGGTGCCCCCCCTCACGCTGGGTTGAAGCCTGAAAATACCTTGAGACTACATAGTCCAAGGCAACAAACTGAGACACCACCTACCACAGCAGCCAACGGGCAGGCAGCCCTTGTGTTTTGATAGCCTTCTTTTGGTTTTATTAATACAAAGGAAATACAAAATAGTATAATCCCCAGGCCCTTCCCCCCTTCCCCCGAGTCTCTGCTCATGCCCAGCTCTGGATTTCAATATCAGAACGATAACACACGCAGGTCTTTTCATACTCGCGCACTAAGCTGCTAAAACAGATTGCCCTGTTTGCTATTTTTTTTAAATGCTCCCTCCAAAATATGCATGACTTTAGACCACAAGGTCAGAGAAACGTCATAATGTCCTAAGAGTATAAGGACCTGGGCAAACGAATTGGCTTCGCGGATACATTTCTTTTAGACCTCTCCCTCTGTGCCTCCTTTTCCCACTGCACCCAGATTTCAGAACTTCCACCCCGCAGGTCCAAACCCAAGCGTGCGAAGGTGTTCAGAAAAGAAAATCCAAGTCACAATGAAAAACCACTCTCCGGGCCCTTGCCTCCTTTCTTCCAGGAGACTCTGGGGAGCTGGAGTGTCATTTATTATTTACACGCAACTGAATGGGTTAATCTTTTCTTTTCCTTATTTTGACAACCATGTTTATCTTTTGAAAAGGCTAGCAGAGGCGCAGTGTGGCCCTGGAGTGCTAACTGCTAACACATGGGCTGTGCTCCGTCTCGGCAAAAATGTCTTTCATACTTGTACAGGCACCCCGGCCAAGATCAACACCCTGAGTTTGATTTTCTTCATCATGAATTGACAGCTTATTTATCTCCATGGAAGAACTTTTTAAGCCCTTTAGTCATCTAGGCAACTTAGGAGGCATTCAGCTGACTGTTCAAAAATATTATTATAGCTTCATAAGAAATAGAGACCAAATTATTTCATTCCTGTTAGGCCATTCTCCCTTGAAAGAGACATTTTGGTGACCCTGACTTATGAGAATAACCAAATACTATAAACACACGTGCACACACCCCCTTTTCAGTTGGTATTCTCTTTGAAGACCGTTTTAGACCTAAAATGATGCTGAGAGTACAAAGTTTTGCAACGATGTACACTTTCCATGGATTCTCCTTCCAATAACGCTCAGGAAGCCTCGTTAGAATAATTGGGGCAGAAGTCATTTCCGTTTGCCATATCTTGGTATAGAAATAATAGCTTCTGCTGCCTGTGAAACCAGCAAGAAATAGAATGCAAAATAACAGCTCCTGAGTCACGATGGAAAAGAACATAACCCCATGTGACTGCTGAATGGAACCCAAACCCTGTGCAACTCTGTCAGCCTCCCTTCCAGAGGGAGATTGCTGGTGTTCCTGGGAGAAGTTTAAATACATTCGCAAGCAGGAAATGACCCAGAAATACTAACAAATTGAGTATGCAAATGCAGAATCCAAAAAGTATTTTCACTAGTAATAAATCACCAGCAGTTTTGCAACCAACGGCAGTGAGAATACTGACCTGCTATGGCATGGGACAGACCTGTATTTATAACTGTCACAAAAAAACAAAACAAAAAACAACCTGTAAATAGGTCTGAGAAATTGGCATGGGGAGAGGGAGAGGAGAAACAGCAAAGTTTATTGGATAGATTGGAGTGATTTCTGACTACAGAGCCTCCCAAGTCAAAGCTGGTGCCCCACTTCTTTGGGAGAATGTCATCAACTAAAACACGAGTTTCAGGTGTTAGGAATTCCACATAACAGCAGCAACAATAGAAAATATGTTTTTGCAGATTTTATTTATTTATTTGAGAGAGAGAGAATGAGCAGTGGGGAGGGGCAGAGGGAAAGACAGAGAAGCAGACTCCCTATTGAGCAGGAAGTCCTTTACGGGGCTTGATTTCAGGACCCCGGGATCATGACCAAAGCCAAAGGCAGACACTTAACTGGCTGAGCCACTCAGGTGCCACAACAATAGGAAATATTTACTGAATCCTTGCTGTGGGCCAGGTGACCTGCTAGGTGCTTTATCTCTTTTAATCTCATTATCTCATTTCATCCCTGCAGCAGCCCTGTGATATAAGTATGCACGATTACTTCCTTCATTTCTCAACGAGGAAACTAAAACTCAGACAAGTTAAGTCTGTCTTACAAGGATCACACCTTTCTACTATTAGCTAGCCTAAATTTCTTCACATATTCCTAAAGTCCAATACATGGAAGAAAGGAGACCCCCTCATTCCAAATTTGAAATTTGGAAATAAATATTTCCAGATTAATTTGAAATTTGAAATTAAAACTCCCAGTTTTTTCTGGCCACTCTACGTCCCATTATTCACTCTTTCCTGAGTCCTGCCATCCATCCTGCCTTATTATTATCAGACAGGTCCTTTCTGTTTCTGAATGTTTAGTGCATAAATGCTTGGAGTGGGATGGTTGGTCTGTACAGTATGAAACTGGGGACAGTGGTGAACATATAAACTGGAGGCACATTTGGTGGCAAAAGACGATTCGCTCATACGTAGCATTTGTAAGCACGTATGCTCAAGGGAGAGAATGCACGTATCCGGCTGAGCTTGGCCAAGAAGCTGTCCCAAGAAAAGGAAAGTTCAAGTGGAAAGCTCTTGGGTATTTCTACCTGAATGTTAATGAATGTGAAAAAAGGAAGGCCCTGGCACAAATATTAGGGTTGCAGAGGAAGAGCCGTGCAGAAAAGAACATCACGTGGCAGGCAAGATGGAGAAAAACAAAATCATTTTCAAAAGTTGTAGGAAGTTTATTTGGTGAGGAGGGAAAAAAAAACAGAGAGGAGGATAATCGAGCCCTTGATTAGTCCTGGTTCTAGAATGTGCTGTGAATATAAATAATTCCTATGGTCTCAGGAAGATTGTGAAAAGCTTGAGGGTAGAGACCCGGCCACATGACCTTTTCCCTCTCGCTCCTTGAACCAGACTTTCTGGAACATTAGGGCAGGGAGGGCAGTAAGAGAATACCCAGTATGATCACCTCGTTTTACACAGAAGGAGCTGAAAGTGCAGGGGAGTTAAATGATGGTACCAAAATCACACAACTCATTGGCATAGGAAGCCCCAGCCAGCACAAGAAACCAGGCCCGCTGACTTCTTTGCCCTGCACACTTTTCACACTGCCTGGGTGCCTCTGTTAGGAGGCTCTCAATAAATATTCACAAAGCACTATCAAACTCCAGGCTCTCTGAGACAGGAAAGAGAGGGCTGTGCTGCGGGCACTCAGACCTCAGGCACGCACAGGTACTCCACCACGCTGTCCCCACCATCCAAACCTTGCTCGACGGGCCTGCAAACAAGAGAAACTGCAGTTCTAGAAAAATGGGTAAGGAGACTATGAAAGCTCAAAGTTAAAGATTTTTAAATGAGGAGGGTTAGCTCCTCATTTAAATGTGGAGGAAATGTGGAGGAAAAAAACGCTTGAAGGATTTATTATCAGTCTGTCCATAAAGATTATTAGGGAAGACATGCTGTATATAGACACACTTGAATGTTCCCACACGTGTGTGCCCAGCGCTGTATTAACATATGTACATATTTGTTCAACAGAATCCTTCAAAGTCCTCTCCCTTACAGTCATTTTCAGACGTTTCTCAAACATGATGCAGATCAAAATGCAATATACAAAGTCAGGTAATGTCCCCAGCATCAAATTAAAATAGCTAACCGGCCAACAGATGGCAGCTAAAGCAAATCGCTTGCCGATTTGAATAAGAACGGCGTTCAGTTCAGTTGCGCACATTTTTCCAGACAGAAGTTGACTGGCTAAATGAAATCAACTTCAGAGCCCAGTTGTTTGTAGTACGAAGGGGAAATCACAAAAAAACAAAAATGCCTCCTTTGTTCCTGGAACCTGGGGTGATTCACAAGCATGGACATCCCCAGGTCTTTTGATTTTAAATCACTAAGGTGGAAATGTCATTCACCCAGGAGGTTATTGATTAAAATAAAGAACAGGAATGTTTTCTGCACGAACCTCACTTCGGCGGGCAATGTTACATCATTTAGATACTGAAAGGAGAGAAGAAGGAGAAGGAAACAAACGGCAGAGAGAGGAAGGTTCAGAACAGTCACAGACCGGGAATAAATAACAGCAAGTAGCTTTCTGGCCTGAGGATAGAGGCAGAGGTTGGCATTATTTTACATTAGAAACACTTCGTATTCAAAACGGTAATTGATAGCAGTGAAGTGTTGGGGAAAAGAGCCACTTGCGTTCAGGCAGGCTGCCCTGCCAATCAAATTCAACCTTTCTTTGAATGAATAAAAGCTTCATTGCCCTATTATGCTGATACAGTCAGACAGGACGAAAGTAGCCTGTTTGTCAAGTTTATGTGCACTGCCCCAAGCTACTTAGATTCTGATGCTTAAATAATTCCTTCCAAATCAGCGATGATTTTGGATACAGTTCTCTTTTTCACCAGCACAGTGTAAATTTTACCCTGGCGTTGCCCGTGTCTGGCCACGGATGGGGGAGGGGTATATTCCCCTTCTTTTAATACAAGGAGGGCATTTGGCTGTCTTTTGTTTAGAATCTGTGGCGCTGAAGTGTTCTGCACAGGGTCTGTGTGTGCTGCGGGCTGTCTGAAGCCTGCAGACGTTGGCCAGATTCTGTCTTCCCAGCTCTACAGGAAGTCAGCATAGAGACTTCTCCCCATCACCTCTCTTGTCATCAGGGATTTGGGGTAAATAGCACCAAACCTTGCGGGCTACTAGGTGATCAATGAAAACTGAAGGGCCTGGGGGGATTTTTGCTTCCTAAATCCCAATCCTTCTCTGCCTCCGGTAGCACGTCAGTGCTTTGGGCACGGGAATGACTGGAAGGTTACACAGCGCCCCCCGTACCAGCAATGCAGGGATCCTGCGTGAGGTCTGTAGACATTGAGCGTTTCAGAAACTCAAGAAGGCTGAAAATGAACCTGTTCACCCTGCCTTCAGAGCCCTAGGTGCCTTTGACTTCCTGGTTGCTTCTGCTTAAAAATGCATGTGACAAAACTACTTTGTATTTGCAAAGAAGGAGTCGTGGGTAACAATGAACATGCAATTGGGCTGGAAATAGATTTATCAGGCTTCAAGGATTATTGTTTGCTGAGAGATGGTACACACATTACTATTTCACAGTTCAGCTATGACATTATTAACCTACTGTGCAAGGATTTTATTGCCAGATTGGTCCATTTATCAAAAATAAGAGAAACTCAAAACCCCATAAGGAAGTTAACATTTCAGGCAGGCTTGGCTTTCACTTAATGCCATTAATCTATCTATTTACACAAGAGCAAGAAATGTTCATTTAGCAACGTCTCTCCTTTTGGTATAAAAGCTGCGTGACGGCACTGGATGCAAGCGTGTGAATGTCATGCTCATTGTCACAGGAAAAATGAGTGTTTTCTCCTTAAAATGAGATTGAGTCCCCAGGGCCTGCCACATATACTGGGTTGCCATGTGCTCTTGGTGCTTAACCAGCAAAGAAAAGACTAAGTCCAAGTATTGGAACATTGAAATGCCCAAGCTAGAAAGAGCAGTGTGGAGGAAGGTGGACACTCCTAATTATTTTGTGACAACACACAAGATAAAAACACACAAAGTTTCTTGAAGGAAAAAAAAGAATCTTATCCAACCTTATGACAACAATGAGCCATGATAATAAAAAAGGGCTGGAAACTGATGGTAAACAACTCAATAATTCATAGAGATGCAATTGATTTTGGACTACAAAGATAGTGGTCTTTTGACATATATTCTCCAATAGGAGGTTTCAATAACACAAGGATATTCATGGAGCGATACACACGGTCATGTTACACATCATCGAGTACCCAGCACTATACGTCCACCCTGAGATGTCACATAGCCCTGCTAGTCATGCATGAATCTGCATGACGGCGTTAGAAATTTATTTATCTGTGGGTAAAGACACAGACCTTGAAAAAAAAAAAAGGAGGGAGTAAAATGACTCTGTTTCCATTTCTCAATCTTTCTTTTGTTTCTTCCTTCATTCTTTTTGTTTTATTATTTCTTTATGGAAGAGAAGACAATCTCCAAGCCCATAAAATGCCTGCAACCACTAACGTTGATCCTATCAATCTTTTTATTTTCAAAAAATATATATACAATGTTGGAAAAAGTGAAGGGGAAACACTGGGAGAAAAAGAGGCACTCATTTTTGGTATGTTTATGTGTACGTGCGTGTCTAGAGGTACACATGCACATGTATATGTCCGTGTACATATATGTATACACACACGCTTTCAAAAAAAGATGTCGCTTGTGTCAGCCTCCCTTCACTTTGTAACATACATATGTGTATACACACACACATATCCGTATAAATAAACACATATCCAGGCTACATGGATAGCTAATAAAACATTCAGCAAGGACTCCTGAGCCCCTCTGTAGAAAAGGCACTGTGCTCAGTTGAGTAGTAAGTACTCCATAAATGGTAGCCTTGACTCAGTACCAGGAACTGTGCTACGTGCCTTGCAGACATTACTGTCTTCAGTCTTCAGAACAATCCCGTAACAGTAGTTAGCCCCATTTTAGGAACTGGAAAACTGAGGCTCGGGCTGGCTATGCAGCTTGCTCAAGCCACATAGTTGACAAGCTGCGGAGGCTGGGTTCTGCCTGCCTCTAAAGCCCACTCTCCCTCCACTGCCATTACTCACCTCCTCCCCGCACACTCACACCCGCGGAGCCAGGGAGAAGCAAGGATAAGGAAGTAGCCCCTACCCTGGGGGAGCTCACAGTCTAGTAAAAAAGTCACGTACACAATTAACTAACAAGGCAGAAATGACCGTCATCTCAGCAGGGTGAAAAGTGAGGGGGCCCATGGTAAGCTCAGCACTGATGTGGGAGCAAAGCCGGGGGGCGGGGGTCTTCCTAGAAGCTGTGCACTCTAATGTGCCTGCCCGTGCATGCGTGCGTGCGCACACACACACACACACACACACACACACACTGTCTTTCCTCAAAGTCAAACCTGCCACAACAGGTATACGAATGCCCCGCACCTAGAAAGTTTCTGGCACAACACCATCATTTGTTAATGTTTTCTCCTCTGATGCTTAAGTCACTGCTCCAGCGTTTTCAGAGGCTTCTTTCGGTTTCTGGAACAGAATAACTGCAGTAATACTAAACCGAATCTCGTCCCTTTCAATTATGATGAGTCATCTTAACCAAATATGGTAAGTGAGGTGCCCCATCCACCCTTTGGGCTGATCGAGCTGGCTGGATGGCAGTACAGTTGGTTCTGGGAACGGTTAATAACACACGTGCTCCAGGGGTGTTGTGAGGGGTAGAAATGGCACAGGCAATTATCATCACCATATTACCTGAGGTCTGCTGAGCACCAGGCACTCAGCTAGCACTTTGCCCACATCTGCTCATCAAATCCTCAGAACTAGTGTGTGCGGAACATCCCGGCTCCTTTGCAGACAAGGAAACAAGGTCCACAAAATCTGAGTGAGTTACTTACATGTCATACTACTGAGTGTCAGAACTAGGATTCGAACCCAGGTCTGCCAAGCTCCAGAGTCTATGTTCTTAATCATGATTCTCCACCATGATGGTCTATGTCTTTTTTATCTTTCTATTCCTAGCAGGTCAAAAAACAAACTGTGATTGAATCTAGTGGGTCTACTATGCAAAGTACCTATTAAAGTACCTCACTTGTGTCCTTCCCACAACTTCCCAGCCCCCACTCCAAGTACGGTTTGAAGGAGGTTGCTTCAACACAAAAGGAAGAAAGGAAACAGGCCTAGGAAGCTGGCCTTGCTGGCAGCGCTCAGTGTGAATGGGAAGGTGTGTTGCTGCCTGTGCCCAACCCTCCTGTCCTAATCCTTAAAAACGACCCGTCGGTGCCTGGCTTCCAGATTACCCACAAGGATATAGCTGTTATCTACGCAGCCTATTCAAAGAAGAGTCATAATTTGAGGTATTTCTGTCATCACCATGTCGCACTGGAAAAGCAGTGTGGACCAGCGGCTAAACCACAAGTTTTAGAAACCCAACAGACGTGCATTGCATTGGCATATCAAGGGCTGGTCTGAAGCCAGACGCTCTGTGTCTTCCAGCAATACTCATCAATAACTGACAAATTCCATGCTATTTCTGAAGTATAACATTCCAAGTGAGATGGATGGGCATTTGCTTTGCACTGGTGCATTCGGGGCCAAAGGATTCACAAACGTATTGCTATACAGAAGCATTTCTGTACGGAGTTGGGGAGAAAGGACAGGGTTCACCGTGGGGAGCGCTGATCCCAGCCTATGTCTCTCTTAGACTAATTTAAAGTAAATAATGTTTCTGTTCCTCTTTCAAAATAGAAGAGATTTCATCCTGGCCCAATACCTATATAAGATAGTGCTGCTTAACTACTAAGAGATCAATATTCGAGCAAAGGGATAGCCACTTTAGGAAAACGAAAATTTGCTTTAATTACAAAACATAGATAGGATGGAATATTCTCTTTACATTAGAAGACTTTCCATTTCAGAAGGGGACACCATAGATGTAGAAACCTAGATTTTTCAAAGATCCCAATTTCAAATATTCAGCCTCTTTCTGACACACAGGCTGGCAAAAAAAAAGGTTGTACTTAATAAACTTTTCCTTTAATGACTGAGCAAATAAATGGCTTCTTCTGTTCTCATAACTTTTTTTAGACTTATCGGACCACAAAGTCCCTATTTTTATTTGAAAAATATGGTCAAGAAAACTAACAGGTACATAGATGTCTGCTGAGTGGTAACAATCAAGCCAAAAATACAGCTTTTTTTTTTTAATTAATAACATACAAAATCTTTTATCCTAAAAATAAACTGCAAAATCTGCCATAGTTTAATATCCTTGATTTCAAAAATAGGTTTCACTTTATACATAGCTTCCTCAGAAATAGCCGTTATACCAACTGAGGTATACCTGCACTGTTGCCTCAGAGTCCCTGGGTCTAGAATGAGTGAGCTTTATGCCAACACTCATCTCTGGAATGCCCAGTTTCTCAGAAGTGATTTTAACCTAATTTTCATATGTAATACCTTAGATCATTGTGCTTACAACTCTTGATGTCGGCTCAGGTCATGATCTCAGGGTGGTGAGATCAAACCCTGAGTCCAGCTCCCTGCTCAGCAGGAGTCTGCTTGAGATTCCCTCCCTCTCCCTCTGCTCCTGCAGGCTTGTGTGCTCTCTCTCAAATTAATTAATTTAAAAAAAAGAAAAAAAATGTATGGGGGAGTTACCATTTTAAATGGCCACCTTCATGGGTAGATTTTACCTTCACCCTCAACCAGCTCCTCTCTGGTTGGAAGCCCCCTTCATACTCCTCTATTTATTTTCACTGTAATCTGGTATTCTAGAAGTGATTTTCACTCCATTTCATATCACCCAGTAGGATTCACTTCAGTGGGAGACTGGATTATGAAACAATACATTTAAAGCATCTCGTATTTGTAATTCAAAAGGAAAGAAAATTTGAACCTTGAGCTCTAAAAACTTTGCCAACAAATTTCCAGGGTCCAAGGTGAAGAATTACTTCTGTTTTGCCTCAATATGAATTGCAAAATTCAAATGATTAACCTTACTGCTGGGCTCTCCTTTCCAGGGGAAATGGGGGGGAAAAAAGGGTTGATTTCTCTGGTTAAATCTCTAAATCCGACTCCAAGGAGTCATGCTGGCAGGTGAGGACTCGGCAGGAGTCACATCCTTTCGTCATCAAAACCTTACAAATGATTTATTTCATTGGGAAAGAGAGCCACAAAAAGGCAACATATATCGACAGCTTCTGCTTCTGAATTCTTTCTCCATTTTTCCCTGTTGGTAAAGAAATAAGGGGCTCTTCAAAGTTCACTTGGCTCTTTTTCTTCTTGTTGTGTATGTGTGTGCTTGTGTGTGTGTGGAGTGTGGAATCAATGTCTTGGGTTAAAATAACAACATCAGAGTATTGACTATGGCGAGTATGTATTCTGGCTAATAAAACATAACTGGGCCAAATTGTTCTCCGAGAAAGTTGTATACATTCCTGAGGGGCAAGAATGTGAACCAAGTCTATAGTCAAAAGGCTAATAAATCTCCACTACAGGCAGTTCTCACACCCAATACGCTAAACGTGTTCAGTGAGTTGGCAGAAAACATTTTCTATGACTCTCTCTTTGGAATTTAAAATTTATACCTCTACCAGGTCCCAATAAAAACTGACAAATTCTATTTAAAGACCATGGAACTGGTACTGATATCTTTTGAATAGAAGGGAAAAGTCTGCAGTTGGAAAAAGAATTAACCAATAAGGGTTTGATTTCTGTCTCTACATGAATTTGCTTCTGTGCGTTCGTGCTAGTCCTCCACCATCTCTCCCAGAATAAAATTCTCCTCCAGCCTCTACCTCCCCGGGGGGTACTCACCACCAGCCATGGACCTAAGATTCGCTCCCTCCTTTCTCTCCACCTTCCAGCCAGATTTGCTTCCTGGTGCTGCTTCTAAAAATAGATGTGCCCTTCTCCTAACCAATACAAGTAGAATTTTCTTTTATTTCTCCCACCAATTCATTGAATTCATCTTCCTTTCCTGCCCTCATCTCACCAATGTCTTTAGTCATCAAATTCTTACTGACTGTATTAGGGTTTTTCTCCAAGTGTGTACCTTATTGAGAAAGCTCTGTTCACATCATTACCAAAACTATCCTGATTTCCCATAACTACAAACCTCGCCTTTTAGAAAGTGGCTGGCATTCCATAATGCTAATTCAAACAGCTAATGCAATATATCTGGCCCGTGGATGGCATTCAATAAATACTTGCTGATCAACCCCTAGTATCTAAATCAAAAGATAGGAAAAGATATTTGCAAGCAGAATATGGCTAGGAAGGAAGGACCCTCGAAAATTCTGCTAAAGACAGTATTTAAGTCTAGCTTTTCAGTTGTAACAGCTGAAGGAATTCATATTGTCATTCTATTTTGATTTCTCGAGGTTAAAATTTTAAAGTGAACTTGTCCAACTTCTGGTAGTTTCTCTACTGCCTAATGTTGTATATGGGACGGGTGTGGGGGATGATCCCTCAAAGATGTTGGCAAAGATGAGTGAAAAGCCTGAGAATAAATACATCCAAGGCAATTACGATGCTGAGCCAAGAGAATAAAATTTTAAACTCTGCTATCCCTAATTCATCAGTGAAACTTGACAACCAAAGATTCCTAGAATTTAGAGTTCATAGGCCTCATCAATTATTTACTCAAACAATTCCCATTTTGCAGATTCGAGACCCAGAGGGATTAAGGGCGTTTGTGAAAAGACAGAATGAGTTACTGGCAGAGTCAAGCAAAAATCTAGATCTCTATTCGTTTTTTCTACTCTCTTTCTCCTCCTGTTGATTGGATATAATATTACCCTTCCAATGCCCCAGGTTGCTTGAGAATGATAGAACGAAAATATGTGCTAGATGCAAAGTAAAAACTCTTACGCAAGGACTATTATAAGGGATGGAACAACGCTGGATTTTTTCCCCTAAATGTTATACTTACATGATTCTTCAATTGTTTAGCTTGTTTAATCCCTGCTGTTCTGGCCTCAAGAACAGTGTGGTAATTATGCCTTCCTACAAAGTATGTCAAAGATCATCTCCATTTGCTCATTCTTTTAAAAAGCCCTTCTCCCCATATTTGACACCTGAGCAAATAGCCATCAGCCACTTCTACAAGCCTCTCAGAACGAGGCAAACTTCTCAACAGGCCCGTTAGTTTTTTATTTTTCTTTTTTAAAGACACAGACCTTTTCCCTGTCTAATTCATGGGACTCTTACAGCATTATCTTGCATCCTTCCGTCATTTTTTCTTTCTCATTGTTACAAATGAAGACAAGAACTGAAAGCAGCATTACAGTAATTTCCTCCAGGTTACTGTATATTCAATCCTTCTATTTATACTTTTCATTTTGTCTGCTGCCTTTGTTTTTGGTCCCCCGCCACCCTGCTGCTAAGCCTGGTATCAAATAGACGAGTTTTATATTCTGCAGCTGAGATTATGCCATTTTCTCTTGACTTGGGCATGGATCACTCTTGAAGGTTTTCTTTTTAACATTTTTAAATAAAACTTACTAAAGCTTTGATGGCATTAGTTCTGCCCTTCTTTTAGCCAAGTCTTTATGACATGATTTACTGCCACAGAGTCCCCGTGTTCTTTCTCTGCACCCTGGGCTAATGTCTATCTTATTTTGGCATTCAAAGGGCCACTATTAGGTTTCTTCCTCCTGCCTGAACGTTAAGGACAAATAAAACACCTTGAATCTTGAGCGCAAGATACGCTTTCTGCCTATTCAGGAAGTGAATCCTCCGAACAAACTAGTCCATTAGTTTCTTTTCCAAGCTACCCTAAAGTTAGGGGACATTAAAACTCATAATTTCCCACTGCACACACTTAGCTTCGGGTTTGAGTTTGGGCTTGCTTTTGTTCGAATACAACAATGGCTTCTAATTTGGCAGACTGGAGAGACATTTTTTAAACCCCATGTCTCCTTCTTTCCACCGCTTTATTTTGGCTCTAAGACACCCCTCCTGTATTTTGCCAACTTCTGAAGTTAGAAAGCTCAATACAATGAAAATTGATTTCAATAGGAATTGCATCTCTGTAACTGTGGGAAGGAGCTCATCTTTCTCTTGAGGTAGCACAATTCTCTTCCCTTCTTATTGATACGTATGTGTATCTTTCCCCTAATGCTCGCTTCTCTGCAAGCAAAAGATAAATCTCCCGAGCAGCACCCCCCTGTTATTTCCTTGGGAATTAAAGCCGACCCAGTGCTAAAGCTTTGCCATTGTCACAACCACCACTTTGCTAGGTGTGAACTTTGGGTTAATCTTTATTTCTGATATTGTTCCCTCTTAGAGCCAGCTAATCAGAGTGCGTGTGTGCTCACACACGTGTATGTGTTTGTATAGATGTGTTTATATGTGTGTCTACATGTATAAATATGTTCGTATATTTCATATGTGTGTCTGTACGTGTGGCTGTTCATGTGCATGCCTGTGCACACTGTACACACACAGTAATTAACTACTCTTGGCTTAGTAAATTCTCCTTGGCAATACCTTGAATATTCAACTCTCTCTAACGCCACAGCTTTCCAATTCCTCTGGACTAGGAATCCTTCTGGGATTTCATTTTTCATTCTTCTCCTCTCATGGAAACACACATGAAGCAAAGGCCAATCAATACTGGATATATATATATATATATACACACACACACACACACACACACACACATACATGTTTATAACACATGCATATATATAATATATATTATGTATTTACTCATTTATTACCAGCTGGTTATTGTTCAACAAATCTCCCCTTGTTCTGTATATACAGTCAACATAACCTATATCGATTTCATCTACATTTACCGTGATTGTGCAACATACCAGGGAATATTATCTTTTAAAGACCTTTACTCCCATTTTATTCCTACACACACACACGTTTAGAGTTCTTCTGGTAAGTTTCATGTTCTGTTCAACAATATTTCCTTCTTTCACCTATCCACCAGCTAATGTAACATGAGTGATAAATATTATTTTCCCATTTCACAGGTAAGAAGGACCTACAGACCACTTGGAACTTAGCTACCATCAGCATCTGCTTCTTTGGTGCATAAGCAAGCTTTAAAATTCCCTATTCTGATCAGACCTTGTGATATGACTTTTCTCATAAGACGCTTTACAACAACAAAAAAATTGGCACTCTCAATTTCTATTCTTTATTATACTTGATTTCAAGCCATAATGATTTTGCTTCCTCAGCATTTATTCCAAGGTCCCCTTTTACCTCAATTTTTTTCTAACCCTTACTTTATACATAAGGTTATTCCTTTGGTTTTATTTCCACCAGCCTGACACTTTTCTTCTTTGCTGATCTTTTCTAAACAGTTTATGTCCCACAATATCTATTCTTCTCCCCCACACACCATTCATTTTCATTACTCTTCCATGATTTGGCTATACCCATCATTTCTGAAATAGAGAATGCCTGAACTTCTTTGAAAATCCACATGTCAAAATGTAATAAAAACATTTTCATTGTTACATTGTTTTAAGAGAAATGAATGGCCTGCTCGACCACCAATTCCAAATTTATATTCAATTTTAGGAATATATATTATTAAGCCTTTTTCTGTTTCCCTGGTTATAAAAGACTCGAGTCGACTCTGCGGTCTTGCATGGCTGGGATTAGGAGTTAAGGCATTCCTTATAAATCAGTGTAATCTTTGCAACAGGACATTGCTGTATTGAGAATTCCTCTGTATTGTGCATTTTCAATTATGTTACATGTTTCTACTTAGTAAGCTAGCTTAATTCTACGCTGTGTCACAATATTAGAACATGTCCAGGTTGGAAAAGGGAGCAATCTTACTTCTCTTGTAAGTTGTTTAGCCTTTGGCACTTATAAATCCCCCCAAAACACTGGGGAAATCCCTTTTCCTTGCTTTTAATATGTCTTTAGATTTATTACTTGAAGAATCTGTTCACTTAATCCTTTGCTGAGGCCAAGCCTCGTCAACATTCTAATAAAGGTTCGACAAAGGGAGGGAAGAAAACAAAAATCACAAAATCAGGTGTTCAAAGAATGCTTCAGACTTAAAACGAATTTCCAAGTATATTCTCCACAAGAAAGACAAGAATAGGCAGGAGGCTTTAAATTACTCTGCATAAATCCAGCCCCATCTATCTTGGGCTTTATTCCTAGACAGTTCAGCCAGGGCAGGCAGCAGGACAGAGGCCGAAGGGCCCTTCAGGGACCAAATTACTGTTTCAAAATGGGGCTTGTGTTCCAGGTGTAGGACAATATTACCCGAGAAATGTTGCAGAGATACAGTGTTCTTCAAAGAGCCCTATTAGAACATTTAAAATGATCGAAGCTTATGTCGTTAAGAAAAGGGAGGAATTGAGAAGCCTGATTTTAAAATGTATTCTTAAGCCAAAGCACTAAAAGTCTTCTGAATGACCAAAGGAAAAAAATCACTAATAAAAATTTAACCTGCTATCTAAAATCCAACATCCAAGTTCCTGACACAAGTGGCAGGGTTCTCAGAGTATTTGCGCATAAAGAAATAATTTAAACTTCCCCCATACAATTCTGATGCAAAAAACATAATGCTGGGAGATTATGTATCTGATTTCTGTTCTTTTCCAAGCTTATGTTAGAGAAAGGGATATTTAATTTTTTTCTTTGGTTATTGAAAATCATCTATATTCACAAACATAAGAAAATACAGGATAAGGGGCAGAGAAATGAAGAGTAAAAATTCTCCCAATACCTAAATGGGTCTTTATCCTTTTCTGGTTTACTTCTTGAAACTATCCTGAGTTAAGTCAAGAGGGAGATTATTCTCCATGATGCCAAGAAGGTCCCAAGGCGGAAGCATCAGCCCCTCCCTGTCTATGGTTATTTGTGGCATCTGGAGAGGGACCATCCTTTAAAGCCCAAACTCATATCACCTCCTCCATGGTATTATGGACAGGATTAGTTGTTCTTTCAGCATCATAGAGGAGAGCAGAGAATGTGGTAGGAAGAACATGGGCACTCAGCCATTGACTGTGTCAGAAGGGCACGTAATCTAACTTCCCTGAATTTTCATTCCCTCATGTGTAAAACAGAGCTCACGCCTGCCCTACCAATTTCAATAGACTTGTTTTCAATCATGTGGGCTAATATACACGGAAGCGTTATAAAGTATAAATTCCTCCACATCGCTAAGTCCCTTATCTGCACCCGTTATGAAATCAGATATGTTTCACAATTCAGAATTCTTCAGACTTTAGGGTAAATACCCAGTAGTGCAATGGCTGGATCATGGGGTAGCTCAATTTTTAACTTTTTAAGGGACCTCCACACTGTTTTCCAAAGTGGCTGTACCAACTTGCATTCCCACCAATAGTGTAAGAGGGATCCCCTTTCTCCACATCCTCTCCAACATTTGTTGTTTCCTGCCTTGTCCATTTTTGCCATTCTAACTGGTGTAAGGTGGTATCTCAAGGTGGTTTTGATTTGAATTTCCCTTATGGCTAATGATTTTGAACATTTTTTCATGTGTCTGTTAGCCATTTGTATGTCTTCATTGGAAAAGTGTCTGTTCATATCTTCTGCCCATTTTTTGAAAAATAATACGGCACATACCCCACACATACTGCATGTTAGGTAGCACTCCCTCAGCGAAATGTATGACTGTGAACATTAAGTGGAATCAGCAAAGATTATAATGAATACCAAAACCTATTTCAATCTATAAGAATCTTGTCCAAATTCTCTTACTTGACAACTGAAGAGAATGGATTATCATTTTTATTTATGGGACTCTAACCATCAACAGTAAGTCAGATGCCAGTAAGGAATGTTGGTCATCAACATGATTCACTAAGCACTCATTACGAACAAAATACTCTGTCTGAATGTTTTCAAAAGCAATAAAAATAATACTTGGGAGTATTTATAATAATAAATTAATAATAATCTCAGTTAACATTTACTGAGTGCTTCCTATGGACCCTAAGCCTTTTACATGCGTCATCTCATGTAACACTCAAATCTGCAGATGGGAAGAACTGAAGCTTAAAAAAGGGAAGTCACCTGCCCAGGTCAGGTACTGAAGATGCTGCTGTCATTCTAGTGGGGACCATCAATAAATAAGACACTTTCTGAAAGGATAAGAGTAAGCAATTCGAATAGGGAGGCTGACCTAGCCATGGGAGATCCTGAAGTCTACTAGTTTGAGCTACCCAACCTATAACCTGGATCCCTTGAGACAGAGGTGGAAACCTCTCCCAGTCTGTAAACATATCTGAAGTTTGAGTTCCTCAACCAGCTGTTGACACGCGACTTCCAAGTTCTAAAAATAAAATTCCCAAGATCAGCCACATTATACGTTTGGAACTATTAAGACATACAAACATTTCTTCTTCTGATATGTGTTCTTGATGCAGGGGGGAAAAAAAAGGAGAGAGAGAAAGGCAAAGAAGAGGAGGAGTTTTTAAAAGATAGGAAAGAAGAGAAAAAATCCAAATTAATCTACACAAGATTAACACAAGACAACAAGTAGAAGAAAACTTAAGAGCAAAGGCAGGTTGAACAAGGGAAGATCCTTCAGACACGAAGAGAATAATGACATGAATTGTTTACCCTTCACAGAAGGCAAGTTCCAAATCACTTGCAATCAAAATAAAATACTCTTCAATCGCTTTATGAAAAAGAACTTTTGAGGACCACGGTGTAATCCCTCTGTGGAGGTCAGATCACAGACTATTCATTTACCAACTGTTCAGTACTGTTTGCTATATTGGTATTAAGTAGGTTGGGCTTTTTTCTTTATCCATTACAGATTAGACAGTAAGTATCTAGGGGACAGGCGCTCTCCCCCATATTTTATTGTATATACATCTGGTTCAATAGTAATAATTTTAGCTACAATTTCTGAAGACTCAATGCCCCATGTGTTGGTCGTTTCTCAGAATTCTCTCATTTAGTCTTGTTTTCAGGGAGTATTATTACCCACAATTTCCTGATGAAGAAACCAAAGCTTAAGAAGTTTGAATGGTTTGCTCACAACCATACAGCTGAGTGCCAGAAGTCGGGACTTAAACTGTATGACTTAAAAGTTCTTGATTCTCTGATGTCACGCATGTGTGCTGTACTTATTGACACATATACAGTATGTTCCCAAGGGTGGTTGCTTTGTTTTCCATAATCTCACCATCTTTCATTATGCCATCAAAATTGTCCCTGTAGCCAAAATGGCTTTAATAAACTTTTAAAAACCTCTTGAAGAAAAAAAAAATTCAAAGGCTTTTCACTTTTGATATTTCATTTCTCTCCATGGGAGATCAAGAGAAAGCTGGATGTCTCCCCCTTGAATCAACCTATCTAGGCAACTCAACTACAGTTTCAGAGATGTGCCAAGGTCATACAACAAGGCTGTAATGGAGGTGGGGCTAGAATGTGGGCCTCTTGACCTCAGCCCAAAGTACATTGAACTCAATTCATTTTGAGAGGTCAGTTTGTATTTACTAAGGGTCTATTAGCCACTCGGTACTACTGTGGGACAATTAAACTTGTTCTTGTTCTTACCTAGTTCAAGAGATGAGCTAATATACACATGAGATTAATAAAGGGACCGTTCAAGATGATGATGCTAGTCCCATGCTACAAAATTTCAGAAGAGCAACCATCCAGTGGCCTAAAGCCACAAGACTTAGCTTCACGTTCAAGCTCTGCCACAATCTCCATGGGTGTTTTGGCCAAGTCACTTTCACTTTCCTCTTACAAGCTGATTAGCTTGGGAAAGAAGAATGATGTCTTGTCTCAACCAGTGAAGAGCGGTGTTAGCTGCACCAGTGGAACACGTGGATATTAATAGGACCTCCACTGGAGTGCAGCGAGGAAAAAATGAGACAACTCACAAAAGGTGGCAGACAAGGTGTCTAGAGTGATTGACAAACACTACCTGTTACTATTTGTGATTTTAAGGTCATGGCCAATTCTGAAACTGTGTGAAAGGGAATATTTTCTCAGAGTTCAGTTTCCCAGAAGACTCTCATCTCTTGCTATTGAAGGGCCATGAATTTTAAGTTTACCCCGGTCTTCAAAATTAAAAGAAAGTATCAAATACAGTGTTTTTATATATAAGGTGTGTAATCAGCTACCGAACACCAGAGACTTTCATCTTAGGTCTGAATAGCCCCTGGTTTTTTTGATCTTTCTAGGTGCTCTCCTTTTATCAATATTTGCATCGACAACTGTTACACATCATTACTAAACATTTGACATCAGACTTAAGAATTTCTGACGCTGGCAGAAAAGTTCCTGCCTCTCACTATACTTTCTCAGAAATTACTCATTGTAGGCAAATGTACCCAAGTCTTTGGAGCACATGAGATGAATCACCAACCAGAATCAGAAGTTCTTTCCACCACTGAGTCTTGTACTTGCACTCATCTCACAATAGGACATTTCTTTTAATTTTCACAACGTAGCTTTTATTTTTCTCAGACTACCCAAAATCAGAGGTTTCTCTAACTGGAATATTTGCCAGCCTTAAAAGTATAGAAGACAATGCTGCATATAAATTGACATCCCATTTTCATTTTCCCCACTTCTGCTATTTTTCAAAACCTCGGATTTTCCATTGGTCATACTGCATTCGGTGGGGCTGTCATCCCCCACAGTAAGCAGCACATTATCTTTTTTGCTTCTGGAGAACGGGAGTTGTAAAAGCAACTCTAAAGGGCAGAAGTTGCTACACACTGTAACAATGAAGCTTTCGAAGGATCCCACATCTCAGGGCACTGAGAGACGGTCTGAGGTGGTGATCCTACCAGCTCTGCAAAAAGAGAACTCTTGAGATGAAGCTTAAAGCGGTCCCTCTCCACAGTAACACCCCAACCTGCTCACAGTGAATGGCGACAGGAAGGTGTCAGCACACAATACACCCTCCTCCCCCCACCCCTGCCATTCTCCTAATGAATACAGGACTACCAGCAGCAGAGATTTTAGACTCACAGCACTCTCCCAATATTGTTGAACATGGCTAGAACCTCTCAGTTCTTGAGTTAAACAATCACATATCTGGATCATTATGTGAGATTAAAAATTATGTGTTAAACTATTCCAACAGGTGCCTCTTTAAAATTAAAACAATTTCGGTCTTGCATACACCCCAAAAATACTGCAACGCTTGGGAAGTTAAATCACATATACTAAAACAAAAATATAATACACAACCATTTCCTGGCACTGAAAACATGTCACAGCTTCAACTGTCCTAGATGCCTATGGATTTAACATAAAACATATATGACAGGGTAAGAGATAATCCTACTGTGTTTACCATGTTGCTTGTGTTAAGTCTGTCTAAAAGGAGCAATTTTGAGGCAGAAAGACATTCCTGAATGGTGGGAATCACATGAAGCAGTAATCTCATCTGGAATTTAATAGTCCTTTTTGTGTGTGTGATTTTGATCATTTTCCCTTTATGAGAGCCGTATGCACAGACTCTTGATTGCTTCTGCAATGGAAAAAGAAGAGGATGTCCCTCTGAATCCCAATGATCTACTTTGGCCAAAATCAGACACCAAAGCTGTTAATAGGAAGAAGACTTGCAATCCGGGAAATCCTATAATGTAACGACCAAGGCAGTTGGTTAGAAACTCCGTGCACTCCCTAGTTGACAGAAGATGGCAGTTCCCACTGGCGACGACACAGCTAAACCTCTCCATCCATTCTATTTACACCAAAGAATGAGAAAGAGATGTTTAATGGCATAATTTTCTATACGTTCTGGGTGGTCAGAGCCATGTGTTTTAGGACGGTTTTTTTCCATGAAGAAGGTGCGGTTTTGTGGGCAAACTTTTCAATCCCCTTCCCCACGCCCCCCTGGGCCATGTCACACAATTAAAAACTGTGGGTGGGAGAAGATGGATTGCTCAGTGCCCTCCCGCTCTGCACTCCTTCTTTTGGATGGCATCATCGGACCCAGATGACAAGCCGGGAGGCGAGAAGCTTCCAGCAGCAGCATCTGGCCCTCTGGCAGATGGTCAGGCCCTCGGGTTCCCGGCTTGGGCTCCCTCCAGATGTGGCTCGTGCTTCTTCTGTTTGTGAGTTTCCTCCTTCCTCTGCAGCGCATTTTTCACACAAAGTCATTTTGGACCAGAACTGGCAGGTTCTTATCTAAGAAGAGGATCTTATGGGTTTTTTTCCCCCTCCTCTGGGGTTTTAGTTTACACGAAAATGTCTGGTACCAAAGGCATATATGAAGGTAGTATCAGGGCCATCTCCCTGGAGGTTAGGGTGCTGGGCAGAGAGGGGGAGGTACAGAAACACATCACACTGTGTCCTTACTCCTCTATCATTTCCTACTCCGACCTTTTCTTTCCTAGTGAAATCCCATTTTAGTTAACACTAAGGGCAGCTCAAAGAGGAAAACAATGAGAAATGGGTTGTCTGTCACCTGGGATGAGGGAGAGCTCTCTGGGTAGTTCTGATGTGGTGATGTCATGAGCAGTGAGCCTGGACATTGGTAGCATGTATACAGCCCTTAGTTTTTTCCAGCAAGGCAGCTACCACCTTTCCCCCCCTTTATCCCTAGCTACTCCCTTGAATGACGCCCCAGTTGTGCCTTAGCAGAGAAGGCCCCTGAAGCAGAGCCCTAAGGTGACTACTCCCAAGCTTTGGTGATTATAACAATAACCACAACAGTATCAATTTCAATAGCAACTGCCATTTATTTGACACGAGGTACCATGCTGGGTGCTTAACAGCTAGTACTTAACAAGTCTTAGTTAATCTAATCCTTACAACATTCTAATGCATCTCCCTATCCCACAGAGGAGGAAAGTAAAATTGAGAGAAGTTAAATAAGGCCCCACAAATCCTAAGTGGTAGATCTGGGATTTGAACCTCAGTCTGTCCGATCCCAAAGCCTCTGTTCTCTCCATTCTACCACAACACCTCCCCAGTTGCTACTTCCAGTATATCAGAAAGATAATAAGCGAGATCAAGTAGATAAAAGAAAATCCTAGAATCTTTGCACTGGAAAGAATCTTAAGATTATCCAAAGCAGCCCTACAGATGATGCTAGGAGTATCCCTCAGATTCTGCTTATAGTCCTCGTCTAATGACATACTCAGTGCCCTCAAGGCGATCTGTGCTATGCGTAGTACACGACTGAACCAGAAGTGTCTTAATTAAACAGAATTGAATTCGACGTCCTTGTTAACTTCCACCACTTGGGTGTGGTTCCTTCCCTTAGGAGTAGCACAGAACAAGACTTTCGCTTGTACAACTCATTGGACATTTGGACCTTGCAACCACTCTTGTCTCCACTGGGTCGACTATGGGATAAATACTGCTGGTTCTATTATTCCCCATATTCACTGAGCACTACTAAAAATTACCGTCTGAAACATTACCTTGATTATTTACTTAACTTGCTTATTTATTTGTCTGCCTCCACTAGGATTTAAGCCCATGAGAGCAAGGGTACTGTTTGTCTTGTTCACAGCTACACCCCCCAGCTGCTAGCCGGTACAGGCAGTCAACAACAAATGGGTGCTGCATCTGTGTCTTCTAGTCCATGTGAATTCATGCATTTATTCAATCATTTGCTCACCCATTCATTCATGCGACATCCAGCACCTAGGAAGCATATCTACCAATTCTATGCCAGCAGAAGTGTTAAGTGATAAATTCAGTCAATAAGCATGTACCATAATAATAGCTATTATAACTAACATTTGTTAGGAGTTTACCAAAGCGTAGGTTAGATAGTTTATAAGCACATGATTTAGGCATCTTTTTGACCTCCTTTGTAGAGATATGAAAACAGAGGTTTAGAGAGATAGTAACTTCCCCAGGTTTATATCAACAGTAAGTAGTAAAGAAGAGGCTTAAAACCAAGTTTTCTGATTCTAAAACTGACACCCTTACCCCAATAGTACACTGCCCTCCATTTCCTGAGAATAAAGAGTGCCTGCCTGTGTATTATTTTGTTGCTATGGAAAAGGAGAGGAAATTCTTTGGAAGCTAACAGGAAGGACTCACAAATTAAGACAACCACGCAATACAATCAAAACTCTACCTCTAAAATAATTACAGATCAACTTCAAAACAAGGGTATTGATGGAACGCTATGCCCAAATACTAAGCCGACTTGAGTAATGGAATGGTCAGAGTAGAGAGAAGCCAGAAAGGCTTCTTGTCGGAGCAGAGCGGATTTTAGGATGGTTCCCAGTGACACACAATTGTTTGCAGAGAAGACTTGTCAAGGCTTCCAAATGGGAAGTGGTCTGACCCAAAGCCCAAAAATGAGAAAGGTTCTATGAGATGGTAGTGAGTGACTTTGTTGGGCTGCAGTGAAAGAGGAAAGAGAGGAGGGAAAACCAAGGACATCCAGAATGCTCAAAAGACATTTTCCTGAAACAAAATAGATCTTGTAAGTTCAAAGAGCTGGGATCTTCAGGTAATAAAAGTTCAGAGAACAAATTAGCACCACCATTAGGTTGAAACCCTGGCGTGCAGAGCCTTGGCTGTCAGTGAGAGGAGAGTCCTTTCAGTGAGGGAGCTGTCACGTGACATTGTGATTATAATCCACAAAACTTCCCTTTTCCAGGTCAGTTCATTCATTTATAAATAAGAAGATTACTCACTGCCTATATGTGTAAACAGCTTTCTGCATCATCCTGGGGGTATTTTCCCTACACCTTTGCTGCGTGTCTCTTTTCTCTTTTCCTCTTCAAATGCTCAGTGTGTCTGGGTCATGGGGAGTTTCTCCTACAATTCAGCATCAATTAACAGTTCCAAGTCAGGCCAGCCATGGCCTCCCTCTCTGACTTCTCCAAAGGGCAGTTCCTTCATTAGGGGGTGTGGAAGGCCCTGGCAGTAGGGGGCCTTCATGCTCTGTCCTCCCTGTTATGAGCCTCGCAGACAACAGGCAGGGTTTGGACTATTACCTCCCGTTCAGGAGGTGGATCTCTCTCTCTCTCTCTTTCACTTAAAATAAATGCAGTCTGCTAACTTTCCAGCCATTAGTGGTGGCTGATTAATTTTCAAAGTGAGTTCAGTTTTAAGCCACTTCTACAGACACTTTATTGAGTCAAAGAGTCAAGAAGGGATTTTTAATTGTGTTTGGTCCAAAGACAATCAGTGGCTTCGCAATCTCACCTCTCTGTATCCTTTGATTAATCATGAGCACGATTCCCCAACTTGTGTTGACAGAGCGTTTCCTAATTCTCTATGCTCTTCTGCACTTGTCCAGGTGGTAATCCTTCCCCATACCCTGGGAGGTAAATGGGGTAAGTGGTATTATCTCCGCTTGATAAGGTGAGACATGGAGGCTCACAGGGTCAGATGAAGGACTCAGTCTCCCACAAAGAGGGCAACTGCAAAACCAAAACCCATCTTGCTGACCCCCATTCCATTTTACTTCCTGTTGGGCCACACCAGCGAATCACGGCAAGGGAATCCAGCATGGAGCTTAAGAGCTCACAGAGCTGTTTAAGTTCAGGTCCCTCTGCCTTTCGAGGTCTCAGTTTCCATGTCTGTAAAACAGGAAACATGAATAGTACCTACTCATAGTGCCTACTTGAAGAGGGGTATGGGGATCCAATGGGCAAGCCATGCACAGCTTGGGACAGAGCCTGGCATGCAGGAAGTTCTCAACAGATGGGAGCTGCTATCTTCATCTCTGCCACAGGCCTAAGTGCTGTCTGTCGTGGCATGTGTGCCTTGTCCTACTTCAGGCCCTAAACTGCATAGCAGAAGTCACAAACTCTGAGCTCGTGGCCTTTACTTTATTTGGGATACAGGACTTTTTTTTTTTGTCCAGTGTTTAAAAATTGGGAGCTTTCACAGAAAAATCAAGATGTCCCAAATTTCTTGAAAACTGAGATGTTCCAGCAATACTAGGTCTCCATCCCTGTGTGGCAACGATGAGCTGAGACTCAGCAGCAATTGCCCCCTTAGAGAGGGCCCATGCTCGCCAGTTCGCCTCAGTCCCCACCACTCCCTAATGCCTTTCTCAAACCTTACCTCTCAACCCATCAACATAAGTGTCCAGCTTAGGCAGCGTTTAAATTTGCCTGTTCTCCAGCACTAAGACAACAGTGAGCCCTGCTAGAGAAACTGTTATAACATGCCCTAGAGCCAGACAGGTGACTTGCACTGACCAGCACTGTGATTTCTCATAGTAAGCATAATATTTCAATACACTCTCTTTACCACCCCAGCTTCTCACAAGCAAATCTGCATGGAGGGAAAAAATACATTCAGCCCATTTTGCTGCAGAAAACTTGAACTGAATCAAAGTGGAATAAGCTGAAACTAAATGAGGATTATGGAGTTAGGCCTCGAGTGATAGCTTCTCCTTTCCGTAAAAATCTCCCCACTGGCACCTACTCACATAAACATTCCTGCCGTGTGACTCCCAACTGCCCTCAAAATATATTTTGTTACTCGGTAATCAAATTTGCTTGTGCCATAAAACGCCCTAGCTCCTATGTGAATATTTTTTTAAAGCCAGAATTGAGGAATATTGACTATTATTGGAAAATTAAAGGGCCTTGCACTCTCTTAATCATGAGTTGAGTTGATTAAATGGGCAGTTTGTTCAAGAGTTTGGACAGTGGCATTTTGGCATCACGGTATAACTGGGTGAGGATTAAGTCATTTCTCAGCTTTTCTTGGCAGAGTCTTTTATTATTTACAATATTTACTTCAAGGAAATCTTGGCGTGTGTCATATTTATCTTGCTGAAAAATGGGCCCGTAAATGCGTATCACCTTTCGAACAAAGCCAAACGTGGTACTGCTAATTTGGTTCATGAAGTGTGTAATTCAGTTCCTTTGCACAGGGGCAACATTTGTCTCCTGCTTTTATTAAACTACCGTAAAACAATTTTTCTTGCTCATTATTGAAATATGCATTGCCAGGGCTGGGGCAAAGAGGATTTAATGACTAAAGTTCTACAGGCATTCCGGTGATGTTTCCTCTGTGTTCTGCTACTTGCCACCGGAAAATTAAGAAAACAAGGAACCTGTAAGGAAACCTTTTCCCATTTGGTGGGTAGCAGGAAGGGTACAGGGATACAGAGGAGGGGTGCAAAATAAAGCAGTCATTTTTAAGAGATTATTTTATTATTTTATGAGATGATTTCCATGAAACACTTGCCTTCACTAACAGGATCTATTTGTAAATCACTCCTGATTGATTTTTCATTTCACCCAAGTATACTTTCAGTCTCCTCGAGGTTAGCAGTATAGAAACTTTGCCACGGCCATAGCCAGGTCCCGGCTTTGCCACCAGGCAGAGGCTAATACCAAGGGGAGAGAGGGGTAAAAGCAGGATCAACACATAATATGCCTCCATCCGAAGCTCCCCTCTTTGCCAGTCTGGGTGTTGTTTCGTGTCCATTCCATACCAGAATATTATAAGTGACATTTTCACTATCCCACCTGTAACAGGTCACCTGCTTGGAAGCAGGCTGCTTGTCTTTCCAACCCCGGCAGTGTGGAAAGAAGGCGCTAGACTCCGGGTAAAATAGATGTGGTGTTTTAGAAGCCAATCATACACACAGAAGAGTATTCTTGTTCCAGCCATACTACTCCACACAAAAACACCCGCACGTTCAGTTTAACAAGACATGCCACCAAAAAGACAGTGTCACCTACCTGAACAGGCTCAGTATTTGTCACGTGTTGGAGAAGGAAGAGGGGGGTGCAGGGAAGGAAGAGAAACAGCTGACATAGCAGCTACCAGTCACAGAGCAGACACTGTGCTCTGTCCTGTGTCTCAGTGAATCCGGCACCAACCCCGTGAGAAAGATGCTGTCATCATCCCCATTTTACAAACCAGGAGAATGGACAAAGCTGACAGTGCGAGTAACTCGCCCAGGCTCCTAGAGCCAGGACGGAGCCTGAGTTGACACTACAGAACAATTCGCTCCTTGTTTATGTTCCATTTAGCACTTGATGGAGTTCTGTCTTGAAAGGGTTTCTAGGGCACTGTGGGAAATTCAAAGAAATGGAAAAGACACTGTCCCTGCCCTCCCAACCTTTACCACCGGCAGGGGAGAGACCATGTAGGCGTACGATGCTGGCTAATTTTAAGCAGGAGCTGAGTACGCTTTTCTCTCACAGAACTCTGTAACCTCTGTAGGATGAGGAAATCCCTTATTTCAATAATATTGATGAGCACTTGTGGGCCAAGATTGCCTGAGCCTGGGGTTGGAACTCTCTGTGCTAAAACCAAGAAAGACCCAGGCTAACAGGGCTGTTGGTCACGCTAGCTGTGCCTAGAAACTGGGGGTCCAGTAGCGAACGAGACAGACATCATCCCTGCTTTCAGCCAGCAGTCAGTCTAATGGGGATCCAGCCAGAGAAAGAGTGGGGGAAATGGGACAAGGAGAGAAGTACAGAGAAATAACATAGACATGCAGGATGCTGTCTGCATGCTTCTCGTAAGTCTAAAAAGCCATCCAAATATGTAAAATCACTGACAAATATAAATGTGTATATATATATACACATATAGCTTTTATAAATAATTTCAAATACACACTTCTCAATGAAGTAAAAAGATAAGGCCAAGATGATTCACACAGCTTAAAAACATGAGAAAATGCTTATATACTTTAGAATATTATTAAATGCTCAATTAACATTTAAATGTACCCATCTTTGGAAACATGTACCCATCTTTGGAAATGTCTTATGTAAACCTGCATAAGTTGAAAAAGCAAAATTTTGGAGCGCCTGGGTGGCTCAGTCAATTAAGGGTCTGCCTTCGGCTCAGGTCCTGATCTCGGGGTCCTGGGATCAAGCCCTGCATCAGGTTCCCTGCTCAGCGGGTAGCCTGCTTCTCCCTCTGCCTTTGCCCCCCGACCCCCCATTCATGCTCTCTCTCTCTCTCTCTAATAAATAAATAAACAAAATCTTCAAAAAGAAAAAGAACAATTTTCTGAACATGGGCAAGAGGTAGGGATGTCAATACATTTCCAAAGCATATTTCTGTGTCTGTTCTCATGAGTCTCCTGGTTCCATGATGAATTATTGAGCAATCAACATTGTTATTTTAAATGAATAAGAACGGAATCAGTTCACCACCATCGCCCAAAAGTGTATCTTTTGAGCAATTATTACATTACAGTAGCAATTAACGTCAACAATGTAAAAAATATCAAATGATCAGAGGTGTAACCAACCAAAACCAGCATAATCATCCCCTGAGTTGATGTACACTGTTCAGTCCTCAATGCATTTATCAGGTATGCCGTAGATTCTAGAAATCACGTCGATGGGAAACCCCTCCCCACATCACTATGTTGAGTAAGGTAATTGAGAAATTAGAAGCCACACTGAATTTCTCAAAAGTGTGACTAAATAATTGCAAACATGTTGTCCAAGAAAACATTAAGAAAATGAGATGCTGATCTTCCCCTCAACACCACACCACCAAGTTCAGGCAGATGAAGATACCTGAGGTGGATGGAGCTTGGCAACTGATAAGCAATGCATAAATCCTAAAAAATCATGTCCTTGGAAACTGTGCATCCTTTTACTAGCTCCATCTTTACTTATAATATACGTTACCTTGTACGTTTGCCAATTATTTCCCAAACTATTGGAGTGTAACACGTGCACACATATGTACCATATTATCTTTATGCACAAACTAACTATCTTTGTACATGTTGCCCATAGTCTTTTTGTATGTCTATATGTATTTGCACGTATATTCTTTGTTCGCAAGAGCTGTAGTCACAGGTATATTACCCTAACATGATACCTTGGCCCAGCAGTGTCAATATGTTATTATAACTTTTGTCTACAAAAGCAAATCCCTGGCTAAACCCTCATCTCTTTCCATCCCCATCTTACCGAGCTCTTCTGCAAGTTGAGGCTTCTACGAACTCAACCCCAGCTACAAGGTTCACCTTTCACTAAGCCTTTTCTGGGCCCCTTACATGAACCATTCTGGGTCCTGGAATCAGGAAAGAGCTTCACCACAACCACACTATGCATTCCAATCAGGTTTGCCTTGTTACTTACTTCCACCCTAGCGGTTCCCAACTTCCTTTGAAATACGGTTAAGAGGCCTCAAGGAATGCAGATTTATACCTAAAGAGATGCGTTTGCACCTCCAAACACAAATTATGTTAATCAGGTGTTCCAGCCAGAGCCAGGGACGAGGTGGTGTGATTAGTCTCAGGAAACCTTGGGGATTGGCAGCCAACTCCTACTGAGAACCAGAACTGGTTGGCTCTTTGGAACCATGCAGAGCGCATGCCTCCCTCCCCTTAACTAAAGGCTGTTCCACACTCTACCTGTCCAACGGGTCTGTGGTCAAGCTGTTCTGCTTGCCATGCATCAATGCCACTTTGTTCAGACCGACTGGCTCTCCCGACAGGGACCCTCCTGCCGTCTGTATTATTTAAAGGAGATTTATGGTTGGGTGTCTTGTGTTGTGAAACACGAGCTGTGACGCCCGGGGCTGGGAAGCCAGCAGGGAAAAACATTAATATTATGGCACATGGGAAAATGAAACTCATAGGCTGCAGAAAAAAAAAAAAAAGGACAACAGAAATATGAGAAGGGAAATGTATGGACGCATCATAAACTGCACCAAATTGGATTTTCTTTCTGATGGAACCCCAAAATATGCTCTGGTTAGGGTGGTGGTTTTTAAATCTGGTCTTATTTTTTGTTGTTGTTGTTTCCTTGTGTGTTTTTTTTTAAGATTTTATTTATTTATTTGACTAGAGATAGAGACAGCCAGCGAGAGAGGGAACACAAGCAGAGGGAGTGGGAGAGGAAGAAGCAGGCTCAAAGCGGAGGAGCCTGATGTGAGGCTCGATCCCACAACGCTGAGATCACGCCCTGAGCCGAAGGCAGATGCTTAACCGCTGTGCCACCCAGGCGCCCCTGTTTCCTTGTGTTTTATTTTGGAAGACAGAAACAAATGCCAAACAAGGGCTTATGTAAAAAAACATTCTAGCTTAGAGCACCAAGAATCCTGGTTGCATATTAAAGAGGATCAGATAATTTTATGACCATTAGGACCATTTGAAGTTATGCATACTAAATTAAGGGTAATCAAAACTCACGCTTCAGGGCACACTCCGCACACTCCGATCATCATAGGGTCAGGAAGAATTCACCCCTCTCCTGACACCTTGCTCTTCAGGAGGAATGGCCCTGGGCCATATGAGGGTTTTTGTAGTTATAGATTAGGTAAGAAACAGGGGAAAGACCAAAACCAGAACTAGAACAGAAAATTTTAGGGTTTCTGATATAATCAGATGTATATTTCCTGATTTCCCGATTGCATACATTTGAAATGAGGAAGCATTGCCATCCTAATTGAGCTGTGAAATAATTTGGACATTTTATTACCAACCCTAACACTAGCCAACAACTTATTTGTCCTCCTTTGGTCTCAGTGTCCTAATCTGTAAAATGGAAATATATATTCACCATGCCAGGCAGAAACAGGGTGGCCACCCACTGAGCCAAAGGTGAAAAGGACTATTCCAGCAGCAAGTGTAATGACAATTTTAAAATGCCCTTCACATGTTGATCTAATTTTCCTAAAAGCATAGCTTTCCGTCAATATTTCTATTAGAAAAATACACATTTAGCTTTCATTAATAGTACTCAGAAATTTGTGGAACTGAACAAGCATAAAGATATGTTGAGGGAGGTGGGCCACCATTAAATCCTAAACATACCTCTTGCTTGGAAAATGTCCCAAGGAGACCCATAAGCTTCTATTACTTTGGTGAGATTAGATCCTACACTAAAGAAATAGTTACATTTAATCTCTGCAGCAAAAATGATTCTTTAAACCATGTATTTTATTTATATGTGGATTTTCTTTGCTCAATGAAAAATTAATTGATGCATGTCCTCAGACTAATTTCAGAAATACCTGACAATCTTTTTTCTGATCTTTAAATATTTCTCAAAACATGGTTGGGATTGTCATAGAAACAGACACATATATCAGTGGAACAGAATAGAGAACCCAGAAACAAACTCATGCATATATGGTCAATTAATTTATGACAAAGGAGCCAAGATTAGGCAATAGGGAAAGGACAATCTCTTCAATACATGGTGTTGGAAAAATTAGACATCCGTGTATTAAAGAATGAAACTGGACCACTATCTTACACCATACACAAAAATCAACCCAAAATGGATTAAAGATTGACTATAACACATGAAACCTTAAAATTCCTTCACAATAAGCTTCTTGACATAGCTCTTAGAAATGATTTTTTTTAGATCTGACACCAAAAGCAAAAGCAAAAATAATCAAGTGGGACTACATCAAACTAAAATGCTCCTACACAGCAAAAGAAACCATCAACAAAATGGAAGAAAATAAATGCAAATTGCGTATCTTATGAAGGACATGTGCCCCCCCAAAAAAATTCATACAAGAGCAAAAAAAGAAAAATTCAATTTAAAAATGGGCAGATATGAATAGACATTGTACCAAGGAAGACATGCAGATGGACAACAGGTCTGTGAAAAGATGCTCGACAACATTAATCACCATGGAAATGCCAATTAAAACCAAAATGAGATATCACCTCACACTTGTTAGAACAGCTAACATGAAAAAGACAAGAAATAACAAGTGTTGGCAAGGACGTGGAGAAAAGGGAACCTTTGTGTACTGTTGGTGGGAACGTACATTGGTATAGCCACTATGAAAAAGATATGGGGATTCCTCAAAAAATTAAAGATAAAACCACCATGTAGTCAAGCAATTCCACATCTAGGCATTTATCTATAGCAAATGAAAATGCTAATTCAAAAAAATATATGTATCCCATATTCATTGCAGCATTATTTACAATAGCCAAGATATGGAAATAATCTAAGTGTCCATCAATGGATGAATGGATAAAAAATTGTGGTATATATATTCAATGGAATACCATTCAGTCATAGAACAAAACAAAATCTTGCCACTGGCAATAACACGGATGGACCTTGAGGGCATTATGCTAAATGAAGTAAATCAGACAGAGAAAGACAAATATGGCATGATCTCTCTTATATGAAGAATCTAAAAAAAAATTCAAAAACAAAAAACCAAGCTCATACATAGAGAACAGATTAGTGGTTCCAAGAGGTTTGTAGGGGAAAAGCGGTGTGAACTGTTGCAGGGCTTTTTTGTTTTGTTTTAATAAACTGAAAATATTTTAAATACGTTCATGTTTCTCCAAATAAAACACATGTGTAGTTTATACAAAGACCTGGAGAACGCGCGCGCCCTCTTTTCTAGATGCACACCACAGTAATTCACGCAGGAGTTTTGTAAACTACTGGAATACCCCCCAAACAAAGGCTGCCTGGAGCTTGTTGCAGTGATTTAATAGGACATTATAAAGTCCAATTTGTGGCCCCAAAAGGAAGCACTGCTCTGCTCAAGGAATCTACAAAATTCTATTTCCAATTAGCTTTTACTGATCTAGAGTTTCACATTCAAAAGAAAAATAAATCCCCTACACTTTAATATAATGTCCATACGCCTGCGGGAGGAGATGGAGCAGGGGCTCACAGCCCAGCAGAGAGAATTTCCTTCTCCTAAGTACTGTAGGCCCCCTTCTATCTTCAGTCACCAAAAGCACATCCTGAAATCCCAGCAAAACTTTCCTCGATGAGTCACTTATCTGAACAGGGAACCTCTACAAATCTCCTCCTTTTCATAAATCATTGAATGTTAAAACTAAATGCAGCACCTATTGCTACAAAATGCTTGGAACTTCTTTAATTTACTCTTTAAATGTTCAGTCTTGCTCATTCATCTATGTGTGTTTCATGCCTAACTCAGTATTACTCACTAAAATGGCCAGCCCCAGAGATCAGAGACCCAACCATCTCATTCTATCTCTAACCAGCCCGGCAATTCATTAGTTACAACAATATGATTAACAAAAAAGTGCTTTGTAAAGATAGGGATTTTATTAAACTGCCTATAATCCTCAGGGTGAAAAGGGAAAAAAGAAAAGAGGACCCATCTTTTTCTCCACCTTTCCTAAAACCAACCTATAATCCATTTCACCTGTGAGAGCACACAGTATGAGCAAATCATTTCACTTGCCCCATCGCACCTTGCCCAGGGCTGGGAGTGCCCCAAGCAGGACAGTATACCCACTACGGCTGCTCTAATCCTTAGCTGGAATCACTGGCTGTTGAGAGTCTCAGCACCCACTTCACGTGCCCAAGTTGGCAGCTGAAGTGTAACTATTAAGCAACACTGATATTAGATTAGATGATGCTGCCATCCCATTGTTATCCAATTTATTCTGCTCTGACATGGTATGAAGTGGTTCTTCATCAATAATGGGTAATAAATACAGCCGTACCTGAACTCTATCACCATTTCCATATGCTTTCACAGATAGGAAACTGCTCTCTTTTCCATTTCTCTAAGTTCATGTCTTTAGTGGGTGAGTAATGACGGTTTCACCTCCAGGGTCTATTTAACTATAAAGAACATTCACAGGACGACCTAGATATCTGCTTGAAAAGCACATGCTGTTGGCTCAGGGTTCATCTAACTAATCTGGGCTGTCCTTGCCTTGATGGGAGTATAAGTGCTCTTCCTCATGGGTCCTTCTGGATGGACCCATAGAGGTCCCATTTCTTCACAAACACTGGAAGTATCAACAGATCCCAGTGATTTACTTGTCCAGAGTTCTAATTCCAGAATTCAGTTAATGCTTGGAATTCCTATAATCCAGAGTTTCACCCAATTTAAAATTTGGTGTGATGTGTAGGTATGGTCTTGAACTACTTTTTAACTACTTTGGAAGTCTTATCTCCCAAGAGTACCGTATTTTGTAGGGCACTTAACATACAGTATATGCCTTCCAAATTTGCTAGATCCTAAAAATCACCCAAGCCCCACCCCAGACCTCCTGAATTGGAATCTCTTGGTAGAAGGGCCAGGAAATATGTGTATTTGACTATTCTCAAGTGATTCTGATGAACAAGAGTGTCTGGGAAACAGAGAGATCTCAGGAGATTTTTACAGCAGGCCCAGGACAAAAGCAGGACAAACACAGAGGAAGGGCTGAACTCCAACAAGGTGACATGGGGTACTGCATGCTCCCACTGAAATTCAGGGAGAGACTACATGAAAAACTGAAGCTTGACAGATATTTAAAAAAAAAAAATGGAGCTCAGAGAAGTTATTTCCCTCCACTCTCCTTAAGTCTGCTTCATTAGCTCTGTATGGGTTCCTATCCTTCCCTCTCTATATCAGCGCCCATCGAATAGTATGTAGCATTTTGGAGGTGACGTAGAAATTATTCTTGCAGATAGTAGGGATGCTGACTGCAAAAGCCATTCATTCCTGAGAAATTTCCCCCAATATTTCCAGAGGATGCCAGGCATCCTCGTGCCTACTCTCCATTCTCGGCATTACTTTTGGTTCACATTCTGATATAATCAACATTCATTCAAGAGAGATTCCCTCTGCTGAGGAATTAATCACCAGAAATACTGTACATGAGGATATAATATACAAAATATCTGTATAATACAGATTCTTAAGCAATTATCCTATACCGCTGGGTCACATTATGCAATGTAGTATTTCCCGTAACAGAAGGAGAGTTAAGGGATTGTTTTTAATGCATATGCTGTTAAGTCTTACTTTAATCATTTGTGGCATTCTTTTATATTATTTTACCATTGCATGTCAGTAATCAGTGACAATTAGATTTTTAAAAACTCACATTGAAAATTAACTCTCATCAGAAATAGGATTAAGACTGGGGCTTTCATGGTTCTAAAGCTGAACTAAGTGGAGGAAAAGATGTTACATGGGGGGAGGGGAATTTCCCTTGACTCAACACATGCCAGTGGGCTCTAATGATTTCTGAGAATTTTCCATCAGTTTATCTAAATTAGCCTTTGGTGGTCTATTCTCTCCGAGCTGTTCCTAGTACTTCCAGCCAGGAAAGGCTGTACCCCAACAAGGGGACGCAGGATCCTATGTGCTCCTCCTGAAATTTCAGGGAGAGTCTGTGTGGAAAACCGAAGCATTAATCAGACTACACCAGTTCTGATTTCCGTATGTCCTGGGGGGAGGAGGAGCAGCGGAAAGGGCTCCCCAAAGGGGTTTGGCAAGGCGGCTACAGGCCCTGGGTCTCTGCCTCTCGGACACCACCCAGGCACACAGCGCCCATTCAGGATTTGAGTTCGGGGAGGCTTTTCAATCAATGACATATGGCCACGAAAGCGCTAGTGCTATACAAACAAACTGAAATAAATATGCTCAGCAAATAAAATATCTGTATGTGAAACAACAAAGCTTTTAGTTTCACTGCAGAAAATGAAAAACAAGTCTACTTGAAACCAGGCTAAATGAGCAACCAGTTATTCAATGTGAATTTTTGGAGATGAATGAGCTGGCAGATGCTTTCTTCGAATCATTAAGAACAGATATCAATAATTCCTAAGAATTGGAGGCAAAATTCACCGGAAGCAACTCAGCGTGGTTGGGGGCCCATCCTTTTTTTCTCCCCCACAAGGACGGCTGCAAGGAACGCCGGGCCCTATCAGCTGTATAAAAGGCCAAGTGGCTCCTTCCACACCAGTTTGTTAGCCTTTATCTTACATGCATTTTTTTTTCCTTCTAGATTCATGATCTCAGATTAGGTAGGTGGTGGGGGCGGCTCTGAATATACCTTCCTGTTACCCAAGACCTGGATCAGAGAAGGTACTTATTAATATCATGGAGATATGATTTTTAATGATCTCTGAAAACAGCCTATATGGGTGTGAATAATGGCACTGTCTCATTGCATGCGTGGTTTGTGCTTTTGTCTCAGACAGGTTCATTTTTCACTGGAGGGGAAAGGTTCATGCCGCACGAGGGGGGTAACCAGTTGATGTTACAAGGCTGACTATTAGGCCCCTTGCTGTTCCACATGTCACAGGGAAGGACTCCAGCCGGCAACCTTAATGCCTACTTCAGCATCTTGAAGAAATTAATGAACACAGCTTCTATGGCAAAACATTTCAATCAACCCTTACCAGCTGTGCCTACATTTAAGAAAAAGAAAAGGGTGGGGGGAAATGCCCAGGTTTATCAAAAAAGTTTCTTCGAAAGATCAACCGTGGTTTTGGCTGTGTGCAGGGCCGTGGGAGGTGGGGAAAGGAAGAGCAGAAGGAATAAAGGTAGAAGGGTGCCAGCACCGAGTGCCAGAAGATGTGCTCTGGTCCCTGTGTTTGTTGAACAAATTAAGCACGTTCTGGTTTTTCACCTGCTGAAGTAGCAGCAGTGCATATGGCCTAGAAGTTAAAAATAAGGAAATATGCATACATTACCATACTTAATGGACGACCCTCTCCATTTAATATGCAAATTTCCTGAAATATTACTGAATGCCGTCTGTTCTAAATGAATAAATTTGAATTGCAATTAGAATAATCCTTTATAATTAATGAAAACTGTCAATTTTAGTTCATAAGTAATTTGATTAACAGGATGATGGGACACTTATCAAGTTCACTGGACTGCTAGGGTATGAGAAAACTGACAGTGAAAGCGGGGCGGGCCAGGCACTCAGGCTCCACCGGAGTATTATCCTAAATTATTGATAACACAAGCTAATGAACTTCAGAAAGTGAACTCTGGGGGCCTCATTTAAAGGGACAGCATCGGAGGGCGATGGGCGTCATGAGATGGAGATCTTTCAGAATGCGTCTTTGCTGGTATTTTTGGCTCATAGGAAAATAAATGTTTGGAAATGCCAGGGCAAAGGAAAACATTGGCTCAAAACACGAATTTACCATTTCCAGCTGTTGTTGGAACAAAAGGAAACAATAGTCAGAGGATAAATGTAAGAAGAGACAATGCAAAAACATGTGGAATGAAGTTTATGGTAATGCATCACAGACGGAGCATGTAGTGGTTCCCTTCACCGTGCCTTCCTTCAGACAGACCAGGAACAAGAACTCTTTAACTGGTATTAACTGGACATTTATATAAAGCAACGGAGGGAGGAGGAAGCCTTGGAGAGACACATAGGGACTCTTAGCGATGGCACACACCGTAAAGGTCTCATGTAGCCCCCTTAAGGGAATAGATGTTCAACACATTCTCACTGAGGAAAGCAAGGCTGTCAAGAAGAGGGTTAATGCTACAAGACAGTGCTGCCATTCTTTTTCATTGTTGTTAATTAACATGGAGACACAGTAAAAATAAGAAAAGAAGCTATTTAAAAAAAAAAGAAAAACCTACTTTATCTTTTCCAGAAATCGATTCCAAAACTCAACGCAAAAGTGCCAGTTGTATCAAGATTGGGTCTACATTTGAGGACTTTCACACTCACTGGCAGGTGTGAAAGTTGATTAAGAATCTTCACATGGGGGTCTCTGCAGAGCAAGGGTCCGGCTTACTGATCCTCAGTATCCAGGCCGACCTTGCTCTTCCATGCCTCCCATACCTGTCGCTCCTGACAAGTACAGGGGACTTCCTTGCTGCCTGAAGAGTCTCTGAATTTGGTTGATGGTGGCAGAACAGAATCAAATCATAATTCTTTACTTCTTTACTCCGATGCCTACTAAGAGAGAGAAGTGCCTAATTCCACGAATGGGAATTAGCTATCCAAAAGACCTCTTACCCCTGAAACCTTAGATTCTATGCAGTGTAGCCCCGTCACGGTAATCTCAAGATCATCAAGAAATGATTTTCCAAGAATAATACTAGCCATAAGAGTGCGTCATTAAAGAGGTATGCCATAAGAACTCCTGGGAAAATACCAGAGACTTAACAATCTCAGTTCCATCCCTGTGGGCCACCTACACCACTCACCTCATTAGATTTGATAGAAAAACTACATAAAACAAACCCATAACATAATCATGACAATGATAGTGACAAAAGCAGCACTCGTAATTTATTGAAAATTATTCTAAACAGCTGACATGGTGCAAAGTTCTTCGAGTCATTAAATCCTTAAGGTGGCCCTGGGAGTACGTATTATATCCATTTGACAGGTGAATAAACCAAGGCTCAGAAAGATGCGGTACCTTGCCCGAGGAAGAAATCTCAACCAGGAAGTGGCAGAGGCAGGATCTGTACCCCAAGTCTGTCTGTCTCTGGAACCTAAGCTGTTAACCTAATATGTATTCTAGACCGACTTTCATTTTATAACAATGTGCTTAAGTGCTGGGCATATTTAATTATGCTATAGTTTCCCTCACTTGTCAATTACACTTGCATTTCCTTGCTCTGGACCACCATGGCTGCTAAGTTGCCCATGCCATTTGTAAGCCAGCTCAGTGGGTAGACATTTGGAGTCATTCTCTCCCCCTCGCATGGCACAAGCAGGTCATAAACACTGTCTTTCATTCTGCAATGTGTACTGCAAACAACCCTTTGGCACCCTCTACCTCCCATAAAGTGTCTCCCAAAATCCGTATATTGAGAGCTAAGTTTTCAAAACCCGACAGAACCCAGGTAAGGCTCCTTCCTTGGACTCTGCCCTAGAGTACTGGAGCCACTGTCCTAACCAGCCAACTTCGGCTCTGGAAGATGTGTAATAAAAGCTGTTAGCTCTTTGACACTCAATAAAAGAAACAAACAAGAAACCAATGATGTTCTTGGTTATTAAGCTTTCTATTAGACCTAAATAAAATTAAGCAGCTGGTGGCCCTATGTCTCCACAAAATTAATATTAAAAACTCTCTTTGAGCCATTTAGATCCTTTGTACCTACACGCCAAGTCTCAAGCACCCTCCTTCTTCCCAGAAGTATACGTATTTTTTTTCCTCCAGGCTCCCACTAGTCTTTCACATGCTTCCAGCACCCAGAGGATGTCTTTGTTTTTCCCTGTAACCTGCCCCCGCCTGCAAATCCCCAAGGTAATAACAAGAGATCCTGATCCCACTGAATATTGGAGCAGGGAGGTCTTTTAAAGATCAACACGCTGGATGTTTCTCAAGGGCTGGATGTTTCTCAAGGGTCGCGCATGCACCGGGGGTGTGAGGTGATAATACTTTTATTATTTAGCGGTTGCATATTTACTTTCTTGTGCATTAGGAAAGAAAAACTATAAGAACCACATCAAACTTGTGATTTCACATAGAGCATTTCTTAGCTCAAAACCTAAGCGAATATTTAGGTACACAATAGTGAATAAAGACTGACATGGAGTAAATAACAGTCCAGGTGGTACTCATCTACAGCAAAGGTCACAAGGGTATTCTGTGAATGACAGAACTTCCAGAAAAACTGATCTAGGGCAGACCCTTCTTTTTCCTCGAGGGTGAACTGGAGCTTAGAGAGGGGCAGGCAATGTGGCAAAGAAGCAAGGCTGGAGCCAGAACTTGGATGTCCTAGCAAGGTGCTGTCTCCTCTACCCAGAGACCTAGGTCTTCATCTGGTTCACTTTGGGAAGCAAAGGGAACAGTGAACTCCAAGAAAGCTGCAGAGCTTCCCCTGGGGCCACTGAAAATAAAGGGAGGGAGAGAGCAAGTAGCAGCCCTCTCTTCTTCTTTAGCCAGAGCAGCTCCACTTTGCTTAGGTTAAATTTGAGGAATCAGCATCTGATTTTATTCGAAGAAAGTGTTTTACATAAGATTTTTAAAGAGATTCCACCGATGCAATGATTAAAGTCTTCAAACTACCGGAATCTCCTGGATTTGGTCTTCTTGTGCCGTTCAACTTTGCTCACAGGGAGGCAAATTGGTCCATCAGTGTGGTCCAGCTGCTCCCAAAATATGGCTCCAGGACCACGTATCATAAAATTTCCCGAGGTGGGATGTGGTGGGGTGAGGTAATCTGTTAGAATGCGAATACCTGGGCCCCACCCAGGACTTTATAGAGACAGACTCTCTGTGAATGAAGTCTGATAATTTGCATTTTTAACTAGCTCCCTAGGTGATTATATTGCAAGCTAAAACCTAAGAACCAATATGGTGGAATGATGGATTATGAGCAGAGCTAAGAGAGTAAGAGCACTAGTAAGAGATAAAGAGATGGTGACTAACACGGAAAGACTGAGAAACTGAGATTTAATAATTTACTGATCCCTCAGCGGAACACTGCCTCTGTGACTAAGCCAACTTATGATAAAGTTATCTTAGAACTTAGTAGCTAAACCTATCTTTAACCCACGCATCCCTATCCCTACACACTTAACCCTTCCTTTACACTCAGTTTCTTTCTGAAGAGAATGGTGTAACCGTGAAGTTATGACTTACCAACCAAATATCCAGAGGCACTTACTGTGTGCTGGGTGAGGCAGTTATACAAAAAAAAGACAAGCCATGGCTAACAATTGGCAGCCTCACTCTGGTACAAAGCTAACACATTCATTTGAAAATGCATGTGTTCTACAAATCTGAGTTAAGGGTGGCCTTGTATATAGAAATTAGCTGCTGATAGAGTTTGTGTGGCCTTTTAGCTTATGCATTCATTATTGATGGAGCAAACTCTCCCAATATACCATGGCCTAGAGTTCTTTGTAAATGGATGTTAAAATTTTCATTTGGTGAAAGAACAGAATAAATTTCTTGGCAATTCAGCTCTGGATTCAGACTCCATCTGTTTACCACTTGTTGGACCTTGCAAGGGATGTGCAGACACCCTCCAATGCTAACATGGGTGGTCACCTCCCACAGAGCAAGACCTAAACCAGCTTTCATTAACTGCTGGCATTTATGAGGATCTCACAATGAAATCAAAAATTTTTTTAATGGCAGCTTAGAATAATAGCAACCTTGTAGGGGAAAATGGTAGTCACATTATCGGGGTCACATGTAGTCTAAAGTAACCAGACAGGAAACCCTTGAGAGGATTCCTATCTCATGGATAAGATCACCCACATCTGAGGGGCCAGTGAGAATCATCTGGTGTCTGCCACACTGATCTGAAATATGGGACAACACCAAATGACATACTGGCAAATAATGAAGAAACATAATGACACCAAATGGGGAAACAGATCTCCCATCAACCTTGAGAATGAGAAGTTACAAACTATCAGTGTTTCGAGAAGATGTATTCCAACAAGCGTGCTCATTTTTCAGAATAAGACAGCAATGAACTGGCCTAGGAAGAAGACTTGAAAGAGAACTGCACCTTCTCTTATAAACCTGAAACTAATACAACACTGTACAGTCACTAGCCTGGAATTAGATTTTTTTGAAAATTAAAAAAATTTTTTAAAAAACCTCTACGTTTTCCCAACCAAAGGCTCATTAGTGGCATATGTGGGGAGAAAGAGTAAGAATGTTCTGGAAGCAAAGGCAATAGGGCTTAATTCATTTATCAAACACCTATCAAATGCTAAGCACTATATGCATCTATTATCTCATTTAATCCTCACTAAAACAAATTATGGTAGGCTTTATCCCAATTTACAAATAGAAATGTGAATTGTATTAAGATGAAGCAACTTTCCAACCGAAGAGGGGTTTAAGGATAGGATTCTAATTTTGAAATTGTTACCTGCCACATACATTGCACAGAACCCCACAAAAGCGCAGAAAGAAAAATCGAGAGGAAAAAAATGGCATCTTAGAAAACATTCTCTAAATTCCCCATAATGAAAATAACAGCCACAATTTCCAAGCACCTCTTGTGCTGTGTGTGTATGTGTCTGTTTATACATCCATCCTGTCAGGTGTTATTATGATTCTGAAGTCACAAAGGAGGCCACCAAAGCCAAGAGGAGTTCAGTTACATGCTCAAGTTTACACGATGACTCACCAAACTGGGATCTATACTCAGACCCATCTGACTCCCTGTGCTCTCTGCTTTCTACCACTCCCTTCTGTCTAGGAGTAAAATCTTCCTTTTCCATTCCTTTCAACTAGAGACGGAGGCAAAACAGAATCTTAAGCTTCAACTCTAAAGAGACTAAAAAGAATGTGTTCCTGCCTGCTTTCAACGCTTCCGTTTGCACCACCTGGACACACAGTAGGTCTTGACAGTCTACGTCCACTGGGAGAGTGAGTGACATGCTAGCCATGAGCAGCAAGCAAACGCTCTCCCGAAGCCACTGGAACTCTTGTGAGCCAGTCCCACGTAATGGACTCACCTGCCCCTTTTCCTTTGAATGCTGGCTAGTCCATTGGTAGGGCTCACTAACACCCACCTGGAGAAAGGAAGGACAGAACTGGAGAGAATGCCGTGAATACTGAGGTCCTTGAGTTTTAATTTGCCTAAAAATCTGTGTGTTGTTCAAACAATGTAGAAATTAGCCATACGGGAACCTAGCTTGGGTACATATCTTCATCCGTCACCACATTTGGGGGAAACACTACAGAATCATTGTAGTGTTTAGGCTTGTAGAGAGGGAGAAAAGTCCGCTTGGAAGCAAACTAATACTGAACACATGTTTATGCTTCTGACCTCACAATATGGTAACTAATGATGGTTCTGCAAACAGACTTGGGAAAATAAACGGATGATTGCAGAGGGAAGAACCCCAGTGAGGGTGATGAGCTTCATTTCACCTACATTAGTCCTTAATCCTTAACAGGACAGCCAGCATGAATTCTATACAGCTTGCCTAAATAGATAAAATCTACACCTTATTCTGAATTCAAATCTTAGACCCAGTGCATGTAATACAGTGCCTTAATAGCCTTCCAAACTCTCATTTGGCCTCAGTTATACAACCAGCTGACACTGAAAATAATTAATGCCCTTTAGGACTCGCATCTGCTCCTATGGTTCCAAGTCAAGGTTTTTAATTGGGCTATTTTGGCATTTGGAGACAATGGCAAGGTGAAATAACCTTTCTTTAATATTTTTGAGGTCAGCAGATAGTCCTGCCAAAGGTCATCCTTCAGGTTCACAAATGAGTCATTTGTATCACCTAATGCAATCTGTGACTTGCAAATTGCACTGGGATGTGTTAGCGTGCATTAATTAGTCCATGTGATGAATACTGAATTCATCATTACTAGCCGGAGCTTGTAGAGATGTGCCAATACTTGTTTTGGCGGTTTGTGGTTGCTTATTTTTATTTTACACTCCACTTCCAGCCCTAGTCCGAGATCTTCAACACCCGGAGCTGAATAATTGGCACACTGGAGTTAACCCTCTCCCTATGGCGTGGCTGGAACCTGGTAAATGATGCCCTGGCGTAGAAATAGTACAAAGCAGGAAGCCACCGTAGTCTCCCTGTCTTTGGTTTGGTTAATCTGTAAAACTCAGCATCAAAAGGTGATTCCTTTTCCCCCTTACGATCCACAGCATTCCTAATCTCCTGAGAGGGAGGGAAAGAAGAGAGAGACTCCTGGGTCAAACCCTGTGCTCAGAGCAGTGCCCTGAGTTGTGCTGGGTCCTCTCAGCTGCTTGGCAGCTACTGCCTATAATGAAGGCATTATTAATTTCAGTTTCAGGGGATAGAAAATCAGGATGTGGACACTGTATGGCTATGCCATCTGTGCAGCTGACATATATTGATTCATACCTTCTTCCCATCTGTCCTTGACACTGTGCAGCAACAGAGGTCACAATCTTCTCTTTCCTGGAATTTCCCCCCAAAACGACTTTCTGCCCAATATTCTCTCGGTGGTTTTCTTTGGTTGCTATTGTGTGCTTCTAAGGAAAGCTGGTGGCAGAGTGTGTGCCTCTGTCATCTTCCAGGTGGGTCCCTTTGACCCAACCTAACAATAACCAACCACATCAAAAGGGTGTATGAAAACAATAGCTCCAGCCCTTTGCTTTAAAATGGATCATCCCGTTCTCCAGAGTTTTGTGGATAATAGAATTAAGGCATCACTCTAGAAATTAACACATTCATTTTATACTGAAAGCTACAGTAGCCGACTAAATTCTACGTAGCAGATCGAGGGGTTTTGGAAAAGTAGATTTGCAGAAAGTCATGAAGCTGAAAACCAGGAGGCAAGTATATCTTGTTCAATATTAAGGACACTAGGAGAAAAATAGTCTCTGGGATATTTGTGTATGCTATGTTTAATATACATTTTTTGAAAAAGGAGAACTCTCCACTCCTGTGATTGTCACTTCCAACGTGACAAAGCCTGAGCCAGATTTCAGAGGGAATTTGTTTCAAGGACTATCATGTATTATATTTTATTTCTTTTTTCTGACTACTCTCTATCCACGTGAAATTGGACATGCAAATAACTGAATTCACAGTGGACTTTTTGAGGATTCAAGTGGCCACTTCTCTCTGCAAAGTAAGAAGTAAGTGGCTAATTGCAGCCCAAGTGAACGGCTGAACCTACAATTAGCCAATTAGGTTGCCTGTTAGGGGGAGGGGCGATGGCAATGCAGAAAGCCTCTCCATGGAGCCCTGAGGCCTTTCCAACAGACTCAAGAAACCCCAGGAAGAGTATTAGGGGACTCCATCAAAGCAGATCTAGGCTGCTCAGAATCAGAGATTTCATTGTTATTAGTTTTTCTTATAGCTCTAAAGTTCCCCAGTCCAGTTAATAAGGACTGCACCACCCTTCCAATGGGGGAACATTTTTTTTTTTTAATTTTAGCAGGTGCCAGTAAACATCCACATTCTAAACAAAGTAAATGTCCAGCCCTGCCTTTTCTATAAAAATCTCCTTCTTTCTCTGCCTTTCTCAGAAAATTATAGATTAAAATGTCTCTGACATTTTCAGCCCATACATAATGTTGAAAATGAATCCATCTTTCAGTTACTCCTGTGAGAAAATAATGCAGCTTTCAAAATATTTTAAGGAAATTTCCCTTGCTTTGGAGGGTGGATCTCAGATCACGCAGCCAATTTGATTTCAAAACAGGAAATTTCGTTTTGATTAAACTGTGTAGCTCTGCTGGCTTCTGCAATACTGGGCAAGAAATAAAAGTGTTTGTGGGGGGGCAGGATTTGAAAATAGCCACATTATACCAAAGGGATATGCTACTAGCCCCTTTAAGTCAGCTCTAGAGGAAATAACACTGAATCAAGAAGGAGGGGACAAATCACAACCTTTCTGGGCCCCAAATTGTCCCCATGTGTAAAACCAAGAGACGAGTCTAGCTCATTTTAAGGTCCCTTTCAGAGCCAAAGCTCCATGATTCTGAATCGATGGCACTCACAGTTCATGAGGTAGTGATAGATCAACCAGTCAAACCCTGGCCTCTGGCAAGCTAAGGAAGATGCAAAAGCTATCGCCTCTGAGCTCTAAGCCAAACCTGCCCACGGCGTGACAGCACCACCTCTTTCTCAGGGCCCTTTGGGCGCCAGTATCATTTTAATGGTCATACTAGAAACTGAGTTCACACAGCCTTGTGCTGGTTTAATCACTTGTTGTTTTAAGCTCTTGAGACTTTCCCCATAGCCCAGATGTGTCATTCACAAAACTGTCCCTGGTGAGAATTACAAGAGAAAATCATATGTTCTTACTTCACTTTTTGTCCCCCAACTTTCTGCCACTAGGTTCACCCTGGTGCCCCGGGAGCTCATTAACATCTGCGGTGCCCCACGATGGGCAAATTAAACAACTGGCCAAGAAGACGGACACTTTTTTGGTAAATGGTAGCTTCATTTTTGGCAGTTTTCCTGCCTTCTCACTGCGAATGCTCACTGCCCTCCTTCCGCAGGGGCACTGCAGAGAGAAAGGTGATTTTAAATGTGATTTAAAGAGTTTTGTGTCTCCAAACATGCAAACCTTTCAGTGTGTTGCTAAAGTCACATCATAGGGCCCTGGCAGAACAGAAAGCTCTGGATGCCACTGGGCAAAAAATCTCCTTCACTTGTTCACCACAGACATGAGAAGCAGAGGATGAACCCCTCTCTCTTTACATCAGCTACAGCAGAATAGTCCAGTGTCACTGGTCTGTTTCATTGCCATTCTCCTTAGAGCTTCCAGAATGATCTTTCAAAAATGATTAACCGAATCACAAAGCCTCCTCCCCTCCCCTCCAACTGGTTTCCACTGCTTTTAGAATGAAATCCAAACCCCTTACCATGGCCTAGTTCTTGCCTACTTCTTTAAGCCCACCCATAATATTTTTGCCCCTCTTTGTTTTGGTTCCTGAAAAATACTAAAGTCATTCCCTTTGCAAATGCTGTTCTCCCTGCCTTAAATATTCCTTCCCATCCCTTCCCTCATCACATGGCCAGCTCTGTCTCACTAAGTCAGATTTCCAGGAAGGACTCCCTTGACTGTCCAATGCAAAGTAATTCCCACCCTTGGCCATCAGTCAACTCTCTATTATATCAATCTGCTTTATTTTCCTCAAAGCATGTATCACTTTTGTCTTGTTCATTGTCTAGTTCCCTCCTGGAATGTAAGAGCTATCAGAACAGGGAACTTGCCTGTCTTGTTCACCTCTCTATTGTCAGGAATAAAGCAAACATATAGTGAGTGCACAATATTTGTTGAATGAATAAACGATGAATAATTGGATCCATGAATGAAAGGAAAAACGAATTGTTTTAATCAAGGGATTCATGGACACCTGGGTTTTAAGAAGTCCTTGAACTCTCTCAAATTACATGTAAAATTCTACCTGTGTGTATGTTTCAGGTGAGAGGTTCTACAGCTCTTCTCAGATTCCCAAAGGGTCTACAATTCCTGCTGTGGCACAGCCTATTAGTAATAAGACCCCTGATTTTCAGCTGATCAAAGAACTGCCCTACATTTTCTGGCTTCCACATGACTACTTCTGTCAAAGGAGATATGCAGAGAAGTGTTAAGTGTAACTTCCTTGAGTGCCTTAAAAGGAAAGAGGTATGCCCTTCTTCTGTCCTTCCTCCTTCCCCCGGCTGTGATGTAGAGGTAAAGGCTGGAGCTCCAGCAGCCATCTCAGACCATTAGGTACCTTGTGAATTGAAAGCATGCACAGCAGAGCCACAAAATAAAAGCCATGGAGCACCACCTAGCTCCGGACTATCTCCAGGAAAAAAATAAATTTCTATCTTACTTAAGCTGCTGTTATTTGGTGGGAGTGTGGTGGGTAGAGATGAGAGGGTATTATTACTTGCCACCCAATTAGTTATCCCACTGTTTGCAAAGTAGGAGAAGATGATGCTCTTAGAAGGGAACTGGTATGTTAACACAATATGAACAGGCATGGCCCAAGGTGCTACTGCCACTGCTCCCCCGTCCAGAAACAAAATTTGGTGGAATACAAGTGGGACAAAATTAGAAAATGGATCCAAATGGTATAAGAGGAATTTCTTTCAATAGGCCTCAAACTTGGAGGCTTACTAGAAGGCAAAACCGTGAATGCAAATAAGACTCGTTCAGTACCTTTTATTTACACTTCCACCATTAAAATGTGTCTCTAATATATGAGGTATTTCTAACAACAACAAAATATCCTTTCCAGAACTATTTTTTACAAAAATAATGAAGCCTGCCTATGCATATTTGTCTGCATTTCAACAATTATACCAAGCACGTTGGCTCATTTTTATTCAGGTCAACCTATAAAAAAATGATGATACTTTTTGTTATATAAATGCATCCACATGGTGTCAAAATTTAAAATTAATTTTTATACGTTGATTCCGAAGGTAACAGCAAGAAGTAATAAAATCACCACACAAATTAGGATTATTATATTAAAATGTTCTAATCCTGTGTATCATTAGAAATAACTACCATAGTTAAATTAAATTATTGACCCACAGCAGTGAAAATGCCCAGGATTTATTGTACATTCTTTGTGTATGATAGATTGTTTTATAAATTTGTCCATAGAGACTTTAGCAATTTATTAATTGCAACTCAATCAATACAACCACAAATAGAAGACATTATTATTTACAAAGTGTTGAGTCAATGGAAAAACAAGTCTTCCTTGTTGATGTACGGAATGATGAGAAGTAAAAGTAATCCAAATCTCTTGACTGCTTCCCTCCACCCACACCTTGGGGTTAATTTCGGGAAGCTGCGCTCTGTCTGCGCAGTCTAGGTCATGGCTGAGATGAGAGTGTGGAGAGAGATTCACAGCTATATTATCTTCGGCAAGTGACTTAACTTCTCTGATCTTTCCTTCTCCTCAACTGTAAGTAGGGATAATACTAGTTGTTATCTGTAGATATATCATGAGCACTGAACGGGATAATGCTGCAGTGCCTGCGAATAGTAAGCACTCATTAAATGTCAGCTACCATCAACGTCCTGGTCATCATCATCGTTTTTCCCTGTGCTCTTTTCTTAACTGGATTTCCTATAATGAACTCAAGAGATTTCTTGAACCTTGTTTCAGTTCATAAATCCATGAGGACAGTGCCACCATTTTGTCCTTCCTTCTGTCTCCCGGAGCCCCCAGTGTTGCCTCGAACGCGGTGCTTTGCTCATGCATGCGGGCTGAGCGCATGTGGAAGGGGAAGGCTCTACACCCCGACAGGTACTCAGCTTACCATTTTCTGAGCCTGCATCACCATCCCCATTCTAATAACATGGGAATTTAAATGGCTCAAAATGCCTCTTACCTCAATGCCGGTAGGAACAGCCCAATTTATGCTAAATGCCACTCTGGGTCCTTCCCAGAAAACACTGGCAGCAGCCAAGTTCCCAGAGGCAATCTGCACCCAACAGATAAGATGAGGCACAGAAAATTGCACTAGACGAGACAGATGACCTTGCTGGCTTGTGTTTGGCTAACAGTAAGCATGGCTATCACTTACTGATCCCTTACTATGTTCCAGGCACTGTTCTGAGCACTTTGCATGGATTCACTCATTTAATTCTTGTGACAAATTGTACAAGAGAGTCACCATTATTATTCCCTTTTACAGCTGTGGAAACTCAGGCTTTAAACAGTTCGCGTAGAGTCAAACACAGCTAGAAAATTGCAGATCTTGGCTTCATACCCAGATGACCTGACTAAAACCTATTTCTCAGAACACCATACTGTGATGTTCTAGGAAACTGTTCTAAGCATTTAAACATGCATGGACACTACCACCTTCTGCCAGAGGCCTCTGATGGCAATGTACAGAGGCAACCCGCACAACGGGTACTGAAGACCTCAGGATGTCGGACACACGCAGGTTCAATCCCACATCTGTGCCTTACGAGCTTGATCTCTCTGTGACTCATTTTTCTCATCTGTGAAATGGGGATGATAACAGGGCTTCCTTCACAGGCTTGTGAAGATTAAATGATATGTTTGAGTAAAGTGCTCCACACACTGCCCAGCACATAGTAAGTGCTCAGTATCTAACAGCTATGTTGATTCATTGATCTCTCCCTCCTTCAGAGATACATTAACTAAAAATAAAAATAGCACCCTATAACTTATCATAGTCAGCCTCGAAACCCTCCTCCTCACATCTGGAAGATAAAATGTAATTCTTATGAAAAAAGATAATTTTTCGGCACGATGTTCCCTATCTGCAATTACATCAAAATCACATTAATTGAGCTATAACACTGTCAGGCCCAGCAGCTGGAAAGCGCATCCATACATTCTAAAGAGAAGGCCATTAATTCAGCTCTCTACAGCGCGGCAATGAAATTGGGATGTCCGTTCTCCAGCGTGATTTACTGTCTTTCAAGCTGCTTAAGTGGGAACCTCTACAAAAAGATTTAAGTTAAGTGACTCTTGTGCTGCTCTGAAGCTCATTTATTATTGAATTAAGTTTTCATTTCGTTTAAAGGGAATAAAGAAATATAGTTTTATTTGAAACAAGGTAAAACATTTAAAAGAAATCAGCTATTATGATCCTGGAAGCCAGTTTATATATCTGCAAATGATCTCACTCTGCTTATGCTCTGCTGAAAAGCCAAATTTAAACTCATAAATATTGCTAATATGCATATAATTTGAGACTTTTGCATGCGAGCTCATCCTTACTTTTCATACTTTATCATTCCTCTCTTAAAAAACAAAAAATTTAAACCCAAGTCAGTTAGGGAATGGGCTGGAGAAAACCCAGGCAGAAATAAACATGCGTTTTTGAAAAGTGGAGATTTTCTTTATGACATGGAGGGAAACGTTGGAGGGAGAAGAGACAGTCAGGGAGATACATGTTATAGGTTATCAGCATGTGGCAGAAAAATCAAGGTACAGTAGGCATATAGCATTAAAAGATTTGGGGCGCCTGGGTGGCACGGTGGTTAAGCGTCTGCCTTCGGCTCAGGGAGTGATCCGGCGTTGTGGGATCGAGCCCCACATCAGGCTCCTCCGCTAGGAGCCTGCTTCTTCCTCTCCCACTCCCCCTGCTTGTGTTCCCTCTCTCGCTGGCATCTCTCTCTGTCAAATAAATAAATAAAATCTTTAAAAATAAATAAATAAAATAAATAAAAAATAAAATAAAATAAAAGATTTACGGCATCTAGGTCCACAGACGAACTGCGTGTGGCAGGCAAATAGAGAGTACAAGGGGAGGAAGCACAACTTTAGTGCCTGAATTATCAGCCTTTATATGAGGCACTGGACAACAAAGCCCCTTTAGAATTAGTAATCCTTTCTCTGTCCACTGTATGGATAAAAGGGATGGTATGTTCCCATATAACGCTTCCTCTTCTAAATCTCGTGCAAAACAGCCAAGAGTAATATTCCCTATATCAAGTAGTCCCTAAAGATCTAAGCACTTCTGAACAAACTATATTTTTAAAAAATCCGCTAGGACCCTTATAATGGTGTCATTTACACTCCAGTCACATGTGTCTACAGCACAAGACCCTTCATAATTAGGTATATACACTATACCAGCTCACTGCCTAATTAGCAAATTATGTTGAAAATAGCATCCTGCTAATTAACGGTTATTATGGCATTTCTGAAGCTGAAGCTTTAATTATCACCAACCTAATGCTTGTGTACAGAGAAAAAAAAAGCCCCCCCTTTTTTAAATGATCAATAAGTGCAAGAGATTATTATAAGGCAAATCTGCTGACAGCTGATTAATTTGTTTGATGCAAAGTTGCTGCATGTTTCATATTATTTTATAGGACTTGCAGGAAAAAGGTACATAATTTGGTTTCATTAGCAACCTCTGCGATTTATCACTAGAAAATGCACCCCCCTTTTTTTTTGTTGTTTGTTCAATTCCCTCTGTGTTTTTGCCTGTACCAGCATCAAAGTCAAGAGCAGGAAGTTTTAATTAAGTGACACTAATGAGGTCGTTGAAAATGATACTTCAGCAATTCAGCATGCTGTTAAATGTGTTTATCCTATAATGTCATCAAAGGTGATTGTTTTCCCTCGTAATAGATAAAATTCATTACCATAAGCATTGTACTTTTGAGTGTTAGAAATACGAAATGCAAGTTAGTCAGGTGTCTCTGTTGCATTTCTTTTCTTTTGCTGCCAATTCAAATTACCGGACCTAAAACAAAACTTGAGCAAACAAGACTCACTCTGCTTTATTTTCTTTAAGTCTCCCCTGTTTAGTAATTAACAGACCCTGCCAGTGAGACACGGAACAAAAATGAGCATGCAAATGACTAATCAAAGAGGGCTGGAATCAAAGGGAGTGATGAGGGATAGAAAGATGTAGCTCTGAGCCTGGTCCTCGGGTCTCTGGACTTGGCTGCTCTGCCAGTCGGGTGCCTAAACAGCTCCACCACCAGCAGCAAAAGCACCGCTCTATGATTCAGCATTTGATTTGAAATGAGGACATTTTGGATACTTTTTCCTTTAAAATGGTTCCAGCCTTCCAAATACAATTATGGTTGTATGACCCATTTTGGGAAAATAATTATCACATTATGAATTTCCACACTTCCTAAGAACTGAAAATGATTTTTCACATTTCTGAGAGATTGGGGGAAAGCAATAAAAATACTCCGTTTTACAGATAGGAAAAACAGAGCAAAGGAATTTCTCCCAGGTCAGAGGCAGAGTAGACAGGAGTAATCCCTGCTCTTCTTCTCATCAAGTCATACCACCTCTGCAACGCAAAATACTCACTCTTGATTTTCCTAGGTTACTCAATAGCCCATTTTCATATCTTAGACAATTTTAAAAGTTCTACAATGTTTCTACAACAGCCTGTTTTTTTTGGGTGAGACCATCACTAATGAGAAAATCCATCAAACGAGCAGGTCTCATGTCTTACCTGGATTTGGACAACAGTAATTATCTCCCACACAAAGCTTCCCATTTCCAGAATTTGTTTTTTAATGCCAAGGGAAGCCCATTCTGACCCACCATCTTTCATAACTTGCAGCAGGAACTATTCTTCTGACAACGGTGCTGCTAATTTATAGAAAACTAAACAGACTCTGCACTTCTTTACTGACTGACCAGCCACAGATCAAGAAAAACAGGTGTTTGGGTCACTTTTAAGAACGGTGACTGAGAAATGAAAATCGTTTTGGGTCTTCACCATATCCCCAGTTTGGGCTGGTTTGATCCTGGCGCAGGGTCATGAATTAGATGACCTTGTGGAATTTTTCAGGGCACTCTCAAAGACTGAACTATTAGCCAGTTCCCTAACACATCTCAGGAAAATTAAATATTCAGTATTGTGGAGCAAATCCAACTTTGACTGAACTTGTCATTTTTCAACCAGTTAGCTGCAGAGGAAACTCAAAATGCTCAAACATTACAGGGAGGTACAGGAGATCACCAGCTTTTTATCAAAGGGTTGAACACAGGAAAAACAAAGAATGACTCAGAAGTATTAGCAAGGCGGTAAAAGTTCTAATCCCTCTCTAATGTGAATTAATGAAACACAGGAACATACACTAAAAAGCTTAGGGGCAGCTAATAATCTAGGCAGCTGCAAAGTGTGGAGGCACCGTCACAGAAGCAAGAGAGCCTCATCTGCGAATTAAGGAAAGAATGTTTCTAGAAGAACCAGAATGCCTTTACCAACTTTGATTTATTGTCTGGAATTTAAACTTCTGTTTCCCTTTGTGGTTTCCCCCCTTAACTTTAGCAATCACCCAGATGCTCCTTAATAAAATGGCAAAGATAAATGATAGCATTCAGTGCCAGTGAGAGTACAGTGAGGTGAGCCCTCTCGTCCATGGAGGGGTGGGGGCAGCAGAAACTGGCACAGCCTCTCTGGAAAGCACTTCAGTATTGCATTAAGAGTTTAAAAACATTCATATCCTTTGATCCCATAATTGCACTTCTAGGAATCTATCATAAGGAAATCAGAGATACTCATCAAAGCATTATTTATAATAATAAAAAATTTAAAACTTTAGTGTCTGACATTGGAAGACTGGTTAAATAAATGATGATCTATCCACCCGATGTAATATTACACAGTCATTAAAAACATGTTCAAGGAATACATGTTAATAAAAATAACAGCAACAAAGAAGGCTAAAGATGTAACTGAGGCATCATATATATATATATACATATATATATATACACACATATATATATACACATATATATATAAAATGTCCCCACATTTATAGATTTCAAAACATCTATTTATACAAGCATTAAAAACGAGTACAAAAGATATACCTAAATGCAGACAGCAGCTATCTCTGGAAGATGGAATAAAACGTAATTTAAATGTTTGTCATTATACTATGTAAAAATTATTCATTTAAGAATATTAAAATTAGAGAGTCATTCAATAATACATCTTCTTTAGAATGTACCCTGTCGGCATTAGGAATTTATTTCATGGTATACTTCATAATTACAGCATCATATAATTTATTCCATAATCAGTCCGAACACTTTTTTTTTCTATTAACTTCATAATTTCCAGCTCCCTGAAGCTCAGAGAATATTGAAACGCTGGCAACTACGATTCCAAGGCTCTCAGTACAGCACTCCCAGAACACGCCTTTAAAAGACGCCCTCGCGTTTCATGACCATAGTAGTAATCTCAGTTCCTATAAAGTTTCCTGCAGATTCACAGAAGCAAAAGTGCAATGTTGGAAGTCTCCAATCCTTTCATAGCACTATCTGGGATCCTCATGGATGGATCTTCTCCTTACAGGTTTCATTACTACTTTTACAGAGTTACGGACTCTCGTGTCTCAGTTTTTCGAAACCTCTGAAGCCACGTTCCGGCTCTGGTTAGGTAAAATGGGTTTACCCCGGGCTCAGGCGGACGGAGCCTTGGCTTAGTTTCTGTGGGTCTTTTGCTGTTGTTGGGTGTTGGTGTTGTTGCTACTGTTCTGTTGTTTTTCATCATCAGTGACAAACAAACAATATATAGGTACAGGGTATTATTTAAATTTTGGAAAAATAAAAATGCAAGGCACAGAAGGGAAATTTAATTTGACATTTAATTAATCTTTTTCACCAATGCTGTTTTCTAAAGGAAGGTTTGGAAACATTTTCCACTAAAGGAGAGAGGGGTGAGTCCAGCTGTAAGGGGAAAACTTACTACACTAGGCCACCATCATCCTTCTGAAGGATAACATAATTACAACAGAAATGAAGACGCGGAAAGAGGTGCCCAACAAGCTACCTTGTCAGCTAGCGATGAGGGAATCAATAAATTGTTTGCCTAACATTTCCCAGTCACATTCTTAATACAACTGGATTTACTTGGGCTTTTGGGATACTCGGAAAAATAATATAGATTTCTCTCTACCGAGGAGTAAATCAAATAAATTTAAACTACTCATCAAAGGATTCATGGATTGTTTGTTTGTCTTAATCTTTTCAAAGGTGTGAGCTAGAGGAAAGAGAGCTGAGAACAAAGAGACCCGAGCTTGCGTCTTTGTCCCGTTGCTTACTTGTCACTTTAGGCAAGTGACTGAACACCTCTGAACCCGTGGATCCTTACCTGTGCATGGTTTTTCTCAAAGGGTGTTGAAAAGCTAAATAACCTAACATAGAGAAATAGTAAGTGCTCGATGTCTTGGGGATTTTTTTTTCATTTTAAGGTAAACACGCAAAAACAAATAAATTAGATCTGTGCATGCCCTAAAAGGAAAGAACCTGAATGAAGACATTTGGATCACGGATCTTTTAAGAAACACAGCATCTCCTTTGCTTTCCACCTACACGGAAGGACAATCTCTAATAATGTCAGAGAGTTTTAAATACTATTTTTGTGTTTGGCTTTTACTGAATCTTAAAAAAAAAAAAACTTGCCCAAGTTCAATGTCTGTTTCAATACTGATGAAAACAGAATATACAAACCATAATATGGGACTGCAGGAAGATTTCACCATGTCCAGTACAGACAGGCGTATGAGAATGGATGTGTGCTGGGTGTATGCCTGTGTGTATCGTGTGGTTCCCAAGTGGTGAGGCTGGCACAGACCATCCTGAATGGCTTATGGAAGCAGAATCACACTTTAGAACCATGTGTCATTTATGTGCATATTGGCTCCTTCCTTCCTTCGGTCAGTGTCTGCAATGCCAGGGGCAATACAGTGCACTTCACACAGGCACACACACTCAAGAACAGTGCTTCCATTGCCCAACTGGATTGGCTTAAAGTCACCTGGAAAATTAGATGCCACTTTACTCTGTAGAGATATAAGGGGAGGAAATTTAGAAAACAGGGGCAATGAGAAGCTTCCAGAGTAAAAGATCCTAGGACTCTCCTTTACCTTCCTCTTTACTCAACTCTCAAGCTCAAAGGTCTTCCATAGTTCAAAGAAATCATTCAAATTTCAACTCTCAGACAGGCCTTGAAACGGGCAGTTTTCAATACCTGGACAGGGCACCAATTCTGGTGTGGCATTTAAATTCAAATCCCCACAAGTTATTTCATCTCTCAGGTTGTTCTTAGTTGTTGTCATCAAGAGGAAAGGAGATAATGCGTGAAAAGTGCTCAGCACAGTGCCTGACACAGTACCCACTAAATGTCATTGCTGGAGGAAACAAGAGCAAAATTAGGCTGGCCCCGAACTAAACGCTTCATGTACGTGACCGTACTCATCACAAGTCTACAAGGCAGACACAATTATTATGCCCACTTTACAGAAGTGGAAACAGACTCAGGGAGGTTAATGTGCCCAAGATTCAGCAAGAAAGTGGCAGAGCTGGGATGAAACTCAGGAAGGCTGGCCCCACAGCCTGAGCTGTTAACGGCTACACTATGTTTTGTAATCTTTTGTTAAAAATATGCTCATTCTATTTAAAAGAAAAACTGACAGTAGTGTTTACCTTGAGAAGTGATGGGCTCCGTTTTTGCCCGGCTGCAAAAAAGGTACCCGGGCAGGCACGTGCCCTTCATCCAGCTCCCCGACCCTCATCCTATTCTTCTGCCCAAGAGCAGACGAGAACGAGGGCTCTGCCAGAGGGGCCTTGGAGCAGGCCGCTGGGAGGAGGCCACTCTCTGAGGGCACAGTGAAGGTGAACACAGAGAAGCATGGCCCGTGGCACCAAGGAGCTGAGGACACATTCCAAAGACATGACACAAATGTGCCTGCTGCAGCACACGCACCCCACTTGCCCACTGAGCCCCCCGGGAGCCATGGGCACAGGTGCTGCCTTCCCACTCCCAGATGAGCATTGGCAAACCCGGGGCAGGCCAGCTGCTGGAACATCCGATATCCGCTACTGCAGGCCCTTGCTACACACACACACACACACACACACACACACACACACACACACACACTTACACAGAAAGAGTAAGGAGAAAACTAGATCTATCCCCCAAAAGGAGGGGGATGCACATAGAAAAATGCAAACTAATACTATTATTTTCTCCCCTTTAGTGACTCCGTTAAAAATGGTCACACATTCCACCACTATAATTAGCCATTTCTTGGTTGGAGTACATTTATACAACTGAAGAGCTCTCACCCCAAAAATGTTGAAGTCCTTAGAATGGTGGCCCGTATTCATGTGAACGAATGTGTAATGAACTCCTACTGGGTGCGGACACACAGGACAGTATCAGCATGACACCAAAGATCTGCCAAACACCCAGAGGTTTCCCAAATACGCATGTGATTCGTGTTTCATTTTTATTCAGCTCTCTTTGCCCGGATGGCCAGTTCCCTCTGCCCCCAGGAGGATAGAGTCAAGTAGATGGACCGAAGGAATGTGCATGATGCTACTGGATTCTCAAAAAAAAAAAAAAAAAAAAAAAAAAAAAAGAGAAACCCGATATTCCATACTCTCTGCCCAGCAGCGCCAGTGATAAACTCACATGTGTGTGTGCTCCCAGGTTGTCTGACAGTACAAAATGCTTTGCTGATCCTACTCCTGCCTTGTGTCAATACCAGCAAATGGAGGGTGACAGGGAGCATGGTACGAGAATGGCTTTCGCTCACTGCCTGGTGAGCCATCTTTCCAGGCCTCCGTTTCCCATGCCAGCTGAGCATCAGCGGGTGGTCCATATATACAGCACAGCAGACGGGAAAAGAGACACTAGAGGGGAAGTATCTCAATTCCGCTTCAGTTCCACCACCTGCCACCTGTGTGACTTGAGATCTTCACACTTGGTTTCCTCCTCGGCAAATGGAGATAGTCATACTACCCAATGTTATTGGAAAGACTTAAGGAGACACACGTAGAAAGTGCTTAGCCCATTGCCTGGCACATCCACGGGCTCCACGCAGACATTCCTGGGCACCGATTGCAGGGAAGGCACATGCGAGGCATCATGGGGGACACCCAGATACCCAGATGAGTGGGACAGTGACCCCACCTGCAGGCGTGCCCTCCCAATCCACAAGGGGGAATGGTGTTCTGTTCCACGTCACCCCTGCGCCACAAGCCTCCAAGCATGTTTCCACTCCAACACCTACCTATGGCTTTGCACGGCTTCCTCTTCTGGACTAGAAACTCCCAGAAGGCAAGAATTTTGTCTTGGTGTTTTCATCTTGTTGCTCTTCCATCGACCCCAACATGCACCATGATATCACGAAGAGAATGGGTACTAGACAAATGTCTGCTGAAGGGTAAATGGATAGAATAGAGAACAGGAAGTACCACCAAAGCAGGCACTACACAGGAGCTATGAAAATTCGTAAGAAGGAGAGATGACTTTTATCTGGTTATGGCGAAGTGGGGGTGGGGGGGCGACCAAAGAAAGTGTCATAGGGGAGTGAACCCTAAAGCATGGCCTCGCGAATTGGGGAGGGTCATTCCGGTCCCTCCATGGCCTCAATCCATGCCTCTCTGCCCCGGCGGTACAGTGAAGTGCAGGTGTCTGCATATCAGAGGATGGGGTTGCACGGGGCGGGGGTTGTCCTGGGATTCAGATTCCTTTTTTCTCTGAAGTGCCCAGAGTTCTATCATGCGGGGTTCACATCAGCTCTGTCTTTCTAAAAGATTTTTATTTTCCACCCAACCTGGTTTAGCATCATTGAGAAAGTCTTCCATATAAAAGATGAATAAATAATATGGTTAGGAAGCCTAGGATTCGTTCTGGGCCCTTCAGTACCCCTGAAAGAAATAGGCAAATTGGACGGAAATCAAAGAAGGGAGGCCACGAGGATTAAAGGGAACAGCAGCGGGAGCCACTTATAAGGGTTCCCGCAGCACCAGCCAGGAATAAGCAAAGCTCAGGGAGGACAAAAAGGCCCGAGGATCAAATGCTCTCCCTGAGCAAGGGTGTAGGCACACCGATGAAGGGAAAGAATTGCTCGGGGTCACGCAAAGGGGTAGAGCAGAGAGGAATGGGATGTAATTACAGAAAGGAAAACTTGGGCTGAATATCAGGGCAACCTTCTTAAGCACGGGCTCCATTCGAGTGCGGAATGGCTTCCCAAGGGAGGCAGTGGAAGCCCCATCGCTTGAGGTGCATAAAGCCACTGGACAAAGAGCTGAGAAAGACAGCGTGAGGAACAATCTGCCTGCACAGGGGGTGGGACAGGTGACCTCACAGGGCCGCACGGCTCCGCACTTCAATGACACGTCAAGATGTATTTCATCAGGCACCCACTGGCGAAAGCCAAAAGCATTGTCCCCCCCCACACACACACCCTTGGCCATTGTGCTTTCTCAATACGCCACTCAAGACACATTCCCATTCACTTCAAGAGACCCTCCACGGCTCCTTGCTGCCAGCAAGAGCCGTGAGAATAATATCTCGCATTGGACCCTGCGTGTTCACACTTGAAGGCAAAACATGGCTTTGAAGGAGGAATTTTAACTCTGCCTCCAGTGCCTTAGTCTTTGCTCCTAGAACCGAGATATTTTTATTTTGTTTTGTGTAAGACCCTTTCAAAATCAAAAGAAACCCCTTACCCTTATTACAGGATTCTGAACGGCCAATATAAAATGGTGCTATTTTAATATAGTCTCCAAATTGATCAGATGGCTCCCTTTTCTTCCACAGGAGAGGCCAATGTAGCTAACGTGGACAGTAGTACCCACAATGACCTCTGCAGCCTCCCCTTTCCCCTCCCTAGCCTCCCCTTTCCCCTCCCCTCTGCTACAGCGTGATGTGCCTCTCAGAGTTTGCCAAACACCTTGCTTTCTCTCCTCCTCCGGGACCCTGTCCTTGCTGTTTGCTCTGTCCCAAATGCTCTCGTGCTCTCCCTGTCCTCAGTGTTGTAGTCTTCTGCTTAGGCTACCATGACAAAATGCCACAGTCTAGCATGGATTAAACAAAAGAAATTTATTTCTCACAGTTCTGGAAGCTGGGAATTCCAAGATCAGGACGCCAGCATGGTTGGGTTCTGTGGCTGGCTGACCACCTTCTTACTTATCCTTGTGTGGCTGACAGAGGGAGAGCTCTGATCTCTCTTCTTTTTATGAGGGTGCTAATCCCATCAGAGGGGCTTTACCCTTATGACCTCATCTAAACCTAATCACTTCCCAAAGGCCCCACCAGCTAATACCATCACATGGAGGGGACAGTTAGGGCTTCAACATATGAATTTGGGGGAGACACATTGATTCCTGAATGTTCTACTGCTCTTCTGCCTTCAGTACACAGACTTAAATGTTAGCTTTGGTAAGTCTTTCCTGATCTGGCAAAGACTGGGCGAAGGCCCCTCCAACTGGCATCTAAGGCACCGCAGACATAGCTCCGTGAGGTCATTTAATACAACCTGTGTTTACTTGATCCACCTTCTCACCATTCCACAGGAGTACAGAAGCTGTGCCCATCTTACTCTCTGCTATAACTTGGAAACCTGGCACACAGGGTGTTCCTTTATGCAATACATTCATCAAGAAGGAGCACATCAAACAGGGTCCGCGGGCCCGCAGCGCTCCTCTCAGACTCAATGCGTACTTGAGTGCTTAAGATGTGTAGGACAAGGGCTGGGGCATCTGGGGAATGCAAAGATGAACTAGAAACTAATCCTCAAAGACTTACAGACTAGACAGGAAGAGAAAAGAAATAACCTGACCCTAAGGTACAAAGGTAAATATGCCATGAGACATAGAGCTATGGAAATTCAGAGATAGGACCCATATTTCCAGCTGCATTGGGGAAATTCCTAGAAGAGGCTGGTAGAACATGAGATGTGGAGATGACACCTTGAAAGTGGGTGTACCAGAAAGAAAGACCAGAATGCGCAAAGGCACAAAGGCTGGAAGTCTCCAGCACAAAAGGCTTGATGATAGAACTGAAATTCAATTCTAGGGAAGCTACCTTGACCATGAGTATCTTGAATATAAGGCTTCAGCCTTACTATGTACACAAGGGAGTGATTCCATCAGACTTTGCTCTCTGGTATGTGATTTGGTAGGAAGTGGATGTTTGTGCTATAATTTGTGAGAAAACCTATAGTCGTCTACTTTTCAGCAACCAACCGGCGAGCAGTTAGTATTCTCAGAGGGTTAAACGTGTCTTCTCTCCCGAGTGAGGGGAGGCTACAAAGCAGCTCCTTTGAAATTGTCTAACAAAATGCCATTGTGGAAACTGTCCTTCTTAGAGCTATGGAGCCCAGGTTCCTGTACAGGAACACAGCAACCAAGTTAAAATAAGCCCTGGATTATGAAGTCTGAATATTCTAATTCGGAATTCTGAAAGAGTCTCAGGGAATTCGCTGGCATGCCCTCTTATCACTTTCCTCATTAAGGACTTTGCCCAGGGGCTTCCTTAGTCCCCATCCAACTTCTAGTTCTCGTGCCTCATTTACCTGGCAGGCGGCTGCAGCGCCTGATCTTGCCCTGATGCATTCTGGGAGGGTTTCCTTTGCCCCCCACTTCTATCTAGCATTATTGTCAGCTGCAGCCTTTGCTGGTGAGAGAGCCATAAGGCAGCCAGCCAAAGGGTGATGTAGGGACGCCACCTGCAAACAGCTTCACTTGGGAGAAGAGAGACTTAGAGACTATCCCCAGGATGTTGACTCAGCATGAAACCCAAAGAATGGGAGGTCCCACATGAGATGGGGTGAGTCAAGGGAAAAGTGATAACCGGGACAGCATCTACTGCTATTTGCAGAAGTATAGGATTCCAGGCCATCCAAGTACATTTCCCTCTAATCCTCGGAAGATCGAGTGGTATTAACCCGATGTGAAAGCCCAGGAAACATAAGCCTAGAGGGCAAAATGACTTCCCCAAGGCTAGACATCAGCAAGTGGTGGAGCTGGGATTTGAACTTAGGTTTGTCTGACTCCAGAGCCTAGGATCTCAACCATTTTGCTATGCTATTTGGTTGCTCTATGTCTTGGAACAATCTTGGAGAGACAGAGAGGACAGGCTGTTTATTAGCAGGGCACCCTTACTTATGTTACAGCCTTTTATAAGGGTGGGGGATGAATTAAACTCTTCCCACACAACTAGTCTTCTGCCCCCCACTGGTCAAATGGACTCTGACAGGAAGTGAATCCCCAATCAAGGGTGCTTCCCTGTGGACCAGCCCTGGTATAAAACCACTCCAGATGAAAGGATGGCCTATGGATGAGTTGAAACCAATTATTATTATAATCATTATCTGTGTAGCATTTGGGCAGGAGGTAGCTCCTGACAGTTTCTTGTGAGAAGTTATGTCTGTCTGACTGAGCAGAGTTTAATTGAAAATGTCAACCACCTCGAAGATCATTAAGGTGAAGCTCTTAGCCTCAAGAAAAGACAAAACTGAAAACAATCATCTGTTGCAGCTTACAACCAGCTGCATTGGGCTGGACAGAAAACAAAAACAGTGAACATATGGCACTTGGGGCTTTTTGTGAGCCATTCAAGCGCCAAATCCTCAGGTTTGCTGTGAGAGAACGAGATGCTTGCTCTACACACACACGTTTTGGGAAGCACGATAACGTAAGGGGTTGGATCCATGCAGTCGAGTCATCGGGAACACGCACAAATGCAGCGACTCTCGTCTGGGAATGACTTCTTGAGGTATTCTTGCTTATTCTGACACAAAGCAACCAGGAAACCTATAGTCAAACCTATAGAACCACCCATAGTCAAAGCCTAGTGATATGGCAACGGCTGAGGAGAACAATCATTCATCTTTTCTTTCTGTCGCCCTCCCCCTGCTCCTATAGACACATACGCACAATACACAAACTCTGTGCACACAAGCACACACACTTGTGCCCACATGCACACATACAGCATCAGGGCTCGCCACTCAAGCACACAAACCCAGCCAAGAAGCCCAAGATATCCTAAGAGTCTGGGATCCTTGGTATATTTGTAAATAGCTTCCGGCCGATACTTCTTTACTACTTTTTGAAGTAACAAAAAACATGTCACTCGTAGAGAAAAGATGCATTTTATACATATGGGATATTCTGTTTGTGACCAATATTGAAAATAAGAAAAGGAAGACGTGGGTAAAATTCAGATATTAACACATAGATCATTTAGGTGATTGTTCTGAAAAACTGTGCTCCTTTTTTTTTTTTTTTAAATTTTATTTTATTATATTGTGTTAATCACCATACAGTACATCCCCAGATTCCGATGTAAAGTTTGATGCTTCATTTGAAAAACTGTGCTCCTTAAAATAAAATATAGGGGCGCCTGGGTGGCACAGCGGTTAAGGTACTGCCTTCGGCTCAGGGCGTGATCCCAGCATTCTGGGATCGAGCCCCACATCAGGCTCCTCTGCTGTGAGCCTGCTTCTTCCTCTCCCACTCCCCCTGCTTGTGTTCCCTCTCTCGCTGGCTGTCTCTATCTCTGTCAAATAAATAAGTAAAATCTTTAAAAAAATAATAAATAAATAAATAAATAAATAAAAAATATATATGGTGTCATCTAACGTCCTTTCTTCCCATCATGAAGTCCTTAGATATCACCAGAGTTAGTCCTGTGTCACTGAATTTTATAACACCCCCATCTGGTGATACACAAGTTATATCAAACATAAAATCAGGAACTAGTTATCAAAGGCTCTGTCTATGGAATCAGACCACCTGTGTTCAAATCCTGGCTGTACCACTGACTAGATGTGCAATGTTGGCCAAGTCACTTCACCTCTTTAAGCCTTAGTAACTTCATTTGTAAATTGGAGATAAAAGCAATACCTAGAATCCCTGTAGGCCAAAAGCACTTAGCACAGTGTTTGACACACGGAAAGCCCTCCGTAAGTGGGAGCTGTGGTTAAGCTGCAGTGGCCACTAGGTCCGGGAGAGTGGCTACAGATTTCCTACCTGTCATCTTGCATTTCAAACAGGTGTTCTAATTTTACATACAAGGAAACAGGGAACCAGTGAGGGTTTCTAAAGGAGGAATGGAATGATAAAGAGACCTCTAAGGAAGCTGAGGCGGTGGGGTTTTATATACTATAAGGGGGAAATGCAGAGTGCGGTGGCCACCTAGAAAGTCTCCCTGACCATCCGCGGCTAACCTCATCTGTCTCTGAATGAGAATGGTAGAAATGACAAAGGCAAGAAGCGAGCCTTCAAAGAATATTTTTAAAGAAGAAGGAGGAGGAGGAGGAGAGAAAGGAGAAAGGCGAGAGGGAAAAAAGGGAGAAAGAGTGGAAGGGAGGAAAGAGGGGAGAGAGGCAGAAAGGAAGGAAGGAAGCAAGGAAGGAGTGAAAGAAGGGAGGAAGGGGGGAGGAAAAAGGACGGAAAAAAGACTTCTTTTGTTTCCACCTGTTTCAGAAAAACAAGGAGTGGCCAAAACAACCTAGGTTTTATCATTATTCTAACTTGTCATCATTCTAACTAGACAGTATTTAGGGATTCCTCAGGGGTGACTTCCAGAGTCCCAAAGTTTCCTGATGTCCATTCATTCAACTTATTCAGCAATTCTTTACTGGGCACCCACTATGTAGGTAGCATGCTAGGCTCTGAGAACACAGTGATGAAAAACACAATAAAATGGCTCTTTTGGAGCCTACAGTCTAGATATACAGATAGCTATAAAGACAATTATCTATAGAAAGAAGTCATTAATTCCAATTATGTTATGTGTTAAAAGTGGCATCCCTGATCAGATCCAGATCCCTATAGAAAAGCTTCTAAACAGAAGAGGTCCCTTACAGAATCTGACCAGAAGACTTCCTACCTAACTTCCAGAATTAATCTGGCGTCTAGGATCAGGGGAGGCGAGCCAAACGGATTTTACAAAAAGATAACGTTCATGCCTATTCTAAGTAGCAGCCTATAGGCCTGGGAAAGCTTTGAGCCATCCTTGAAATCTCAGCTGAAATGAGAAGCAGGAAGGGAGGTCAGAGGAGAGCCTGGAAGCAGGTGGGGGTGTGGGAGGAAAGCACTGGAATATTCTCTACAGCATAACTGCTATAAGTCATGGTCAATCAAGTCACTTAGAAGCACTTCTCTCGTGATCTACAGAAAATAAGATGGTTAGGCCAAGTCAGCAACAGAAAATACCTGACAGTCACCTCTCCTCCTCTCTCTGTGCAGGGGATAACGTCACTGCTTTGTCACGGCCCTCCCTTCTTCCTATACTCCTCAACAAAGCACTGCAGGCAGCCGCTGGCAATGAATTTATGTAAGCAGGAGAGACAAAACGGATGTTAAATTCATTCAGTTATTAGGGTCCTTCCTAATCTACACCATGACAATCTGCAACTCTTGAGTTTGGGGGGTAAGGAGAAGAATTGCAGCCGGTAGAAACTGTCAAGGATGAGTAACCATATCAGGGGAAAGCTACACATGAAAGCAGAGTTGCAATGGGAATCATTTCCCTCGGATGGAGAACCTGGGCGGGGGCGGGGGGGGGCAGTAGAATTGTGGCAGCTTATTGTAAAAGTTCCTCACCAAATAGGAGACTCCACTAAAATCCAACCTGGCTAATGAAGCACTAGTTCTCTGTTTTTCCCTAAAACTGCAACATGAAAAATCTTGGCATATGCTGAAGAACTTGTAATGATCCTTAAAGGAAATAAATCCTGCCTTTCTAGAGGATGGGCATGCTTCCTAAGAACTCTACAGGAGCCCAAAGTGACAGGCTGCCATGGGGAGCAGGCATTCCAGTTTCCTGCATGGGGGTGGGGTGGGAGCATGCAAGGCACAGTGAAAACATCCCCAACATTCTCCCAGGGTGGAGCCCTCAATTCCTTTCTTTGCTCTGCGTGGTCTGGGTTCTTCTCACACATCTGCTCCTCTCAGTGATGTCAGGGGAGGCCTGAGGGCAGAGACCAATGGCAGCTTCTGCTTAGCCAAAGGATCAGGAAGCTAGTTTACTACAAGCTTTAAATAGAACAACAAAGACCCCCATGGAGGAACGTACACTGGAATGCTTAAAAAATATAATAAAAAATAAAGTATGCCACTGGAGCAGGGGCATTACACAAGTATACTGAATAAAGGCCAAAACTGCTTAAAATGGTTCTCAAAAATATAAGTCTTTCTGAGATTGCTTCTCAGGTATGTTATTTTTATCTATTCCACTGGGATTAAGCATGGCCTAGAATCCCAGCTTGAAAGGGAAGAGCACATTTTGCACTACCTATCTCTCCGTATTCATCAGTACTCATCAACAATCTGGATGTGGACACCCCTGACACTGAGAAAGCATAATTAAAGCCTGAGAGGAGGCCAGTCTGAGCTCCACCAGAGCCAGATGGACACTACGTGGTTTCCTTCAATCTCAAGCCCTGCTCCGCAGCTCTGCCTTTGATTGACGTGTGACATTCCTGTCTTCTCGGACAGAGAAGCCAACCTCTTGATGGTTATCGACATCAGAAAATGTCATGTCTGAATATGCCTCAGCCAGACCTTCCTCCCTCACTTCATTTCCTGCCTCCTGCCCCTCAGTTTATTTTAATTACACAATGAAAACTCTCAAGTATGGAATGGCTGCCTGCTGTATCACACAAGCCCTTAATTGTACTCCAGAGTTGCATGGTGGCAGTTTATCACCCTGCAATGGTAAAAAGCACATTTGCAACAGGAGTAGGTCATGGAATATTTTCTGGAAATGCCAATGGATTTCAAGACCCCTCCTTTTTTATACCAGACATTTGTGATTTTGTCTGTGGATACAGGAGAACAGTAACTTACATCCCCTTTTATACCGTCTCCAACTCTCCTTGTAATCCTATACAATTCCTCAATAGATTGATGGCTATTAATGTCCTAATCCATAATCATTTGTCTCTAATTCACAAAAGCAGTTGAACAGGTTTAATTTGTATACTACCATAGTTCCTATACCATTATTGTGTGCAAATTTATAATCCTTCTTGCTCTTTTAAAACATGTTCATCAGTAAAAAGACAAATTACAACAGAGAAATTATGTTCAGGCTTTTCCTAAAAGAGGCCACCTCTACAAGTAAGATGATTTCACAGAAGACAAAAAATTGACCCATGTCCAATCTAGACATGGCTGGCCGATCTAGCACTTCGGGTCAGATGTCTACAGATGTTCCTCTTAACAAACACAGGCCTGGCCCCATTGTCTGTACTCAGTAACTTCACGGAACGAGTTTTCCCCAACCATTAATGTGCCCTAGCTCAAATGCACCCTACCCATATCCAACCAAGAATCTTCACACTTGAGATCTCACATGTTGAACACTTATCCCCTAATTCACACTAAGCACAAATCTCTTCTGGTAACCACCATTCCCTCGCTCAATCCAAACCTCTAGGAAGAAGGGTTCATGTGTTCACATGGTTTATAAGTCGTGCTCCCCACAGCAGTATTTTTCACTTGACAGATTAATGTTGTATCACTTTTAAGCAGCTCTCAGTGGTGTAATGGTAGTGCCTGTTCACAGATGTTTCCCTAAGATTGCTACGTAAAATGAAAGGTTTCAGGCTAGCTTCCACGGAGGCAGCGAGCTAAGGAGAAATGGATTACGGATGCTTTACCGATGCTTACCAATGCTTTTCTGTTTCCTGGCCCGAAGGTGTCTGATTAACACTCATGAACCTGGCTTCTCTTGGCACTCCTACCTACTTCCCTTGGATGTTATTCACTTCAGGACTTGGGAAGAAGCAAGTTTTATGTAACAACCCCATTCATTAATCCTTAGTGAATGAACCCAAGAAAAGGTACTCAGGGCCGGCTAAAGGCCCAGGGTCAGGAGCCAACAAAGAAGAGCAATCTGTTCTTCATACTGTCATTTCCCAACAAAACTCCGTCCAAGTGAATCTTTTACTATAGCAGTCCAATTCTTGCGCTGTCGTCTGGCCTTTATGGAACTGAAAAGGAGCTGACTCATGTGGGAAGTGCCCAGCCAGTGTTTTGCAAAGAGAAGATGTTTAACGAAAGTTATTTTGTGGTCTTAAACACACACACACACACCAAGATATCTTAAGAAATTCAGGTGCTGATGAAATTGCACTGACCAGAGGATCATGCAGAAATAGTAGAGGTATTTTCCCAGTGGCCTAGCAGACACCCTTCAGGTATGACATCTTTGAGTCCACGAAAGGAAAAGGTGACAAATGAGTGATGTGAACCATCTGAAATCTCATCATGGCTGAATACCTTGGGAGTGTGCAGGGCTAACTTGGTGGAGTCTGTCCAAAAGTCAGCCTTCCCTGACCACTCTAACCCATGGTCACTCCCACTTCGAATCCCCCTATCCTGAAGTAGAAACCAGGCAGGTGTGGTATCCAACGGGGGAGAGCAAGGCCAGGGTACCTAGCTCCAGCCAACTGTTGCCATGGGGGAATGGCATCCTCATGTTGCTAGACCTTCTGACTTTTCAAGAGAAGATGGAAATTTGGATTTTTACATAAATTTTACATAAATCTCCCCATTTTTAAACACTAGCTCAAACTTGAAAAGAGAGAAATAAAAGCCAAACAAAGCACATCGGACCGTGGGCTGGACCACGGTTTACCATTTTGCAATCCCTGAACTCTTGGACTCATGTGGCACTGAATCACACACTGCTTTTGCATTATTTCCCTTCTCACTTAGCAAGCAGTGACTTCCCAAATAGACCATAAACACTTTTGACCCTGACACACTTTTGGCTGGGTGGGCCTGGGATGCCATGTGTTTACTAAACAGAGACTCTATTATATGCTGCCATGTTGAACAATGGCTACAGGCAGATGTAACATTTCCCAAAAGAGAGAATGCCAAAGTAAAAGAGGGAACTTGGCATCAACTTGAGTGAATGCTCCTCCTTCTCTCCTCCATTCTTTTTTCTTCCTGGCAGGTGCATGTTCGTGATGGTGAGTTCTCATTTAATTGCTAAGTATTTCCATGGCAGAGTAAAATCCATCATGGACCAGACGTGAGAGTATGCTAATTCCCCATCTCTTTGATAATGCACAGATTCAATGGGGTCTTCTTCCCGCCAATGTGCGTTCATAAATGCCATTAATAGTAATGGGAGTCAAATGCAAAATATGACTGAGTAAGTAGGCCCTAGTGCATGAAATATATTCTCAACCACAAGGACAAGCTGCCACACAGCTCACTGCCTTGTACTAAATTAGGGGCTGGGGATTCTCTGATTGGGACCGAGATGGTGATAATGACAAATAAAAAGAAAAAACCAGTCCCTGTTCCCTGCTTATCCACTACCCAGACTATCCCTGACTTACAGGTCAGAGACAATGAGGAGCTTTGAAGCTTGGAAACAGAGACAGGGCGCAGAAAGATGCAAACTCCCAGCCTTGCGGGGGAATTAATGAAACACAACTAAGCCGGTTCAACACTGCTGCCCTTCAGTCATCCCACCCACTAAAAGACACTGTTAAAAACCCGCCAGCTTTTATTAGCAGAAACAAACGAAGTCGACTACCGAGCACTCAGGAGTTTTTCATCCTGAAAGTCCAGGATGGCTTTGGCATAATAAAGGTCATATCTCCTAACCACGCTAATGTTCACAGAGCAACCTGAGCTCCAGGCAAGGGCCAGGCTGGCTTCTCAGTATTCCCCCTGTAGAAGGTGTTGCCGATTAAACTATCACATTTCAAAGGGCTCCTTACAGTAAATAGGAAAGAAAGGAAAAAAGAGATCCAGGGCCTTTTGTTAGTCAAAAAGCTAGGGAAAGGCGATAATTAACCCATTTTTGTAGAGAAATCATTTGGACGAAAGTCAAGGGATTTACCACCCTGTCAATTGTTAAGTCTAGATAAGGACATTATATTCCACTGCACAAAGGGTGGCTGAGATAGTGAATGGAAAGTAGGCCACTACTGCTACTTGACCTCACATCTGAAAAAAGACTTTTTTTTTTGTCCTCCTGATGCAGTGATGGACTAAATGATTTTTCCCCCCTTGCACTAAAAACATAACTTCAGAGCCTGGCTTTTGCATTTTGTTAAATATTCAAAGGTATTGTGCAATTAGCATGTCATTAATGAATAATTAATTACAGCTAAAGCAGCCTTCAGATTTTTGCAGCTAAATTATTTAAACAGCAAATATAACAATACCATGCAATGCTCTCATTCGGTTTTTTGTTATTGCATTATTTGAAAGGAACAGCGATATTACTTTTCATTAGTTGCAAGAATTATGTGCAACAAAGGCTGTTTTCATTTTTTTTTTACCTAAAAGTTGCTTCATGTGCCCTAAAAGGGAAAATTAATTCAATTCAGATTAGATTTCCTAAGAATTAATTAGCTGCAAATATCTGAAAACTGCGGCTAGGGATATAGGCTTAGATATCTGAACTTGAAAGAAAAAAGTAAACCTATTTAAACCTGTCCTTTAAAAGGACTCCTGCACAAAAGTACCCTTTTCTAGGTATTTGGTTACCACTTCTGAAAGAGGAAGCCCGTTAAAAATCCTTTTGTTTTATTTTTTTAAGCAAGAGAGCTATTACAAAGCTACCCCCAGCAAACAGTCGAGAGCTACAGAGAAAGTGGTATGTGCTACATGCAGACATACATCACCAGGAAGACGTGAGTTTATATTTATAAGCTGCACATCTGGGATCAGTTGACTTATCCATCTGCTAACTACACCAGTAAACAGTATGTCTGGGACCCTCAAATCCTTGCATCCATCACAAATTCCTGCTTTAATTGTGTGTTTACGTGGCCAACCTCTGCTTAAGTATATTTTAAGACTGTTTTAAGCAGTTGTAATTGCTCCTTTCTTCTTCATATTAACTCTAACACATTTTATTTACCATTATGACAGACCACGATTTTGCAAGTCTCATAGATAAATAAATGGCAGAGACTGTCCTGCTGGGAAAAGGCAGCAGAAACACAGAGACTGGGGGCTTTAACCTGTCTGGTCTGAAGAGCTCGGGACTCTCTCAAAAAATTCAGTGCCTTGAGTCACAAGTTCAAATCTCAGTAAGGACAGTTTGTTTAATGGTTTATTCTCCTAAACTGGGGAAATCAACAATTAGACACACCTCTCCAGAGGGAGAGGGAGAGGGAGAAAGAGAAGAAGATTTGGAGAGAAGGATCAAATCACAGTTTGGGAAGGTAAGATGCTGGCCAGGCCTTCCTTCTTTTTCCTTGATTAGTTGGCTACCACTCTGCATGCTAAGGCCCACCTCAGTTTGAGCGTTATGGGGTGCGATTCTCAAGGCACTGGGGGAGTAGATGAACCAGCAGCAGAAGGCTACAAGTGCTGAGGAGTCCAAGGGTCAAAGAAGAGTGTAGCCTGTGGCCTTGCTGGACTTTTCAACCGTGGTTCTATAACTGACTTTCATAAGCATGCTGAAAGCATGGGCTTTTTTTTTCTTTTTTGAGGTGGGGGGAAAGCTACCTTCCATAATTAGGAAAATAAATATGCACAGTGCTCTGCCCAAAAGGGGAGATTTTACTGATTTTTCCCAACCTGCCTTTTACATTTATGTGTATAGCAGGATGTCAAACTTCACATAACCTCCTGAAACCACTTCTTGGGTTTGGGGAACTGAAAGTCTTATGTGCCTGTGTATTATTGTGCTGATGCAAATAGTTAAACTTTTCTATGCGACTAACCATCATTTTCTCAGGGTATCCTGTACACGGCTTGCAGTTCCCAGCTTCGCAGTAAATGTGTAGATGGATGCGTGGCTGATAAGGGTGGGGTGGGGGGTGGCAAGCCGCAGACCCACCCCAAAGCTATAGAGTCCTCTGGCACGATCTAGTCAAATGACGGTATGGCAGTAGGCCGTTTACCCAGGCCAAGGAAACTATGGCTTGTCAAAAACATTAAAATCCAAATGGGCCAACGACAGTGCCAAATGTACTCACAGGCCTTGCAAACACAGAATCCAGATGAACTGAATTAAATCACAACCAGTTTATAATAATTTGTTTTTGAAGGTTGTGCCATGAGAACAAATATGCCACCCATTTGCAATGAATCGTTCTTAGGGGCACCCCTCCTTAATAATGCCTCTATAGGCAACAGAAACATCCATTGGCATTGGCTACTAACCTAAGGACTGGGTGAGCAGCGGCTGGGAGGGGACGGAGGCAGATTCCAGGAAGTGTAAACTTTCTGTCAACCTAGTGGAATCTGGTAGTGATGTGGATTGTGGCGTGGTCCCCTGGCCTTCCTGACCTCAAATGCCAGCCTCACGATGCCTGGGATGCTAAAATTAGAAACGTATTACTCTCCAGGAGGCACTGCCCTTTCTAGCCACCATCTTTTAAGTATGAATACTCACGGGAAGGGTAAAACAAATAAGAGACCAAGGTAATAATGCTTCATGTGAATTTATTTCTCAGATCATTATTTCTAGGACTTCAGGAGCCAAGGAACGTTAGAACCCTGAGTATATGTGAAAAGGAAACTAAAATAATATAAAAAGGAGAAATAATCCTGAAATTTAACGTGGAGTATTGTGTGCCAAGCAGTTTTTCCTGCAGCCCTCAGGAGCACATAAAAATTTACAAAGAAGTAAGAGTAGAGGAGAAGATTTAAGTAATAAGCCTTAGGATTTATAGCTAGTAAGTGGCAGAAGCAGGATTCAAACCCAGGGCTAACTCAACTGCCTGGAATCTTAGCACTCTGCTTTTCCTATCACCAAGAGCCATATCTCAGTCTCTTTCTGTCCAAGACCCAGAAGCCAGAGTGAGACTTAAAGTGTGACCGCTTTTTAAACAAACTAGAGCTCACATCAAAATGAATTCCACCCCATCCCCGTCTGTCGCTTTGGGAAACTGCTTGAGAGTGCGTGCAGCTTGTCACTGGATCCAGGAAGAGCTGAGGTCACCCCAGTATACAGTTCCTCACAGGTGCACATCATTTCTGATACGAAGTGGCCTTTAACAGGCTGATGTTTTACACCAGCCTTGACTGTTTCCAAATCGCAGAGCAACCCTCAAAGAGTGGAAGTGTGCTACCGCTGGGAACATTCGTGAGAAGGTGTTGCAAGTTCAAGAAGCAACTGAGAGGAAGAGAAGCTGCAAAAACACACTTAGCAATGGCATTAGCGAAGGAAGAGTAACTGTAGCCATAGTGGTCATTCATTCATTCATGCAACGATTATTGACGTATTCAATAACTGCTTGATTGTGCCAGTCACTGAACTAAGTTAATAAATATAAATAAATATGTGTATGTGCACCCTTATTATTTAGAATCATGCCCATAGTTGCAAATATAATAAATGACCAAGCCAAGATTTGAACCCAGGTGGAATTCCAGCACATATGCTCCAATTCGCCTACTATTCTGCCAACGAGGCTGCTACCTTGGAGCAAGTATGGCCTTCCAGAGGCCTTAACAGGCCTTCCCAGATCAAATTCTATGTGACAGTTTCCTTTCACTGAGTTGCAGCCTAATGGTCTCTGAATGTTCACACCAGGAGAAGAATAAGAACACCGACCTCCGAAAGGAAATCCATGCCGTTAAGAGGAAGAGAAGCCAAGAGAAAGAAGTTCTAGAGGCTTTTCGCTACTGGCATTCAAAACTGGAATTTTAACTGGAAGCTTAATTATAGGTCTTTTCTTAAAATTCACATACACACACATACACACACACACCCTACCAGGCATGTCATCTACAACAACCCTTGAAATCTTATCTCAAATCAGGACCTCAGGATCTTCCAAGTTACTTTCAAGTATCCAAATTCTTTGGAAGAGACAATGCCTACCAAAAGAAGAAGCATAACATCTTCGAGAAAGATTCCAACGGAATTTCCAAGAACAGAGGTTCTAGGTGTTAAGCCCACACTCTCACTGACATTCTACTGAGCTGAACATACTCGGAGTTCCCAAATGTATGAGCACCTTGTGCCATGCTGTCTGCTGATTCATTATGTCCCACCCCGAGGCACAGGGGTATTATTATCTCTGTTTTATAGATGAGAAAACTTAGGCTTTGAAAAGTTAAACATTACACAAATAGCCACTCAAACTAGAGGAAAAGTTTTGACCGAGCCTTCTGTGAGGAACTGCAGTACTAAGCATGGGGGGTGGATGCAAGAAAGTATGAGATATTGACCCTTCCCATCAAGGGCCAGGAATTCAAATTGCAAAGACCAAGACATGTAAGAAAAGCGAATTGATGAGGCAGACCTAAACAGGAAATCCCAAGGAGGCAAGAATCAATTCTATATTGTTGCAAGTTGGGTCCCCAGGGCCTGGCACAATAGCTGGCCTTGGGACAGGCCGAATAAACGATTATTGCTAAAGGTAGAAAATAGTGAGTGGCAAGTGAGTATTTGAGAATTCTGGGACGATGCTATCCTGAGCGTTTGGTTAATCGGGACTTAAGGGAACAACAGTCCTGACAGGGCAACTCCCATTTGAAGCCCCTGACAGAAGGGGCTTCAGTGAAGTTGGGCCCCACTTTGATGGCATGTGCCTCTTATTTTCATTGGGTTGGGCACTAGTGCCCTAGAAGGCTTAATCGGAAAATTTCCATTTCTCTTTGTCCATATTCTGCCACGGATGGTGCCTTTGCCAAACATTTCGTAGTTACCTTAAAGCCAAACAATACTTTTCAAGGGAAGTGACTGGCAAACAGCCATCACCTCTGATGCAGAAAAATGCCAACATCACTCTCGGGCTTACGTGCCTCCAAGGAGACCCTCAAATGAAGGAGTCTTTACAACCAATCTGATTTTTTTTTCATTCCCCTTTTGTGGAAATATCTTTTACACAAGGCTTAAAGGAAAAAATAAGAAGAAGAAAAAGCAAAGAAAAAGAAAACCTGCCTTAAATGAAAAATTCCAATCTTGCCTTTGTAAAAATCCTCCAAGCCCCAGTCAGCTGCCCCTCCCCCTTTATCCAGGCCTCTGTGTTTCCAGGCAAAGGGGTTAGAAAGCTGTTGAAAAACATTCTCCTGCTGTATTGAGACTGACATCTGACAGAGCTCTGTGGTGTCCTAACTTGGGTGAATTTAAATGACAAGCTTGGCTTTATAAGTAAGGGACCCTCTTTTACAATAGAACAGCATGATTGCTTCATGGTAGAGGGGAAAAGAGGAAGAATCAAAGTTTTCTTCAAATCCCCAGTGGTGCCATTGACCTGTCAGAAGGTTGTGACCCACTCCTGTTAATCCATGCAAATCAGATGCCTCCAATTTGTGCTGCTGATTGGACTACCACACCTTGAGATTCAGGAAGCGGCTTTAGAGTGAGGTTCCTATCACAGAGTTCAGTTCACCTCTCATTTTTTTCTTCTTCAAAAACATGATGACAGCTGACTTCCTTCCCGCCCTGCCCTTGCTCAGTGAGGGAAGACTGTCTGATGGTTTCCTGATTAGCATCAAGGCAAAAGCAGCATGTTTTTCATAGACTAACGCTATTACCTAAATTATAGGCCTGTTGCTCTCAGCATTTTCCCCCACAGACAGGTTAATATACACATCCCACTGGTATTATTGCTTTGCTAACGGTCACCCAATCATTTTTATAACATAGGGGGGTAAAGGCCTGGTATTCCCCGGAACAAGCTCTGGATCCAGATGAGAGAGTCTTATAAAACCAGAAACGCTGTTTCAAATCATCCCATTCAAATCGTAACAACGCTCCCCAGGTTCAAGGCCATGTACTATTTGCATTTTAAACCATGAGTAATTTCAAGCAGAAACATTCAGACACAGGAAATTTAAAGGCTGGTATTTTGGATATCAGTAGTAAAGTGGCCCATGTGATTCCCACATCACTCTAGCTGTCCTGGTCATTTTGAACTGATTATTTATGCAACGTAAGTGGCCAGAATTTTTGTGAATCATATCAAGGTATTTTGAAATCCTAGAGAGAGGAGTTCTCTAAAGGATATTAGTAAATTTTCATTTTCTGGAAAATTACTATCTTAAAGGACTCCTGAATAATATATGTGAACAATAAACAACAGCAAAAACCATTTTGCCTGCATTTTGGGAAAATGCCATTCCCAAAAGAAAAAAAAAATTTTTTAATGATAAAATAAACAGGAATAAGCACAACCAAAAAATAAAAAAAGAACTCTACTTAAGGATATTAAGGACTTGAATAGACACACATATATCCATATATATTCATATATTCGTTCAATGTAGGAAGGCTTAATATAGTATAGATGTCAACTTCTTCAAACTTTAATATAACTTTGTTTGATTCTTAAAAGAATTATTTTTTATTTAACTGAAAAATGATTCTACAGTTTATATATAAGAATAAATAAGAAATAATTGTTACAAAAATTGAAGGGAGATATCATATTAAAACATCATACAGCTACAGAAATTTAAATTGTGCAGTAAGGAATCCGACCAGACAGACCAATCAACGGACAAAATAAGAAGCATGTGCTTATATGTCCTTCGTTAGGGTTGATACCAAAATAGCAGAACTGACAACTACATTGGCAGCAGAGCTCCAGTCTGGGGGTCAGCACCCCCACCCTCCTCGATGTATCAGGAGAAGCCCATTTAATCATTAAAGAAGGATCTGTTCAACCATAAAAAACAAGGACATCATACCGTTTGCAACAACATAAAGGGGCGTTGAAGGCATATGCTAAGTGAAATAGAGAAAGACAAATACTATATGATCTCACTTATATGTGGAATCTTACACACACACAAACACACACACACACACACAAAGAAACTTCTAGAAAAAGAGATCAGACTCTGATTACCAGAGGCAGAGGGTCAGGAGGTGGAAATGGAGGACCACAGTCAGAAGGTACAAACTTTCAGTTACAAGTGAGTACTAGGGACGTCATGTACAACATGATGCCTACAGCTAGCACTGTTGTATGGCATATGGGAAAGTCATTATGGGGGAAATCCCAACAGTCTCATCACAAGAACGGCTTTTTTCCTTTTTTCTTTTCTTCCACCTTTTCTTTTTATTCTATCTATATAAGAAGATACACGTTAACTGAACCTACTGTAGTGATCATTTTACAACATATGTGCGTCAAACCATCATGCTGTACGTTTTAAACTTATACAGTGATATCTGCTAATTATTTCCCAATAAAACTAGGGGGAAAGAAAAAAAAAGAAGGACCTGAACTGAGGGGGAAGGAAGGATGGGGACGGGGATTCAGGGCAGCAGCTATCTACCAACCAGCACAGAAGAATTTTAAGATTTTAATAAGTATGTGATTAAGAGACTTAAATTCAGTACAATTTTAAATCTCTGAATATAAAAAAATCAAAATTGGAGGACCAATAACAAGCTGGAGGAAAATATTTGAGTGACATGTTGCAAAAAAAAAGAAAAAAAGATAAGCTCTATGATGGTTTTAAATGGTCCACATGTTCTAAATGGCCTGAGAACATTCAAGCAATCCTAGAAAGGCTTGTGTAGCAAAAGGCTGAGTCTCCCACCAACAGCCTTGAGAGTGCAACATCTTGGAAGCAGATTCCCAGCCCCAGTCAAGCCTTCAGATGACTATCACTGTTCTTGAACACCTGTAGGTAATAAATATTTATTACTTATAAACCTAAGTAAAAATACATGAGAAAAAAATGAAAAGAAGGAAAAGGAGAAAATGAAGAGACAATTCACAAATAATAAAATATCTAACTAACCAAAAAACGCAAAGAAAGATATTCAACCTCATTGCTAACTACAAAAGGCAAATTAAGATAGGAAGTAAATATTAGCAGTTTTCAGTTTACTAAGTTGACAAAGTTTTTTAAGTGAGAAATTTCCATTGAGGAGGCCCACAAATGGAATTCTCTTAAAATGGCAGTGGGAGTGTAAATAGGTAAAATCTTTCTGGAGGGAAATTTAGTAACATGCACCAGAAGGTGTAAAAATAGTCATATCCTTTAATTCAAAGATTACATTTCAAAGAATTTAACCTAGAGGGGAAAAAAACATCAAATTGCAACCCAAAGTTTTATGCACAAGGTAGTTCATTGCTGCATTTTAACAAGTCCAAAAAACTGAAAACAAGCTAACTATTCCACAATGGGAGGATGGTTAAATAAGTTATATCCACAAGATATAATGCTGTGCAATTATTTTTTAAAATTATGAGATACATTAAAATGTAGACAATATATTAAATGAAAAAAGCAAGATACAAAACAGTATAATTCAATTTCATAAATACATAGTTTTAATATATTCATAGAAAATATTCTGAAACAAACTAGAGAAAATGTTAAAACATGTTCAAGCTTTTGGATAAAAATAATTTTTGTTTTCTTGTGTGTATTCTCTCAAATTTTCTACAAAAAAATATGTTACTCCTTTAATTTAAAAAAGTATTTTTAAAAAAATTATAGGAACAAGAAATAAATGACATGCTTATCATCTACAACTCCATAAAACTCCCATCTGTGGAGGTCATCTCTATTTAAAAAAATAATCTTTTTTTTTTTTTGGTCTAAGTTTCTGAGAGAGAAAGAATTAACTTTTTTAAGAGAGAAAAATGAAAACCCTAAATCCTAGAAAGTCTTTTTCCAGAAGGAACAGGAAAACCTTGATATCTTTTGTATAAACCTGAGCAGTTAGTGGCACAAATGCACTAATCTTATTTGCTTTTGCCTTCCATCTGTGCATCGGCACAGATTAACCATCTTTTCATACAAATGCTAAAGGTTGCCAGTTGTGACAGATTTGGACGAATGTTGATGGTAGCACGGGGCTTGGGTTGAGTGATTGGATAAGGCCGGCAGCAGCTTGAGGGGCGGTATGCTTCCGAGTATGTCAACAACATTGCCAACAACCGGCCCATCCCAAAAGCGTAGCCCCCTTCTCAGATGTGTTGAAAAGAAAATGGGCATCTCCAGCTGAACCTTCCTTTAGGCCCTAAACAAAACAAACGATCAGGGGAACCTCAGAGCTCCTGATGCAAAAGCCTCTGAGACCAGGCCAATCATCTAACTGGCCAGTCATCTAAGCTGCTGGGCACGGCGGGGACTAGGGCGACTGCAGGCCCTACACCCCGTCTAGAAGGCAGCAGCACGGTGCTGGGCAGAAAACATGCTTCCTCAAGCCAAATATGATTACAGCTGCAACTCTGAGTCCACACACTCCCTAGGAAAATGTTTTGGTATGAGGTTATCGAACGATGAAGACCTCAGTGCTATAAGCCAGAGTGCCACTATAGCAAAGTGTTGTTTTATCAGACTATGACCTGTCACATCCTATTTACTCTCCTCAGTTAACCAGCACTGCTTTTGGAATGGGGCTGAGAGCAGGGAAAAAAGCACATACCTTTCAAAGCCCAGGTAGAGGCCTGCAGTATAAGGTTGAGGACGATGAATCACAAGTCCCTGGGCCAGGCGGAAGCCCTACCTGTGGGACTGTGCGCTCTGGGACTTTGGGCCCCTGGACTCATCTCTGTGATCTCCACTTCTACCTTTAAGGATGAGGTTTTATCAGATTACAAGTTTCTTTCTATTCAAAAGGCACATAATTCTAATTTAGGAAAACAGCCCAGGCATTTCCAAGAGTTAGTTCACATCGAGCCTGATGTCCTGCGGCCCCTACATAGCATCTCCATAGCCAGACCATTATTTATCAAGGAAGACAAAGAAATTCTTTTCTACCAGCAAGCTGGAAAAAACTCACAAACCACTCCATTTCCCTGGCCTTCTGGCCAAAAAGTTTGACTATAATAACGTGTCTCGTTAACTTCTTGGTGGCCTATAGTTTGCGTTTTCACTTGCAGACTGTGGAGGTCCAGGAATGAATGATATTTGCTGAAGAATATTATCCCAGATGTTTGTTTCACCACTGGACAATTATGGTATTCCACCAGACTTGAATTTGTAAAGAAAGGTTCTCTGCACACCACTTTTGAGTCTTAAAAATGTTCAGGGGTTTACCACAGAAAACAAACATTTTTCAACAGATTTGCAATGATACTTTGCTGTTAACTTTCACAGAATGACAATATAGGCTTCTTTTGAAAGTCATCTCTTACATGCGATTATAGCAAGTATATCTTTAGAACTGACCTCCAAGACACGCCACAACTCAAGCTTAAAGAATACTCCGAAATCCATGACAAAGGCTTTTCTCTCCAACTGAAAAACAACTTCCCAACCTCTTCTTTTGATTATAGGTTTCTGCCTACATGCAAAACATATTACAAAGCATGAGAAGTGAAATCACCATAGAACACCACCAAAGAACCAGTGTTTTTAAAGGTGCTACTAGAGAAAGTGGTGGTCAATGGATTTCTATGTACTCAGGTGACTTCGTTTTGTCAAAAAAAAAAACAAAAAACAAAACACAAAGATATCGACCCAAAACATTAAAGCTGGATATAAAAAGGCACCTAGGGGCACCTGGGTGGCTCAGTCAGTTGGTCATCTGCCTCCAGCTCAGGTCATGATCCCAGTGTTCTGGGATCGAGCCCCGTGTGCAGGGAGTCTGCTTCTTCCTCTCCCTGCTCTTGTGCACTCTCTCTCTCTCCCAATCAAATAAATAAATAAATCTTAATTAAAAAATAAAAACTAAAAACACATCTCTCCAGCTATTACTGAAAGACAGTATAGCATAGAATAGCTAGCCACAGAACTTTAGGACATTCTCCCTGCACAACTTACAAGAGTGAAAATTCTTGTCCTGGTTTCTTTCTTTCTCTCCTTCCTTCAACATTTATTAATTTCCTCCTTGGGACCAGACATAGTAGCTAGAAATAGGAATACAATTGACAACAATAACAGGTTCCCTTCCTTCAAGAGGTTCACTGGCGAGGGAGAGCTACACGGTGAGGCATCACCATGCAGTGTGAACAGTACCATGAAACGGAGAGGGGTGAACACTCTATCCTAAATTAATGGGTCTCCAAAGGCTTCTTTGAGAAGCTACTGCTGAACTTAATCCTGGGGGAAAGGCAGAGACAACCAGTTGAAAGCTGAGGGAAAGAGAAAGCTAGGAAGGACATACCAGTTATTGGGGAAAACAGGTGCAAAGACAAAAGCCACCACAAAGTGCCTGGTGAATCTGTGTCAGTGCAAGGTGGCCCCGTGTAAGGAAGAGAGGAGTGAGAAATGAGGCTGGGGAAATACTGTATGTAATGCTAAAAAGCTTGGGCTTTTATCTCTGGGACAAAGAGGAGCCAGGTCATCCAAGTGACAGCCAGTTTTAAGCAAGAGAGTGAGGTCAGAAGGATTTAGAAAGCTCATTCTAGCTGCTGTGTAGGCAACAGATGGAGCCAGGTCAAGGCTGGAGATCAAGAGATAGCAAGGAAGTTACTGCAGTAGTCTGCATGAGAGATGATGGTGAACTCCATTCGATCACACAAGTGCAATGGGGATGGACAGGGAAGAATGAACACGAGAGATGACTGAGCGGGTCCAGAGGCATGTGGGTGCTTGAACTGGTAACCTGGCAACATACTTCTCAGCTCAGCATTCTCAGCCCAAAGCTTTCCCAATCCCAGAAACATCACGTGGTCAGCAAAGCCTAAGGAAATTCTGAGCTTGGCAGCACCCTAAAAGTTGATATGTAATCCTTTCAGTTCCTCAAACAGGTGGGGGCCCACTAACCAGCAAGTAACCTGATTTTCCTTCTTTTGACTAGACCAGCTAGCATGACAGAATATTTACTCTGGAGTAGCAACTTGCCTTTCTTTACTACACACATGACATGACATCTGCCTACAAGTAAAAAAAAGAATATGAATTTTCAAGTAGTGGAAATGCAGCACATCCTCAAGATGTGTAAGAATGTATTTCACATTTGTCAAACAGATCTGACTTCAGTAAACAGAGATATCTTAAGACATGGTGTGTCGAACGAGTCATCCAACATGTCAGGATATTTGGTAACCAGACTAGAGATGCTGTGTTGTTTGCCAAAAACAGCACTGGATTGTAAGTCAGAAACTTTGGTTTATAGCTCTGGCTCGTCACTAACTAGTTGTGAAAGCTTTGTGTTCCCTGGTCTTAAAATGAGGGAGATATGGGGGCACCTGGCTGGTCCAGTCGGTAGAGCATGTGACTCTTGATCTTGGGGTTGTGAGTTTGAGCCCCTACCTGGGTGTTGAGATTATTTAAAAATAGAATCTTCGCCCCCCCCCAAAATAAAATAAAGTTAAGAAAAATTTTAAGAAAATGAAATAAAATAGGGGCACCTGGGTGGCACAGCGGTTAAGCGTCTGCCTTTGGCTCAGGGCGTGATCCCGGCGTTATGGGATCGAGCCCCATGTCAGGCTCTTCTGCTATGTGCCTGCTTCTTCCTCTCCCACTCCCCCTGCTTGTGTTCCCTCCCTCTGTCTCTGTCGAATAAATAAATAAATAATCTTTAAAAAAAAAAAAAGAAAATGAAATAAAATAAGATGAGGGAGATATAGGATGGAAGACCCTTAAAGGTTCTTTTCAACCCGAAGATTGTTATCAAACTCTTTTTTTTTTTTTTTACTGCTGCTGCAGGATCCCCCAGGCAGAGAAGCTCTGAAGTGGCACTACCAATCTCCCATCCTCTTTACAACTACAGCAATCCTCTTACATCTTTCATACATATTATTTGTTTAAAGAAAGGTTATTAAAAGAAGAAAAAAGCTTGTAAACTTGTGCTCAACAGATTTGCATATTTTCTTAAAGTTCCCAATTGTACTCTCATTCTCCTCTAGGAAGATTAATTTTATCCAGAAGTTTAGGGTTTAACAGAGAGTAAAGATTGTTCTGCAGCTTTGGATCTTCGCAATTGTTTTTTTTTTTCATTTGTTTTCTTTTTTTTTAAATCCATATGGTTGAATCACAGTGATTCGCAGATGCAAATTCTGTGTTTATCCCAACCTCTAAGCCTTCTGTGGCATTTGAGTTTATAACAGCGTTTGTAAATGTTGATTTAAGATTTGGGATTAAAGTAGGAACACACCACCTGTCTTAAAGTTGACATAAATGTTATAAAATGGGATGCTACACTTTTTCTAATCCTTGTCTCCAAGCAGACCCATATGTAAATTTCACACAGTAGTATTTAGTAGCATAATTAATCCCTACTTTATGTTATGAGTAATATTTCCTATTCCCGACCCTGTAACGTCCTTTAAGAAGATCCATGTTCCAATTAGACTAGCCCATCGGCACTCTTTTAATGAGCAGATTAATCATTCAGATGGGTACAACGGTGTCATCACAGGTTTTAAATATGATAACCTACATCCTAGTGGTGCTGCAAAGCCTTGGCTTAGAGCAAAAAAGGTAGACAAAATTGGTGAGAGTTTCATTTTGTTCTCTATCTGGGACAACACAGGGCACAGGAAACCTTGAGTGATGCAGAGGGGTAGATTCAGGAAAGTACTCATAGTTCAGCTACAACAATTATTTCTGAGGGAAATCACATCTGTCGGCTCCCTAAAGCACATGCTGGTATATTCAACTTTGACCTGGGGGAAAATTTTCATATTTTCTTGGCCAAATAGCTTTTCTTTTTTAACTCTACTCCCAATGTTCCCTTCAAAGAAAGAGGAGAGGAAGAGAACTTCCACATGAGAGCAGTTTTAAAAAGAGTTTTCATCAAGCCTGACCCATATTAATCAAACAGCTCCCCCACAGAAGTATGACAGGGAAAAAAAGTCTTTCCAATTTGACTACTGCCTTTTCACACAGGCTTATAGAAAACTACTTATTTTTCTCTGCCTTCATTTCTCCATTCTACAAAGGCAGCATTATAGCCAAATCTCAAAGAGCATCAGTTCTCTGGGCAAGCCAGGGCAAAACCATTGAAAAATAGGCTCACAGAGAGAAATATCAATAAACCAGAATTCACTATAAATGATTCACCCTGACAAAAAGTATACTTTTAGAAGGCAACTAATAGACTCAAGAATCCTCAAGCCAAACACATACTCTCTTTTCTGTACCTCTTAGGGTTTTATCATCATTACTCTGAAACCAAGTTCTCCTTTGAATTCCTAAACTGAAATCCAGCTTCCCCCCTGGCTAAACTTGTCCCCCAGAGACAGGCACCTGCCTTGGTTGTGAAAATAAGGCCAGAATCATCTTCTCAGACAAGCAAGTCATGGTTACATTTTTTTTTAATTGAAGTATAGTCAACATACGATGTTATGTTGGTTTCAGGTGTAGGACATAGTGATCGACAATTCTGTACATTATGCTATGCTCACTGTGGTAAGTGTAGTTACCATCTGCCAAATGGTTACATTTTAAATACAAACAGCTGAAGGCCAATTCATCTGTATCTACAGCAAGGGTTAGCTGCCAAGAAATCTCCAAAGAGAACATAGCCCGACTTGAGCAGATAGTGAAGGATAGTAACTTAGGGCAGATGTCAAGTATATGATAAAGGAAGATAATGGGATGGTGCTGTTAATATGCTCAGGGTAACCCCAGGTTCATCAGCAGCATCTGTAATAACAACTCAAGTTTCTGGATCTACACAGATAAAAAGCCCTTTCAGGAAATAAGACATTGAGAGGGAAGTACTTGAATGGGGGCTGGGGAGCACTGTGCCACTGCTCTTCAGGGATGGCTTCATCCACTCCATCTAATGAATGCATACTGAGCACCTAGAAGAGCCAGGTCCTGTACACACAGTGGTGCATGAAACGCACCGGTCCTTCACAGACCGTTCCGTATAGCTCAATTTCTGTTTGGAAGTACAGGACGAAAAATATTCTTATTTCAGAAAGGCTGGACTCAAAGTCTTTGCTACCATCAAGATCCTTGTTCCGGGACAAATTTCCTCTTAAGTGCCATGCCCATATCCACCTCCTGGCCTTTCAACACATTCCCTATCAAAACCTGCTCTTAAGAGAACCTTACACTAAGTGTAAGTACCGAGTATATGTTTGGAAGGGGAAAGAGAGCTACGTGTTTAGTCAGAAGCCAGAGAATCAATATGCTAGGATTTCAGACAGCAGCAAGACTGGAGAGAAAAATTTAGACAGGGAAAGAACAGTGTAAGGTGGTTTTGGGGAATAAGACAGGGAGGAGGTGTTTCCTTTCCCAATACCCTAGATTTTCTCAAGACACACATTAACCCTGCTTCTTGTACATGGAGTCACCGCCATGAATAAACATGAATTCCACTGGTTTCCTCCTAGGACAGTAAGTCTGAGAAAACTACAAAAGGGTCAATTTCTAAAACACAGAAATTTCAAAAGGTTTGGGAACAAACATTGATGATATTAAGAACGATGGCTTAGCATCTGTCCACTGGGAAAATAATTTTAAAAATCTAGAAGACATCCCCTGAAATGTGAATTACAAGGGCAACTCAAACATGCTTGTCTTTTCTCCAGTAGGTTTAACTTAACCCTGTTAAGTACCACATCATGGAAAAACACATGTCAACAACTACGAATAATTGCAAAAAAATAATTATAAATTAGTTCTAGATGTCTAAGTCTGTGCTATTCATTTAATGCTTCCACTGAGATCCTAGTCCAAGAAGAGTTAATCAAGCATAGCGGCTTCCTAATCAGAACAGTGAACTAATGATCCTATTTCTGAGTAATACCAGTCAGATAAAGCTCTCAAAAGGTAGTTAACATCACTTTGGTGGAAGGGAATGACAAGTGCAAGTCCTAGTAGGGGTAATGCATCATTCATGCCCCCTCTCATTCTGACATTTTAACGTTATCTTGTTTTACTGTGTCGGCCTAACACTGCCACTGCTGGCAAATTAAACTGTGAACTTACAAAGTGGGTGGCAATAAATACAAATTATGAGAGTTCAAAAGATGTCCCTAGAGGTGCACTGTGAGACACAGAATGTCTCTGGCTTTTCTGTCACATAGCAATAGATGAGAGACAAAGTAGAACAGGCATTTTTGGAAGTAGAAAAAAAAAGAGAAAGAACTGACTAGCTGAGGATAAAAATGAGATGAAAATAAAGAAAAAACACATGTTTTAAAGACTGATTTGAAGAACACACCAAAGAAAAAGGGAACAGGTCCACAAAAGCAAGGTGAACACCAAAGGTCTTAGTATATCAAGTCTTTTATGTAAATAACTTCAAAAATCTATTTTGCAGTTGAGGATGGTATCTATAAATTATCAAAAATAACAGCCAAGTATTCTCAGTAAAATTTATAATGAGAAGATATGCATTGATGCCATGAATCTTGTTCATTTTATAAAGTTGTTGCTAAATGAAATCTGAACCACGGTCCCTACCTCCTCTCCCAGCCCAGCAAAGAAAGGCAGAAAGAAAAAATTTGTTTCTTTTAAGTAATTCTGGGTGGACCAGACTAGTGTGGATGCCACTGAAAGCATAAATATCAAGTGGTCCACAGGAAGCAGTTGTAGACCAAGAAAGAAGGGTCTCAGGAGTCTTAATTTCTATAGGAATTCCATGTGCTTTTCTGGTCAATACATCCTCGAGGGTTAATGAGCAAAATTAGGGAAAAGAGAATGAAAATTAAAATGTCTCTAGAAAGTCTGCTGGGGGCTTTGCCAAGTTAAGGTGGCCACCGTGATGGTCAGAAACACGCCCTGAACAAAAGAAATCTGCCCCATTTAGGCACATGAAAAAAAAAAAAAACCAGACCTAACAAGTAGAAGCAGAGATCAGATTTTTTAATATCGCCTAACACTGCGACTTTTGCTTCCAATTTGGTCTAGTTCCACTAATGAATCTTATAAAATATTTTATCTGCCTATTCCATGCCCACAAACCACTCACAGGAGACCAGGAAATCATCATTTCTTCCAGAGTGCACATATCAGTTGGGCCATATGCAACAGCGGTCTGTTTATTTTTCCCATAAACCACCGGTTTCATAGAAACTCATTAGCATCACCTGTGTTAATTACACTAGCAAACCAATCAACAGCTCCTTCTTAATTAGGTTTTCTTTATTAAAGCCGGAAATTGCCAAGGAGACAAAAGTCACCTGGGGAAATTATGTGAAAAGGAGTGTTTATGCCAAATTACACACTAAAATAATAATAAAATAGCCCGGTTTGTTTACAGGAAAAGGAAACAATATTAATATTCAAGGTCACTGGCACACTCCTTATTAATTATTCTCATTATATTAAATTGTGATCATTTCTGCTTCAAGAGGGGTGGCTTATAGAAAGTCTTTGTACTCAAAGTTGACTCACATCAGATTTTAATGGCTGTGGTCAGCGATTATGACTTGCTTATTCCATAAACACGAGCACCCACAGGTTAAAGCAGTTAATACTAATTTCATGAGCTCATGTCCCAACTGTAACTCAAAATCCAGTATGTCTGTTAGTAAACCTAGAAAAGCATATAAAAATCGACTATGAAAGGAAAAGATACACATGTGACTCTCGGAATTTGCAATTCACCTAAAAGAGAAAGGAAAAAAGACTTCCAACCATATTCCTCTCACTTCCAAGAGCCTTTCAGCAGAGGGGGGTGGTCACAGCACTGAGAACACAAAAGCGGCTTTTTAGAAGGGGATTCTTTCTCCAAGGTTAGACTTATAGGGAGGTTCCCCTGGGACATTTAAAGGAAGCCAGGCCAAAGAAGTAGAAAGTAGATTGCAGGGAGCTGCCTGTCCTGGTTGTGTGGAGGTGGAGAGGGAGGGGCGATACTGGGCAGCCTAATAGGCCTTTTCATCTTCAATTGACTGTAATGCTAAGTACATTTGTCGTGGACTCAAAATCTGTCTTCGGAATAATGAAATCTGGGCACACCCATCTATAAAGTGGGGATAACAATGCTTAACCTGATTCTTGCAAGAGGAATTAGTTTGTCTTTAGAAAGTACTTTGATGATGAGAATCACTGAGCTAATGATATTTGTTCTTTTCCCCACCGGTCCTGGGAAATAATAGCCTATCCGAGGAGGCCTGAGAATCCTGGCTCTAGATGGCCAAATGAGTGACTGTAAAAAGTCAAAGAGGTTTGGGAGCTGACCTCCAAGAAAAGCAAACGTGGGCTTTAACAAGCAAACATCAATGAAATTACTTTTCAGCATTAAGCTCCCAGACCCAACAGTACCAGCTCTCAATGGTTCCCTTCTTAGGGTCTTCTTTGCTTTCCCTTGGGTTACCACACACCTCCCAACTCAGGTCAAGGCCTAAAGAGACTCGCTGATTGTGCTTGATGAATATTCACTGGAAATCAAGAAGGAGAGTTTGCCCCAAGCCTCACAAGGACCTCTTTGTTTCCTAGAACAAATCCATAGAAGGGAATTGCCAAAGAGAAGACTAAAGATCACAAGCAAAGACACTGCAAATGGCCTCAAAGCCTGAAAAGGTATAAATATCAGATTTTTGTTGTGGCCTCTACAAAGTCCGGCAAACCACACCCATTCAGTATTGTCTCCAAGAGCTAAGGAATACTCTGGAGATGCTTTCTCGCCTCCACCTGGTAAAAGTACAGAGAACCTGGAGTCCATAACTTTGGAATTGCTTTCTAGTGTTGAAAGATTAATATCAAAGATTGATGTCAAAGGAATATAGCCCTGATGCTAGAAAGGGGAAGAGAATAAGGACACTTCTATATGAATAACAAAGAATTTAGATATGAATAGCAAACTATTTCTTCTTCTCGATCATCTTATTAATTGCCACAGTGATTTTTAACCTTCCTTTTAGAGATCCCACTGGCTTCTCTAAAGAATGAAACTTCAGCATGCATAAAAGCCCAGGTGTCTGAGCTGAGTCCCTAGGACAGACTGATGACCTTTGTAAAAAGGTGTTTATCACGACAGGCCATTGTCTTGCCTGCCTACTTCAATCTGCATCCCCAGCTGCTCCTTTTCCCTCCCCTCTCTTTCACCCTCCCAGCTGGGTACCTTGTCACTCAAAATTCAGCCGAGTTTATTTCATTCACCCTACCCATATAGCACACATGCTGCATATTTCGGTATATAATTGTCACACAACCAAATGGTTCAGAAAGAATTTTAGCAATAGGGTTATCAAAGCAGATCCTTAATGGGTGAAAAGGAATTGTTCCAAAATGCATCTTTATGAATTAGGTTCAGCTGAGAAATCCTGTTAGTGGACCTGACTCAGAAGCCATTCTAAAAAAATGTAATATTAAGTTGCAGTGGTTTTACTGTTTCACTCAGGAAACACCAGGAGACCAGGAAATGCTTCCCTTTAGTTTAGGCTTTATTTACTTACTGTAAATGACTGGATGGACATCTTCATCACTGCCTGAAAATCTTCTCATCTACTTCTCCTCTACTCCCAATGGCTTCCTGTCTCATGCAGAGTAAGACCCAAGATCTTTATATGGCCTACAAAATGGCGCCATTATGCCTCTGGCAGCACTACCTACTACTCTCTTCCTTGCTTGTTCTGTTTCAATCACACTGTCCCCCTTACTTTTCCTCAAGCCTGCTAGACACACTCTTATTTTGGGGCCTCCGCTTACATTGCTTGGTCGGCTCTAACTTCACTTTCCCTAGATATCCGCCCACTCTCTCTGCTCTTTTGGTCTTTGCTCAATTAGCAACCTATCAGTGGGACTTTTTCTGGGTACTTTATTTCAGATAACAATGCCAATCCCACCCCAAATGCTCCCTTTCTCCATTTCCTGAATTATTTTCCTCAGGAGAATTCATCACTATCTGACATCCTATATATTTTACTTATTTACTGTCTTTCTCCCCCCACAAAAATGTAAGTTCCATGTGGACAGGGAGCTGTTTGTTTTGTTTTTACTATTTCATTTATGCTGGATCCCCAGTGCCTAGACCAGTGCCTGAACCCTAGGAGGAACGCAATAAATATTTGTTGATAGAACAAAAGAATGAGGAGGAAAGGAAAGACAGGGAGAAAAGATATTATTCCTACCCCCTTACTGTATCCTTTCATTATTCACTCTATTTTCTTTCCCTCTTCCTTCCCGCTCCTCCTCTCTAGAATATTCTCCTAAATCCTGCCACTTCAGTGTCACCTCATCCACCTTCTTAACCCTCCTCCTTCCTTCATCATCTTCGTGGGCATTTCCCAGGCCTCTCAAACCAGGTCAAGTCACCATACACGCTCCCCCACCTCCATTAGACAGACCCTACGAAATCAACCAAATATTTGGTGTCCTCTCTCTTAAGGACTTATCACATTATAGATTTCACGTTTACATGTGTGATTTTTTTCATTAATGCTTGAGCTCCAGGCCCCCAATCCCACTAATACTATATAAGTTCCACGAGGACAGAACACTATACCCCATATTACTAGCACACCGAAAGCACACAATAACCATTTTTTTCTTTGAATGAGATAAAAATGTATCCTCTGAAGTAAACATTAAGTCATGTACTATTCTTAGCTAAATGCCCCCAGAAAAGCCTAGTAATAGTGGTGGGAGTGGTGCCCATGGTCATCCTCAGTGTTATCATACACGATGTCATCTTTTGGTTCTCACCATCTCACCCACCTGACTCAGCACCTTTGATCATTTGCAACCACCTTGCACCCTGAGGAAACTTACAGACACCCATATCTTACAAATTGCAATCCCATCCTTATTCCTAATGCACCTTTCTGGTGCTCATGTTCTTTCACGCTTCCTTTGTAGAATTTTCCTCTCTGAATGTATCTACAGGTTTCCATGCTCTGCAAGGTCATAAATGCAGCTGACTCTCTTTATAGCTCTAATTCCTAGCACAACGGCATATTCAATAAAAGTCTGAATAAACCAACAAGTAGATACCCTATTCTGACTGATTTCAAGCCCTCTATGATTAGATGGCAACCTATGGTTCAGAGACTCCAACAAAATCAAAGCCTTGTCTGTTAACTTTCAAAAGCATATAAGCTTAAGGAAGAAAGTCTGGCAAATCACCCAAATCTCTGGTAATGTATGTTCACAGTCTCAAGTAAGGGTAGCCAGGAGTTCTGATCTTTCACATCCTAGAGCTTCTCAATTGCTGCTTGAGAGACATTTCAAAAATCCTCAACTCTGAACTGTCTCTCTTTGACAATCTGATTTGTATAATTTTTTCACGTATATTGGTAAGAAAAAAAATCCTCATTGGAAACATACACAGCTTTGAGACGGTTTTTTTGTCAACAATTTCTTGAATACATACACACATTATCTCCCTAATAGGCAAGAATGGCTCTTTAAGGAGCTGTCATGATCTATCGTAAAAATACATATTTAGAACACTTTTTAAAACATGTGTATTATAAAAATGTTCTAAAATGAAAACTATTTACCCAAAAGACCATAATGGTTCTGAAGAGTATTTTGTAAATCCATATCTGAGGTTTTAAGGGGGAAAAAAACATTTCTGACCTGGGAGATCATAAAGACTTCGCTGAAGCCATTAACATTTATTGTCTCTCTAGGGCTAAAATGTTGCTGGGAACATGTTTCCAAGTTAGAGGAAAACACAGCCCATTCTTTTAACAAAGGGTCTTAGATGCTTCTCTCTGTCCTGTCCCAAAGGCTGACAGACACCAGTCCATTATACTAACTAATGGCACACTTAGAAGAAAATGCCATCCAGAAGATGTTAGCCTAGGGACCTTGACTAATGAGTACTGTCTAATGTTCAAAGACCCCGTCAGCTCTGGTCACTGATGAGACATTCTCAGAGTAGTGCATTAAGACCTTGGTGGAGAAAGTCACTGTGGGAAACCTGATAGGATGAATTAGATATTTGAGGACAAAAACCCTCTTCATCCTTTTTGTCTCAAGCCTGATTTTGGAGAAAAGAGATGATTAATAATCTCATGTAAAAACCTAGTCTCCTGCACCTTTGTATCTCCTTCCAAAGTCCTGACCAAAGAAAACACGTAAATAAGAGCCCTTAGCCCTTGTACTTACTACTTACTGTATGCTATGTTTACTGAGGCAGGAAAATGGGACATTTCCTGGTTAACAGGGGGGAAAATATCCATTCACTTCAACATGACACCGGAAATTTTCTTTAAGAGATGCAAAGGTCTGGTGAATGGCAGAAAATATATTGGATCAGTCCCAAATTTGAGAATCCTGTACAAATCCTTCACATATTTTTTCAGCTCTTAACAAAAAATTTTGGTCTACTTAAGGAAAAAAGAGTTGGGGGACAAGATGGAAGAAAGAGGAGAGAAAGAGAAGGAAGGGAGGGAGCAAAGGAGGTGGGAAGGAAGAAGATGGAAAAGACATCATTAATATTATATACTAAGAGCTGGCCTAAAGCAAAATGCCAACAGGCAACCTATAAACAAAAATCAAAAATGGAAAGACTGAGAAACTTAACCATAGCCACATGAGAAACACTACTGGCCATACATAATTGGGGTGGAGGCTGAAAGGGGGCTCATGTGGACGCATTTTTCACTTTTGTATACTACAGAGTTCACAAATCTCTCCTGGGCTTCCTCAAACACTTTACCTGTCAGGTCTGAATGACTGGCTGGGTTTCATTAGGACAGCAATGCACTCCCACACAGGCGAAACTTGGTTGGGGACGACTAGACTCAGCTTTACACTAAAGGAAGTTAAGTCCCTAATAGTTAATGAAACAAGCAGATGCCCCTTCTTACACCTGAAATAACCTGCCTCCAGAGCCTGCCCAAAATACCGTCTCTGAAAGCAAATAGACCCAGCGAAGAGTTCCTTCAAAGCTAAGCTTTCATTTATTGTCAAGACAGAATCAAATTGGTCCTTTTTATGTAACACGTGAGTTAGGCTGACCTACCCATTCATACATAGCAAAGTACTGGTTCATTGTGTTGGCTTTATTCCCTTTGCTGTAATGTAACAAAAAGAATCTAAATACTCAAGGGTTCCTAAGCCCCTTGATGAGAGTACTTAGCTCACATCAATGGTAATGGGACTTCAACCTAGGCATTTTAGGCAGAATGGGTTTCTTTGTTGGTACTTTTCCTCTCTTTTCCCTGAGCTTGATTTCACACCAGCTATGTTCACAAATCCATAATAAATCACTAGGAATGTAAAATACACTACACTTTCCCCCTCAAGTTGGCCTGGGTCATTTATCATTCTGTGGATTTCAAAAAGATGGTAGTGTTTTTATTGCAAAGGCCTTGTCATTACAGAAACTAGAAAAGAAAGTATTGATCACAATTAGATCGTATATTAGCAGCCCCTGATGCCTGGACTGCTGAGGATTTCAACCTAGATCATTCTCCCCTCTGTTAAAATTCCGGACAGCAATTTCTTTTATGTTAGAATAACTAGTATAAACCCATAAAATGTAACCTAAAAATGTAATTATAATTGCCATGCCAAAAGCAAGCCAGTCAATATCTTCGAGATTCTAATAGTTTCAAGCACTATTACCTTAACGGTCTCACATCACAGTACTGATTAAAGAAACATTTTGTCTTTTTATCTGTATGGAATGGCCAGCGTAATCACCGAAGCATAGAGAGCTAAAATATTTATTAGTGAGTATACATCTTGGTTCAGGCAGTGAATGTCAATTTAGGTGTGGAAACTTACAACAGAGCTCTCAGTATCAATCCAGTTTCCGGTTCTTCTAATGCTCCCGAGGTGGTTACCCCAAACAGAGGAGATCTTAGAATCTGCCCCTCCATCTAAGTGAACTCCTCCTGCAGATTTCCCAGAAAGAAGCTCTTCTTGGGAGCTTTCAAACTGGTCTTAAATTGGCAGTGACTATCATGGAACCACTCTCAACCAACAGAGACAAGCCTGGAAGGAGAGGCACTGAGTGGGTGGAAAGCACAAGGTAAGGCCAGCCTGACAGCAGTCAGCACTCCAACCCACCCTTCCTGACCAGCAACACAGACAAGCAAACAAAACTATTCATTTTCACTGTATTGATGAAAATAAATGCAAACTAAAATATGAGAATCAAAGCCTATCATTTTCCCACAGAACACATCATCTATAATTTATATCTTGAAAGGTACCTATCATCGCATTCCAGCCAAATACCAAATGCAGAATTAGAAGGTACGTGTCAAAGGGTTTCTCCATGCTGGTCACTTAATACTGTTTCTTTCGCCAAACTATACAATCAAATTATATAGACCTGGAATGTAAGAAATACAAAAAAAGGCGTTTTCCAATGAACGAACGGCATTCTCCTGATCATTTCTCTGAGGAGTGAAAATAAATTTCCTCCCCATTCGTCAAACAGGAAGAAAATGCAGCGTCCCATCAGCTCAGAAACATCAGTGCAGTGGTCAAATAACAATTTCCTACCACATGACGTGCACAATTAATTTTACAATCCGACTTATCTGCGTCATGTGTGTTTCCAAAGCTGGATACCAAATGGGTGGAGAGAACCTGCTTCACTTAGGGAAACACAACAGCCCGGCCCTCCCAGTGGGCTGCTGAGCAAAAGCATCCGTTTTGACTCTTCACCACCTCTTAGGTAAACAGGGAACCAGGCCCCAAGCCGTCCTGCCTTGAGCAAGAGGGAGAAGAGCTGGGAGAGACGCAGAGGCTAACGGGATGGGAAATGGGGGCCACCGGCTCCAAAATGAAGAGCGATCGCCAGTCGTGTCACCCCAGGATGGCCAGACAAAGGGAAGAGGCAGCAGCTCACCTACACAGTCTACCCATGGGTTAACTGGCATTTCTAATACTTTTCACCTAGTCTGACTTGACAGATGCCTAACCTTAGCTACTGAGTGGAGACAGGCTGATGGGTCTTGGCCATACAGGGGGAAAATTTTTGATGCTTCTCACTTATGACATGATTGATTTTCTTTCAGCGGCCCTTCACTTTGGGAAGTGGCGAGGGCTGGCTTACTGCGCCCCGGTGCGCCCTGACCCCCGACACGCGGCCGCTGTGAGGCTGGAAACCGATGACGGCAGAAACCTAAAAAATCAATAGGCCCTGTCAGTCAGAGGCGAGGCGGACGTCTTTTAAAAACCCAATCACGACATGTATTTGCTGCATGGTGCGGATCTCCAGCACACTTGAGAACACACTGAATTTCCCCTTCCCCTTATTTATTTATTTATTTATTTATTTGGCTCTGCTTTACACTTTATTTCACCTCTTTTTTGAGAAGAGGGGAAAAAGACCCTAACCTTGCAGGCAGCCAGGGAGAGGGAGAAGCCATGTGGTAAGGTTGGTTCGTCGTGATATTAACAGGAAAAATTCCCTGGAAACTATTTGAATAGTATGAAATAAATAGAGCACCTTGAGGCTGCCAACATAAACAGTGACATCATTTTTTTTTACATTATCTGGAAAGAATTTAGATATAAGACTTTTAAGTCTAAAAACACATGAGGGCAAAGCTGCTTAATAGATGTGGTCTTTAAGGAAAGAGTATCGTTAATTTTTCTTCTGGGGTTTCTTTAAGGTGAAAGAATCAAGCACACACACACACACACACACACACACACACACACACATTCTATAGTTCTCTGCTGGGGAAAAGCAAGCACTGGGAGAATCGTTGTGTTTCCAAGCAGGGTCAGCGTAATATTCTCCATTCAATGTGGAAGAAATATCAAATATGCGTTCTTTCTTTGGGAGACAGACAATGCAAAAGATGGCATTTAGCTTCTTTGTGATCTGAGGAGGGGGGAAATAAATATCAACTATGACAAGCCAAAAAGATAAGAGAATACCATCAGCTGGAATGCTTCCACACAGAGAAAGAAATCCCACACTCACACAAAAAGAAAAAAGAAGGACGTGGAAAGGGTTTGGAGGCCATGGAAAAACAGGGAATATACTAGTAGGTACAATTAAAATATACACGTGGACAGTTATGTACAAGTGTATCTCAGAATTTCTGTGACACACTTTCCTTCTGTCTGTGCAGAGAAATAAATAGGTATATTATGCATCCTCTTATAATCCACCAACGTAAATATTATATGTTAAAAAAGAAAACAAGTAAACAAAATCTGTGCCTGAATTCCCAAACTAAGCCCAATTAAAGGTTTCTTTATGGCTGTAAACCTGACAAGCTACAATTTCCCCCTGTTGCAGTGGGTGTGTGTGTTTTAATGTAATATTAATGAGCCAGGATGGAGGGTCATAAAAAGTGATAGGTTTTTGCGATGGTAAATTATAAATCGGTATTGATTTTTCCCGGCACTAATGCAGCCAGCTTATTGTAAGACACCACAGGCAAAGTGCACTTTATCAGATTAGACTGGGGCCGGTATCAAATATACATGAGAATAAGGATGCATTTGTGAGTTAGACTAGACTTTTCTTCCCTAACAATGCATGAAATTTTTAAGGAAAAAAAAAAAAAACGGACAAGGATACTGGGAAATTCAACATTTTTTCTAAAGCACAAATTTCCAGAATTGTTGCTCTTGGGACAATTTGTTTCACAATGAATAGAGGGCAGTAATAATGCTAATGAAATTATAAATAGTTTTCTTTAAAGGCTGTTCTAAGTTTCTCTTGTTTAATTTGTAGCTTAAGACTGCCAGCAACAAAAGGGCTTCTGGTCTCTCCACCGTGTCCACCCTCCGGGTCACATATCATTCTTTTCCCTCTGCCCACAAGTCACGTTGCTTGAACCACGGTGGAAAAGAAAGTGTTATGTTTTCAAATGGCTGAGCTTCCTCTCCGTGGACATTTCATAGTCATAAGGACTTGACTAGACACTTCAGTGGAGATTTTTAGCTATCAAGAGAAAACAGGAGCAGAAGAGAAATCAGGAGAAAGAAAAGAAAATGACTGGACCCTATTTCTCTCAACAAAGATGTGGTTATTTGTCCTCTCTCCAAACTTGGGTCAGCCTCTGACTCACTCTCATGTCAACAGAGAAGAAAGTCCTCATCCTGACTGTGTGTGTGTGTGTGTGTTGCCTTTTGTTCTTTGGAGAGACTTCTCCAAGCTTTGTTGGGAATGCTAGCAGCCCTGTTTCCAAACACTTCCCGGCTTCGTCCTTCAAACTGCTCACACACACTCTGTCAAAACCTGCAGCTCTCCTCCAGGCACAAAGGCTCCCCTCCACCACGTGACTGTCACCGTGCCCAGCCTGAGGCCGGGTCCTCAGCCAGCACTCCTCTGTCTGTCTCCAGGGCGTGAACAGGAACTGGAAACCGACGCGCTCACCCCCCAAAAGAGTCTTGTTTTTTTTTTTTAAGAAGTCGAGAAGAACATGTGTTTATTGACAGTTCATTAACAAACATCAACCCCCCTGCAAGCTGTTTACTAAGGAATGTAGTGAAGTGAAGAAGTGTGAATATAAATAACTAACAAAGGGAGAATGCAGAGAAAATATCTCAGGGCTGTCCCCTTTTCGATGCACTTTGAATCTGTTTTCTTTTCTGCCTGGAAACATGATGCTACTGAAGGTAGACCCCTGCCCCCCATCCCCACCGGCCCCCCGACAGGAAACACAGTAGATGTTTATGGACTGTATCTAGAACATTTCTATAAAACTCTGAAAAACTGAAGAACGCCATTCCTCTGCATTTTCTCTCTTTGCCTTTATCAAGAGATTTAAACAGTTTTTTTAAAGGAGAAGTAAGCTAATAAGTTCCATAATAATAAGGTTAAAGCTATGATATTATTGTTTATTTCTAAAATATGAAGGATGTCAAAACCGCAGCAGAAGTTCACAAAAACCAGACTCCAATCTTAAGTAGCGTAAAATCTAAGTTAGGGGTAAGCAAAATCAGCAAAGAACATAGAACATTCAATAAGGTGTTTCTCATTTGTTACATCAATACTCAAAGTGGACGGTACTGTGTGAGGGGAGCTAACTATTTCCAAATGTTAAAAAAAAAAAAACTTACTACAATATCCTTGCATCAAAATGACTCCCGCAATTATGGAAACAAGAGAAAATGTTTTGAGACAAGAACAAATCAGGTAAAACCTAATAAAGCCAAAAGGAAATTAGAAAAATAGAAGGTTGTTTTCATGGGAGTTTAATCTTTTCACTGAAAAGTGATCTTTATTATATGTCAAATCAATATCTTAAGGTTCTTTTTTATAAAGTTTTGAAAGTGAAAGCATACATTTTTACCTATGCTAATTTAACTTTATTAGTGATGCCAAAACCCTCATTTACATTTTTCATAAAATTATGCAGCAGTTCTCTCTGCTTTAGGGATAAAGCTAATAAACAAATACATAAATTAGTGTATTTTAATTAAACATTATCCCATGAAGTAATATTGTACACCACTGTCTAATACAAGAACAACTTTCTTACTTAAAATCAGCACAATATTAAAATATTAAAACTCATTAAAAATTAATTTAAAAATACAAACGTTCAAGCACTTGGAGTTCTGTATTTTTGAAGGTTTTATGTTGTTGTTGTACATATGATATAATCCCTAAGCTCCTAGCAAAATAGTGCAGGAAACTAAGGTTACTTTGCAGAAATGCACTGACAGGCTTTTAAATTTTTTTTTAAGAAGGCTCCATTCCCAGCATGGAGCCCAATGTGGGGTTTGAACTAAGGATTGTGAGATTGAGAACTAAGCTGAGATCAAGAGTCGAACACTCAACAGACTGAGCCACCCAGGTGCCCCCAAAATTGCTATTTTAAAAAATATTTCACAAAAGCAGTGTAGCTAGAATCTTACCAAAAAAACCCCCCACACACAGACACACAGAAACAAGAACAAAAACAACAACAAAAAAGGGTCCAGTAGACACATACAGTAAAACAGGATCTGAGATACTTGATTCAAGATTTAGCTAGGAAAGACTCCTTGATAACATCATTTTAAACTGCATCTGGGTCACTCAACCAGAACCTATTTGAGTGCCTACTATGTGCCCAACACAAGCTTGCACAGGGGATTCAATTGTCAATTAATAGCTTGGGGAAAAGAATTCAAAATAGGTTACTACCAGCCTAGACCAAACCACAAACTAATTGAAACTCTCTAACAGTAGATAGTTGGTAGGTTTTGGAACATGCCTAGAAATGTCTTTAGAAATCCTAGGTCAGATAGAAAACTGTCCTGAGACAATGAACTAATGAAGGCATATCAGCTGACATTTATTAAATAAATATTAGCAGCTAGAGTTGTTACTAATAGTATTATTTGCATAGCAAGGCTCAATCAAAGGTGCAGAGTGACCAAAGCCTCAAAACACAGATGGATATGATGCACTGGGGCATCCTTTCTGTTCTAGTTAACAATTATTTATTGAGGGACTATTTATTGTGTTGGACACTGGGTTAGACAATGCAAAGAGTAACAAGATTTAACTAAGTTATCTGAGGGCCATAACTTTGTCTTATCTACTGCTATGTCGCCAGATCCTAGCATAGTGCCTTACACACTGCAGGTACTTGATAAGTATTTGTTGAATAAATGAACTAATAACCAAAAATCCCTATTAACAAGGCATTCAGAGTCTAATTACCTTGCCATACTTGGCTTTTTCCACCACAAATTCAGCTTGCTTGTCTTTGAAAACTGCTGTCCAGCTACAAGTAATTTAATGAAATAGCCATGATCACTTGATTTAGAGAATATAATCCAATTGGTATTTAAGGGAAGAGATGGGCTTGTGATCTGAATAGAACTAAACTCCCACCCAACATCCTATGTATGAGGCTCTTGATTTCACCAGAATTACCCTGAAAGGAAATTCAACACAACAAATGGTCAGAAACACGGCTTTGTCACCTAATGGGGCTGAGTCTTGCAGGACCTGTGGTCTCTGGCCCCCGACTCCCTAGGCCACACTGTGTGTCGAGTCCTGGATACATGTCATGGAGGCTCCTGACTCCCTCAGTCCATAGTGTCTCAGTCTCGTGACAGAGCTCTTGTTAGAAAAATATCAGCCTTTCATTTTAATCAAATTACTGTGATGGCCCAGAATGTAGTAATATACACAACAGCTCTCTTTGGCAGCAAGCCTTTCAAGCCCAATATTTCATTTGGTTGAAATTCTTAGTAACCTGAAGACATGAGAGGAGAAAGGAAGACCAGACCCCAAGGAAGCAGGTAGGGGTTTTCTGTGTAAATAGCATGTTTTGAAGAGGCACATTCACTTAGCAAGCTCTCTGGAAGTATGACTGATGTGATATTTCCAATACGGCTAACTTACAACACTATCTGAACCCCCCTGCATCCACTCATGGATGCGGGAGGCATCTTTTTCCAATATTGGTGGAATGTTCTCTAGAGCAGTATTGATTGCACAGTGATGGGAAACTGCAGGACAAACCTGAACTAATTAAGCAATAAGCTCAGACTACCTACCTTCAATACTGTTTGAAGGCACATTTAATTACTGCGTGGATGCAACGACACGAAGAAGAACATGCCATTTAGGTAAATGTATCAAAGAGTATTGACTGAATGACTAAGACTCCCTATCGGCTCTAATGCTTTGGGAAAATCAAAGGGAATAAAAAGCAGATATTTTAGTTTGGAAAAATAATGCTACCAAGTGGGTAGAGGTTGGGGTGTGGAGGGAGGAGGCAATGACCAAACCAGGGATAATGTGCTCAACCAAAACCTAGAATAAATAGATTCCAGGCTGAGAACAGGCCATTTTTTTCTAAGAACTGATGAATTTTAGTACTTTATCTGGGCAGAATCTCATCCTGCAACTTTGTGTATATGTGTGTGTGTGTGTGTGTGTGTCCAACCAAATAAAAAAAATAGAAATATCTCTTCAGACAGAAATTCAGTAACAAAAATAGAATTAAAATGCTGATTACCGTTATAATATTTGAGTCCTCTAGTTAGCAGCTAATTTCCCATGAATCTCATAAGCGTCCAAGTCATACTTGGAATCCCAAATGAAGGGGTAAAATAGCAAATGGAGCCAGCCCTTTAGCACCTCCAGCTCCTCTGAATTCAGCTTGTCGCTTTAGTCAGGACCACCACCGACAGAGTGTGTTTAGCAATAACACAAAGATTCCAAATCATAAATGTGAAAATTCTCAGCTGGTTTGAAAATTGATTTCTATGATTCTGGGCATGATTATTTCCGGTTTCTCGTGTCTGTTCTCTAAGTTTCTCAAGTCTCTTGCCTGACGACCAAAGTTTAAACTTCATTTTTCTATTTCTTGGTTCCCTGACCCCCAAAAAGAGTACTTTGCTTATAAGTACCAACCATCGCATCCTTAAGGTAAAGAAGAAGTACCAACAATGTATTCAGGTCTATTTCACTGGTGCAAGTACGTATCAAGTAACATCAAATCACATATTGAGAAAGTCCATCCCTTTTCACTTTTCTCTTTATTGTTCTGATGAAGTCCAAAAAGAGAGCCTCAGTTTGGTGCTGGCATTTCTTGGACACCAAATGCTTGCCAGGCTCTGTGCTGACCAGCGTCCCGGCAGCCTCCTGCCGCTGCTCTCTTTTCACCGCATGCACTCTGTGGCTACCTTCTCTTTACTGCAGGAGAGGCTGAACTGCCACTTACCACAGTGCTATAAAGTCTCCTTTTCAAATAAAGTCAAGTTTAAGGAGTGAGTTGATGCAAATAAATTTATTTGTAAAAACAGTACAGACGGTACAACGATATGGCAGGAATCATGAAAGAGGTATAAGAATGATATTGGCAAGGTTTCCTGAGCTGAGAAACTGACAACCTAGCTTTTGAGTGGTAGCTTTACCACTAACCAGCTTTGTGACCATTTGGAAGTCGGTGAATATCACTTATCTTGACCATAAAGGGAAGGCTTTAGGTCAGTGTTTTCAATCTGACTGTGCACTACAATCACCTCAGGATTTTTTAGAAAGTGCCTGGGCTCTAGCCCAGACCAATTAATTCAGAAAGTTTAGAGGTACGGACTAAACATCAGTATTTGTTTTAAAGATTCTCAGGACATTCTAATGACAGGCCAGAGCTGACAACTGCTGGGAGAGATGATTTCTAAAATCTTCCAAATCCTAATACTCCCTAGAAAGGGTATAAGAGATACAAAAGTCTGTTTTCTCTCTGCCTTTACTTTTTCTTTCTTATTCTTTTCAAAACTTCCCTCTTTTTCTTGCAAAGTTCTATATCCAAATATTCTTTCTGAATTTTGCTGATGTGACACCTCCCAAATCACCATCGTCCACAAAAGCCATTAATGCACTGTTTGTCCTCTTCCTCAGATCAGCAATAAAGCCATTAAAACAGAGGCATCAGAGTCTAAAGTCAGAAATCCCAGAAAGACAGTCCAGATTTCTAACTCCTAGCCATGTCGGGGAGAAGGAGAGGAGGAGGAAGGTACAATCCCTTGCCTTGGATGCCAATGGAGCCCACGCAGCTCAGCTCCTGAATCCAAGCGTGGGCAGGACTGTGGAGCCAAGCTCCCAGGAGATGTGGACACTGCAGGAGCCCAGAGCATTAGCTCAACGCTAGTGTTCTCCATATGCCACTTAAGCCCCTTCATCAATAACCACTTACCCCAGGAATGGCATATCAGCAAAGCCATTCCGAGCAGCCTGGTTCTTCCGTCCAGCACAGCCCCCAGGTCAGGGGGCAACAGCGTGATAAATGCCCAGCCACAAGCCACAGTGTCTCTTCCAGCCCCTGTCTCCTTCCCCAGCTTAATTAAGAAACAACATGTTTCCCGTCCCTCTCTGGTTTTCCCTTTCATCTCCCTTTCCTTATTCTGCAAGGGAGTTTGGAGTGGTCGGGGGGGCGGGGCTGCCTTCTCCTTCATGGTATAGCAGATACAAGTGAATATTGATAAGACCTGGATAAAATTAGGGACAGGTACCACTTCAGGTACCTTTCCTTCCTTTCCCTTTCTTTCTTTCTTTCTTTCTTTCTTTCTTTCTTTCTTTCTTTCTTTCTTTCTTTTTCTTTCTTTTCCTCTCATTAAAAAGAGCCAATTCTATTTCCTCCCCTACTTTTCCCAGGCTGACTTGGTTGATTCTCAGGCAGGGGCTCAAACTCAAACTCCCACAGGAATACACAAGAAGGTTACACCCCACCCTCACATAAAGCAAAGCTGGGGGTTGCCAGGCAGGCATCTGAGCCTATGGTTCTGTATTCTCCAATTTTATAAGAAAACCCAGATATACAGATTTAAATGTGAAATCTTCCTATTTTATCATGTTGATGTCTCACAGATATTGCAGACCTAACCAAATGCATCTGAGAGCTGAGTTAAGTCAGGGAGCCACACATTTGGGGACTTCTATAAGATGTGAGGTTGGGGGAAGGAAAGAGCAAATTCCTAAGAATTTAATCTCTTTTGTTTCATTGGATTTGCCAGACTTACATGACCCTTGTCTGGACCCAAACTTAGCAATTCAATCATTCAAGAACTAATTAATAATGATTATGATTACTATTTTTATAGTTTTTCATATGTACTTCTGCTAAACACCCTTAAGAATAAGGTAGTGTTATCACCACCAATTCACAAAAAGGCATCCGAGGCTCAGCTTTGGACCACACAGCTAGACACACTTAAAGCTGAGGCTGCCCAGTTCCAGCGTCCATGTTTCTAACCCTGCAATAACAGTGCAGCTTCCCGTCCCAGAGCTAAGAGATAGTGAGAAGTATCACTAGGCAACATTTATTGGTCTAGCTGGGGAGATAAGACGGACAGATTTTCAGTAAAATCTAGGCTTCCCATGGAAACCAACTATGCACCTTTGGGCATATTATTTTGCTTTTCTAAGCCTCAGTTTCTTCTGTAAAATTGAGGTGGTGCTACTATTTCCTATATAGGCTGGTCAAGTGGGCATTGTATGAATCATCCATGTAAGTGCTTAGCATAGCGCCTGAAGGATAATAAACCCTGGATAAAGCTGGGCTGCTATTGCTATTATTTTTATTTTCTTTACTATGAGTCATCAGTCCTCATATTCAACCCTCTACCCTAAAGCCACAGAATCCCAACAATCCCCTGGGCTTTAAGAACACTTTCAATTTTTCAAAGCCTTTTAACATCCATTATTTCATTTGATCCTCCCAAGAACCTGATGAGGTAGGAGGGGCAGAGATTACCTCATTTGACAGAAGAGAGAATGAAGAAGGCACAGAGAGGTTCAGAAGACTTCCAAAGTCACACAGCTAGACATAGGCTCCATTACCCTGAGCTTTCTTCTACTATATGACTCAAGGAGGAAGTAGGTGGGGAAGACCACCAAAAGTAGAAACATTATATGTGTTCTTGGGTGCCTGGAAAATTAATGGGGATTAAAACACAACTGCCCAGGAAAAAAGATACAAGAACATTTCTGAAGAAGCGTGAGTGTCAGAATTACTAAACTGCAAATTATATAGATAAATATATCCAGGAAAAAAATTACTAGAAGCAATTACTAATATGAGTAGAAGCCAGGGTGTTAACATCTAAAGAACTTCCTGGAGGACAGTAAGGGACCTAGGAGCCTTTCTATACCTGCTGCAAACTTACTGGACTTGGAAATGGTGCCCTATGGGCTGACTGGAACAGCACTATGGGGAAAGCACATCATTACGCCCAACTTCTCTGTCTCTGGAGCACATCTTATGACATGGACAACTGAACTACGAAGTATCATGTTACTGGCATCTAGCCCATTATGTGCCCCATGATAGGTACTCATAGTAGACAGACTGATTGATTGAATGACTCTGCTGGGGAAGATGGAAGAAGCTGTGAGCCCATATGCAGTGGACCTAGACCATTCTAGCAGATGTCTGTCACTTTTCCTGCCCAGTCCCTCCACCACCTCTTCATACTTTTCCTTTGGTCAGCTGCTCCTGGTTAATCCTTGGTGATCTTAGGGGGACTGATAGCCAAGTCAAGCCAATCCAAATCTGTCTCCTGAGATGCTGAATCTTGAGAAGAGTAGGACACAGGGGAGGAGGTGGTAGGAGACCAAGTCTTTGGCTGGCAGCAGCCTGAGAGACCATTACTTCCTATAACCCAGATCCCCAGGGCTTCCCTAAGTCTTCATCTTCCTAAGGCCTGATTATTCAACTCTTCTTCTGACATTTAAGTTTACCAGTTATTTCTCCAATAAATCCCTATAGTTTTGCTTAAGTTGTCAGGAGTCCATTTCTCTTGCCTGTAACCAAAGGGTGACCTGCCTTAGAAGTGAACAGCTGAGTAGGGTTACTGTTAAATCAGCCGGTGCAATTCCACCAGCTTCTTAATAGCTTGCTCTTCTGAGTCTGTCTCTCAGGACATATCAATAATATAAATATAGAGGAGACGTGCATAGCCTGTCAGAGTTGTCCCAGCTGGCGCAGGGGAGGGATACCTGCTTTAAATATTTTACTCCATTTCTCTCTGTCTGGCTTAGAATTGGGCAAAATAAAGCCAATGGGGTGACAGAAAGAGGAGAGAAAACTCTCAAATGGATCTTCTCCCTTTGCCTCACCCAGCAGCTAGAGTCTCCAGTTGAACCAACTCCTACCCAATTGCAACAGAAAGCCCTCTGGCAGCCCCTGATCTTGCCTACCCCAGGCTTAGGCCCTCTTCTCTACCTGAAAGAAACATCATTGACATCCTGCCTGTGATCCAAACACCGCTTCCCACCTTCTGAGGCACCAGGAGATGTACTGGCTTCCTGGCTCTCCGATGTCAGTGACCCTCCTGTCCACCCCCAACACCCAACTGAGCCAGAATCACCCTAGCGCAGTAGCTGGACTGCTGTAGCCTGCACCTCCCATTCCAGCAAGAAACAGGAAAGGATGGGCCGTGGAAGGAGGGAGGGCTCTCTGCAAAGCCTCCTGTTCGAACCCCAGGTCAAAAAGCTGGGATTCGTGATTTTTAATAAAATGCACCATTGGACCTGAATGCAGACTGTGCCAAATGATGGGCAGTTTCTTTTCAGGCTGTAGAGTAGGCACAAACCTCTTCATGTCAGATGATGGATACAAATGGCCGGCAGGCTCTTGGAAATCCTCAAAGTACTTAGTCCTGGTGATCACGGTAATCCACTGCCAACTAAAGCCAAATGAAGGCATCCCCAGGATCCAGGCAGAGAGAGACTTGGAGCAATGGTACAGCCCTTCTCGCTAAGTATCCCTCCCTTTATGCACACCTCCGAACCCAGCTCATGGCCATTAAAGCACAGTAGCCATGAGCACCAAGAATAGGACAGCAATAACTATGTCAAAACTTACCCCTTAAGATGCTGGAAGAGTCTGTGTGAGGTCAAATGCCTATCCAGCCATTCACACACGCGCTCATTCATTCAAAACATACTAATTTGTTATAACAGCATCCAAGACGTGCTGTCACTCCTTCCTTCCTTCGTGCAAGACAACACCTACAGGTTGACGACCTGGGTTGCCGTGCTAAGTGCTACGGGTACATTACTTCTGTGCCAAGTTCTAGATGGCACAGCCCTCGTGGAGTCTATAGTCCTAGGAGGGGGATTAAAACACGAGGAAAAAAACAACTAGAAGGCAAGGTGCAAAGTGATGAGTGGCATAAGAGATCCCAACAAACGGAACTACAGAGGAGCCACCAAGGAGGGGAGCAAGAGACAGATGAGGATGCCTCAAGGTGCAAGCAGAACACAGACGTCCTGGCACAAGACGAGAATGATTCCAGACTCAGGAGTGGAGTCTGGGGGTGGTGCCGTCCAAGTGCGGGGAAAGCAGTACTAAGTACACGCTCAGAGAAACACCACACGGCACCCCGACACTCTCCGGCGGGGGTGCAGCACGCTGCAGGGACTCCCCAGGCGAGCCAGGCTCTGGATTCCTGTCGGGAAGCCATGAGACCACACTCCTCCACCCAGGCTCTGTGAGACGAGGGAAGTCCCCTGGCTGGAAAGAGGCCCTATGAGAAGCGCACAGTGAAGAAGGTGCGGAGGAAGAGATCAGGCCCGGAGGCCAGTGAGGAGCCCACGGCAGCACCGAGCTGTAGGGGGAAACCAGACCATCGTCGTCGTGCGAGTGCTGACTCCCACTAAAGTGTCACTAACCCAGTCCTGGGAAACAAGCACTGGGCTTGGTTTGAAGAGGCAGTGTGACTCCACACAGAACCGAGCTCCAAGTCATGAAGTCTAGTTTCTAGCCCGAACTCAAGCAAAAACTAGCTGTGTGACTTCAGGCCAATCCCTCAAACCCCCTGTACCTTGGTCTCCTTGTCTGTCACCCTTGACGAAAATCAGCAAGGACAGATATGAATGTATTTTCACTCTTTGGTAGCAACTGTAAAAACACAGGATAAATAACAGAATTACACTGTTTCTAGAAGGCTCTGTATTTTCTTGGCTTCTATGGCAGAATCTAACTCTAAACATGGGCTAATCTCAATGAAAGCCCTCACTTCTGGTTTTCCTCGGTGAGCCAAGCGATAACAAGAGCCACTGAAATGTACGAGAACTCCATGAACGATCCCAACACTGAACCTGAGCCGTAGGACCTGCTACGTGTCTCAGTGCCCACTCATTACAGAGTGACATGGTCCTAATGGCATGGGGGGAGGGGAAACAAATCTCAGTTCTGCTATTTACTCCGTGTAAGCTTGAGCAACTTCCTACTGTGCCTTAATTTCTCCATCTATAAAACAGGGTTAATAATCTCTATCACCTAGGGGCTCCTGGGTGGCGCAGTCGTTAAGCATCTGCCTTCGGCTCAGGGCGTGATCCCAGCGTTCTGGGATCGAGTCCCACATCAGGCTCCTCCACTAGGAGCCTGCTTCTTCCTCTCCCACTCCCCCTGCTTGTGTTCCGTCTCTCGCTGGCTGTCTCTATCTCTGTCAAATAAATAAATAAAATCTTTAAAAAAAAATAATCTCTATCACCTAAAACTAATGAGATTATTAAATTAATATGTACCACAGAGCAGAGTGCCTAGCACCTAGTAAGCACTTGATAAATAATGGCTATTATTCATTGTTATTTTTACTACTGCTGACATCACAGGCATTGTTTCACTAATTTCAAATACAATATTTTGCATATCCTCTCTAGCACACCAGAGGGATGCTTAAAAATATCTGAATCACTCATAAAAACAGTTTGAAATATTCTATTGGATACGTCACCGGTTTACTTTTTAAGTTGAAAAATCTCCTATTTTATGTAAGAGATGCCTTTGCAGAGATAGTCTTTTTAAAAACACTACCACATGTTTTGTCACTACTTCTTGACAAAATGTTTTTCAAGAAAAGAGAACTCGCACGCACACACACACACACACACACACACATACACACAATTGTTCTGTTGTCAAGAAAATGTATCAAGCCTGAGATGTTAACGTTGCCAAAAGATGACAGTATTTGGCAGGCCTAAAAATGTTTGTCATCTTAAAAGTATTTATGCAAAAGCAGAAAATAAACTATTCAATATTTTAGTCACTTTAGGTGATTAAGGCAAGTCATTAGGTTTTGGTTGAAAATGTTCTTGAAGGAAATTCGCCCTTCTCCAACCTAGCTGGTTTTATCCTCCTGCATATAAAATTTTGACTGTTTCTTAAGTTTTATCTGTGTTACCTGTGGAGTTTTGGGCACGGGCACAATGCAAGTGCTAAAAAGCCTTCCCCACCTACCCAACCCAGTCCCTCCAGTGTCTCTGCAGGAACTTTTAAATTCAAAGCATTTACCAGTTCTGAGACCTTGAGCAACTTACTAATTCCCCAAGTTCCAGTTTCCTCTTTTAAAAAGTTGGGTGGGGGTAACGTTGAGGGAGAATATAAACCCTGTCGGCTCACCAAGAGAGAATAGATTTGAAAAATCTTTTTGTTAATGGCAAAGCTATTTGGGGTGGGGGAGGGAGTGTTTAAGCCCATAAAGCTGAAGCTTATTCAACTAAGACTTCCCTCAACATTTTCCTTGCAGAATCCTGAAATAAATCCGTCAAAGGACAAAAAGGAGTCCCTTTTGCCTACATGCAAGTAAATGTTGAGTTCATATAGAAGCAAAAGTTAAAATGCTCCCAATGGCTTTCCTTAATGATTTTTTTCATCAGAATTAAAGAAGTGTATGCCCTTTTGAAACTATTTATGAATGTGTATCTTGTGAAGTTATAAATACATTTAGATCCATTTCTCTTTCCTTCTTATAAAGACATTGATGTGTTTTTTCTGACATGCCTCATGAACTCAGTCAATCACAAGTCTTTCTTAATGGAAACCACATGTCTGCCCAGAACTGTGTAATTATAATGCTAGGATTCTTGGCACTGCCAGGAAAAGGGGCATTGTCAAACCAATTAAAGTTTATTTACTTACATACCATTTCTGGATCAGAATGTTCTTTTTTTTATGCTGATGCTGAGAAAATATATATCTCATCAAGTTGTTGTAATTGTTTTTTTTGGACAGATTTACGTTTCTTACCAATTATATTCCCGGTTTTCAGTTCCTTTGCATGTAACTAAAAAGTTCTTTAAAAAGACATCTGGGAACAGCATCATGAGATATTCTATAAATAAGACTTTGCACATTTTACACCAAAATTACTGTGCTTGGCTGTTTTGCTGCTGAAATGTAATTTTATAGGATTTATCTCCGCTAAGGGGTATGTTAGGAGCCCTGCTGCTTCCTCTAGACTTTTCAGGGACTGAGCATGGCCTGCAAAGAGGTTTGGGCTTGGTATCTGGCTCAGCTACTGAATTGATAGACTACCTAGAAAAAAAAAAAGTTTATAAAGTCTCAAAATTTTATGGCTGAGAAATAGGAATAAAAAGTCTATTCACAGAAATAACATTGATAATGGGAAGTAACAGGGTTAGCGGGGAAAGCAGTGGGATAAAGATTGAAGGCAGACCCCAGCTAGTTGAATGGCCTCTTTTAACCACTCTGAGCCTCCTTTTTTAATCTGTAAAATGGGACTAATAATACTTACCCTGTGAGCCTCACAGAACTGCTTTGAATTTAAAATAAAATAAGAAAAAGGCACCTTGCAATGTGCAAAGCAAAGACTACCGCTGCTGTCTCTGACTCCATTCAGTTGTCCTAAATCAAGAACCACAATCACAAACCAGCAAAAGTAAAACTGAGGAACAAATTTAGATCATGGCCTGAACTAAGAGATGAAGGGATTAAACAAACCAGGCTGAAAATCTCAAATTCCAGTCCACTTGGGGAGAATAAGGCCAGTCAAAGAAAGTAAGCCTGTCCTATGGAAACGTGCCTGTGAACATCACCCTTCACTTTTTTCATTGGAGAGGAAGGGGCCCAGTTTGTTGTCAAAGCAGATGGGAAGATGGAGTGGGTTCTCTTCTCTCATTCTGATGTCGGTTCCCACACTTCCCACAAGAAGGTGCAGAAAGGCAGCATTGGGAAAGCCATTCAAACTTTGGCGGGCTGGTTTATCAATCACAGAAAGAGGACAACATAAGCTACTTCTCTCATCTCTTGGGTCCACCAAACTAAATACCTGTGAGATTCCTCTTTAATACCCACCATGGAAAAAGCAATGGGGAATTCCAACAATATAAATAGATTGAAGTGCAACCCAATTTTCTACAGGCACCATATGCAACATAATTCCGAATATCATTTGGCTATTGTTGTAGAGTGACTTTGTTTAAGTCCAACGGGTAAGCCAGCATTAGTTTCTTTACATTCTTGTCCTTAGAGTTGAAGGAGTTTCATCTTACAAAATCCACCATAAAAAAAATCTGAACGTGCCTTGCGAGGGGGCTGTACTAACACAACCACAAGCAACACAGTAACACAGCCTGTAAAGAGCATTCTCTGGCATGAGGGTCTGCTCTGCCAATGACAACTCTGGGAACATCGCTTGGAGTCCTTTTGAGTAAAATACTATATTTCTTGGAACTCTATGTCTAAAGCTTTGTCTGACCTTAGTATTTGTATTGTATATGCCTCATAACGAGAATGACTGATCTTGCATTACCATTTTACATTTCATCATTTGAATGGTTATTTTATCAGAACTTCATTTCTACCTCAAAATCCCAAATACACCATTACATTAAGAGACCACTAGGGCAAAAAAGCACAGTTTTGCTCAAACTAATAAAGCAGAAAATTCATGAATGACTCTTCTCATCAGGTAAGAATTCTTTACTCTAGACAGTGCTAAGCGATAAGTTCCCTAGTTTGTTTTGATTTTTGAACATTCAAACTAGCAATGCAGAAAATTTAGAGCTGATTTTTCTCAGCATGCAATAATCCTTAAGCAGAAAACAAGTCCTTGTGGTTTATTTTAATTTTTTGAAAATTCATTCTGGATTTAACATTTCAGAAATGCATCAATATAGATGAAAGGTGCATTTCTGGTGTCCAGCAATACACTCAGAGTGGACAGAGCCCTCTGATGGGTGAATAGCCATCAAGTGAGAGAAGTCAGGGGCTTCCAGTTAGTTATCCCTCTGTATTGTCCAACAAGGCATCCCCCTACACCTTGGCCAAGCTTTGAAGAAAAGTCAGCTTCTGCTTGGAGATCCTCTCCTACCTGATGAGAATTTGGGGAATGAAAACAAGTGGGATGAAACTAGAGAAAAGGAATGCGAGGGCTTTCCCCAGGAACCAGTTTCCCCTTTATCTTCTCCCCAAAATTCTATTGTCCTTGGATTCTTACATACAAATGGTGTCCAATAACCTGAACCTAGGTCTTAACGGCATCTTCCTGGGGTCATATTTTATTTAACAAGAGACTCAGATTCAATGTGGAGCAGTCACCATAGGGGAAAGTTTTAGGCAGAGTGACAGATCAGAAATGGGGAGGCTCTAAAGATGTTTGGCTTAGACCCGCTGGGCATATCAGCATCAGGAGGATTCTGTGACTGTATAATCTCCAAGTGCCTCTGAGCCCTGAGAGTCTCAGAGGCGGGCTGTCCTCCCAGGACAGAGGCAGCTTTCGAGACCCTTCAGTGGGATACCCAGGAAAGAGCCTAGAACAGCCATCATTTGGACAGCAGTATGACTCTGGGATCTGCCATTTGTGAAGTTCTGTGAGCTTGAATATATTCTTCAAACTCTCCAACCTTCTTGCAGAGCTGTTGTCAGGATTAATTAGAGAGTTAAAGAAAGAACCCAGCACCCCGCCTGGCACAGGATAACTGAATGATAGAAATCTTAGTTCCCTCCTGCTTCATATCACACTGCACAGACATTCTGTACTACTCCACCTATGGGTAGGGCGGCCCTAGCTAAGAAACCATGAGCTAAGAAAAATGATCTCATTTTTGGTCAGAGACATGCAATGCAATTTTATTGCATGATGCACAGAGGCTCCCAAAACGTGTTAGCTCAAACCTACTGGATTCCATGGGTGCAATGATGGGTCAAGTACTGCAACAGAGGATGCAACCTCCCTGAGGACCTCAGCCCTGCTTTTGGCAGTCTGGCCTCCAGCTTTCAAGAATATAAATGGCTCTAGCAGATTCTGGCCCCAAATCTAACTTTAATTTACTGGTGACCTCATGGCTTTCAGGAGTATTACACAGGACTTATCTGGAATTCACTCTTTCCTACGCCTTTTCTTTTATTGGATAAATCTGATGATCATGCTGATTTCTTGGATCCTTCTATCTAGAAAGGAATTTTTCTGGAAGTACTTAGTATTTTTTTAATCAAATCAAGAAAGATGCCCAGGACTTTACAAATAACTTATAAACATGTAATTTCTTAATATAATTTCTCGATAAATTAGTGATGGTTTTGTTACAATTTTTCCTAATTTTTATGAAACACTTTAATCCACTCTCACTTTATAGGTTAATCACAAAGATTTTTAGATGTTGGATTTGGGAAGTTGTGATTTCTGTCTTTGACCCCCAAAAAGTGGTGTTTTCTTTACTTTTTCCAAATCTGCTTTCCAAAAATGATTTCAAAATGTGAACTTAACTATTTAATTCAATTTTGGATGTGAATTTATGAGGGAGTGAGGAGGCCAAAGACATGGGAAAATGATGGAAAGGAAGGCAAATCTTAATATAATTTCTCAAAACAGCAACAATAACACCCTGCAATTTAATAGAAATCTGCTTAAGTAGCCTTATAGAAACTTAACATCACTACCAATTATTATTGTATTTCTAGTTTAAAGGCAAAAAATATAAAAAAGCCTGATACTCAGGCCCATCCCTAATAAAAGGGGACTCATACTGCATTTCTAAGTATGTCAAAGCTCTAAGACAAACTCTAAAGGACATATGTTACACCCCTTATCTGGATGATTATTCCTTCATGACAATATGGAAGGCCAGGTTTGATTTTAGAATACCTGGACTCTTCAAAGTTCCACTCAAGAGCTTGGTGGCCCAGGGAAGCCAGCCCCATCACATGCTGCCACCCTCCTTCTTCTACCCCTAGCTCAGGTCAGCACCTCAAGGGGGGCCCTGCATACATGGAGAAGCATGCCAGCACTCACATTCCATCTCCTTCCTCATCCTCTACAAACAGCCCTTTGTCCACCTCTCAAGACTAGGATACACATACACCAAGACACGCCCTGGGAAGGTAGACCCAGATGAGAGAGCCATGTGGGCCTTGGAAAGTGACTCAGGACTTCTGGGGCATCAACTTCCTGGGTGCCAAGAACTCTCAGCGTGATCTAAAGGGTGTGCATTTTTGCACCATGTGCCTCTCATCCATAGGGAGTGGTATGGCTGGGAGAGGTCCAAACTAAGGCCCTCTAAAAAGCAGAGTCCAGAGCAGAGGACCTTCTTAACTGAGTGGGACTGAACATTCAGCCACATTCTCAATCAATGGAAAAACTAAGCATTCTATATGGTTTAGAACCATGCATTTTACAGTTTCCAATTCTCTGAAATTTGTCAATCTACATACTTAGTGTTGCTCACCCTCCATCTTTTTCTTAATCCCCAAAAGTCCAGATTCCACCCACTAGGAATGTTTTTTACTTTTGCACATGCCATTCCCTCTGACCTTCCACCACCCGCTCTCTCTGATAACTCCTCCCCATTCTGAAAGATTTAGGTCAGGGCAACCACCTCCTCTAGGACGCTTCCGTGACAATCATTTCTGATTGCTCAGGACAGCCGCTCCCCTCCTCAGTGGTACCACAGCAATCCTCTTTTCATCACTGCCTTGCACTCCATCCCATGAAATTTTAATTACAACTTCTGTCCCCCAGTTCTGAGCTTCTCTGACCAGTTGTATTTCTATTTGTATTGCAGAGCCAAACACCTAATACATGCTTGCTAAAATGAACGAAACTCAATCCATAGTGCTATAATCTCAAAAGCAACACTCTCAACAAGGCTTTCCCTCAACCTCCTCTAAAATGGGACCTTTTTCCAGCTCTAGCCCTAACCCTTCTTTATTTTTTTATAACATTAAATACTTGACATTACATTATGTATTTATCTTCCCCATCCAGGACGTGAGTTTCACGTCCAGGGTCAGGAATTTGTTTATATTTTTGCCTGCTGAATCCACAGTACCTAGAATAAGCAGGCATTCAATAAATAATGCTGGATCAGTAAATGAATGCACTAAACATGTCTGAACTATCTCAGCTTCCTAAAGCTTCCATTCATTGGATATCATTTTGCCAATCTACTACCACTGTTATATCATTTCCTTAATAATTTTACTTCAAGCAGATTCACAATTTCATTTAATTAAAATTATTTTCAAAGGAACCTATACACAGAAAACTAGTAGATTGAAGAAAATCATAAAAAGCATATGATGATCAAACTGAAAATGTCTGTGTGTCTCATAAAATCATCTTACAGACCAGTACTGGTACATACACTGGTAAACTAACCACACTTTGGGAAATGGTGTTGACTTAATCAAACTGACCTTCTATTCCCCCAACCGTGCCAGATCGCAAAGTATGTTATGCATGCTTCTCACCTACCATTGAAAAATATCCACAACCTGAAAAATTTAGTGCCCACACCCTAAGCATTTCTCTGTCATGGAAGCTTCAAAGGCTCAGCCCAAATACCATGCATCTCAGATTGCAGTGAATGAACCTCAAGCACACAAGCGTTTTTCTGTTTCATTTTCTCTTTGAAAGAAAAAAAAAATTCTCACAGAAAAGGAAACAGAAAGAAAGACCCATATTGACAGCTCTTGCCCAGAGACTCAACTCTGAGATTTATCTGTGTTGCGGCCTGAGACATTGGCAATTTCTGAGTCTGTGTGATGCCTCAGAAGAGGAAATATGGCCAAGAGTCATTCCAAACAATAGAGGAATAACTTCAAAAAAATATTAGTACTACGACCAGTTTCCATAAAAATCCCAAATTTTCTTCACTTCAACAAAGTCAGCACTCTTTAAAGAGTCTTTCGAAATTAGTTGCTAAGTTCAGTTTTTTTAGAAAACTCCTTACATCTAGTTGAAGTATCAGTCTTCAAAACTTCTCTCTCTTGGCTAAGAGGGAACATGGGATGATTTCAGTTACAGAAAAGACATTTTTCCAAGCATTCGTGAGAAACTGGCGATTTTTTGCCTCTTAAAATGGTATAACTATACACAAATATTTTAAATCTATTCCAAGTAGCTAGTCTTCAAGATTATAAACAGAGAATCAGTATGTTCCAATGTTGACATGGTAAAGAGAAAACTAAGTTCAGCCGTCACTGATGGCTTCAAAAGTATGCTATCTGCTGATCCAGAGTGGATTTTGTTCTTCCTTACTTGAAATGAAGCACAAAGACTTAATAAGAAATAAAACCCAGCCAACATGTTGTTTGCCACTATAGACGTACGTGTATGAAAATATGCATTAAAATTTTATTATAAGAATAATAATATCCAGCTCTTTTCCTACTGTTTTGCTGTTCTACTGTTTACTTTTCCTACTGTTTTGCTACAGAGAGCTGTTCATACATCACCAGCATTTTTAAGAGATAATACTGTGGAGAACAGCAGTTCTCAAACGGTCCCATGGAATCCTGAAGGTCTCTGAGAGTCTCTTCTGGGAGGTGTGTGAGGTCAGAACTTTGGTCCCGATAATACTACTGTGCTGACATTTGAATGAAAGGTGCAAAAGCAATGATGGGTAAACCAACAATGATGGCCGAGCAAGAATCAAGACAATGGCACTAAACTATAGTTGTACTTGTCACTGTATTCTTCACTGCCATGTACTCACAGTAAACACACGCAAATACCCACACACAATGTAAAAACCATTCCATTTAAGAATATTCCTGATGAAGTAGTAAAAATTATTAATTCATTAAACTTTATGAACATATTATATTTTATTAAGCCTCAACCCATCTTACATCTTCTTAATATTCTGTGAACCCAAATGGGAAATACAAATAAAGCTTTCTGCTGCACGTTCAGGTAAAGTACTTGTGAAACTGTTTGAATTGTGGGCTGAACTAGTTGTTTCTTTCGGCAGAATACCATTCTTACCTGCAAGTACAATTGACAAACAATGGTTATCCAGACTTGGATATTTGGCAAACATCTTTTCAAAAATGAGCAACGTGAGACTGTCATTTCAAGGAAAACAGTTGACAAGCATGTATTACCAATGATAAAATTCCAGCTTTCAAATGAAAATAGGAATTTGGTGAAACCTATATCTACCAGTATGAGCTTGACAGCTTACTAATAACTTTCCTGTTAAGATTTTATATTAAGGAATATGAATTTTTAATATTGTACAATAAAATATGTCATGTAACTCAGTGAACATAACGCAGTAAACCAATATTTTCCAAATAACCAATGCATGATGTCACAAATTCATGATAGATAAAAGATCCCTTCAAAGTGAAAGATATACCAATGGATTTTCATATAAACAGTACAAAAAATTCATTGATATGGTTTCAGATTCAACACTACAACTAACTCTTAAGAAACTAGCACTTGCTGAGTTTTAGTGTAGTATCAAAGAATATTTACAAATGTCTAAAAAAACTATTAAAATATTCCTCTTTTCTCCAATTACATGCATTTATAAAGATGGATTTTCTTCCTATCCTTTAGCCAAAGTAACATGTTAGCAACCTATGGAGAAGCAAATATGAGAAAACTGTCTTCTATTAAGCCAGACTTTAAAGCAATATATAAAAATGTAAAATAATACCAGTCTTCTTACTAAACAGAGTCAGAAAATAGAGTCAGTTCTCATTTTAAAATGTCATTTATGTTAAGATGTGATGGGTTTGACATTGTCTTTTTAAAAGAAAAATGAATAAATTTTTTTTTAATTTCTCATTTTCATTTATAATACAGTGGACATGGCATGAGCCACATAAACGGAAGTTCTTTGGAGTCTCAATATTTTTTTTTTAAGAATGGAAAGGGGTCGTGAGGCCAAAGGATTTAAGAAGCAATGCTGTAGCATTGAAGAGACTCAAGTCAGTAGTTAAGAGAAACCCACAAATTATAATGCCGCCACTCATTGACTATGTAACCCCTTGCACAAGTCATTTCATCTCTGTGAACCTCAGTTTCCTTATCTGTAAAAGGGATGTTTCCCAGCTCATGGGGCTACACTGTCCTCAACACACAATAAATTCTTCATAATCACTAGCTGATGATATCAACTTCATCTCGTCCTTGTTGGCCAACTTAAGTTGACACTTGTGAGAGCTGTTTGGATTTTGAAGGAGAGCAGAAACTGCACCCCAAAAGAGAGAAAAGTGGGTTATATGGCCACATGGCTGTTTGGCCTGAGTCACAATTTACCACGATACTACCTGATGCAGTGATCTCACCAGGCCAAGCTCTCTTCCTACCAATTCATACTAAAGGAGAGTAAAAGCCAAGAAAGGGTGAAAATCCTATCACTTCCTGAGGCCACCAAAATCCTCTCCGTTATCAATCACCAAATGTGTGTGTGTGTGTGCGCGCGCGCACGCGCATGTGCGTGCATGCATGCGTACCCGTGTAGCCAGAGAAGGATGCTCACAGTAGAGTAAATCAATCACTTCCAATTCACTTTTGTGATAGTCTTGGGGCTCAAATGCAGTTGACATATGTAATCTTTGAAACTTTTTGTCACGATCTTAGGGAAAATCAACCAGCCCCGTAGAATGAGGTAAGAGACAAAAAAGACTTTTTTTCCTCATCTCATTTTCCATTTATTCTTTAAGTCCTGTGAGATAGGTACATAAACTACAAAAATAATCATTTCTCTATTTTCCCCTATCACTTTTTTCCATAATTTGAAAACATAAAGCTCTTTCCACTGGCTGCCTTTCTAATTCTTCTTTCTATTCTTGTTCCAGTGCAAAAAGAATTCTGCCAACGAAAGTGCTATAAACAGCCATGCCCTCACTGAAAAAGGCAATATGCCGTCAGCCTGACATATACCTCGCTTTTCCGCTCATTGTCAACACTGTGATTGATGGTGTAGTTCATTAATGTAGGACGATTGTCAGCTTTTCCTGAATAAATATAAAAAGAAACAAAGAAATCCCCACCCTTTTCAAGCCAGAGTGAATTATTTCCTATTTTCCAGGCTTGGGTTTAAGGATCCATAGGGCATTCATCTCAAAATAAATAATGAACATACCCTTTAATAGAAGGAAACTTTAGTTTGGGTTCAGGGCTGAAATAGAGAGAGAGAGAAAAGGAGGAAAGAATGCTATTCAAAAGAATGAAGCAATTTTGGCACCTGAAATCATACTTACTTTAAAGCAATATTTCATCTTTAGTATACGTAGTCATGTAAAATGCAAGAAATTATCACCTTTGGAAACCTGCAAAGTAAAAATGATCTGTCGTGTGCTAAGCCACACGTAACAAGAATCACAAGGAAAGAAAGCAACGGAGTGGATGGATAGTTAGCAGACTGATTTACGGGTGGATAGGAAAGTTGACTAACGTCAGTCTACATCAAAAGGAAGTTTTATGGAAATAACTAAAATAGATTTCCCTTTCTATTTCTTCACTCATAAAGCAAGTGAGGAATGTTTTCCTTGCCAGCCACATTTACATATATAAGCTTGAAAAGGGTAAGATGGCTACATCTTGGTCACATTTGCCCTTTTATCGGGAGGTATGGCCTCTGTGACTTTTCTCTGCACCGGCACCCTTATCCTCCTGCCTGTTTGAACTCTCCTAACTGGGTCTTTGCTAACTCCGATAGTCACAAGATCAACGAACACCACCGGGTGTGTCTTGCTTTTTGCTTTGGTGTACCAAAAGCAACAACCGAAACAAAAACCTCCTTGTACATATGGTGTTCACAAGCAGATAAACATACAGCATTTCATTCTGGGCATTCTGTTCCTGTACAGATTTTCCTGGGTGGTAATGTGCTACTGACAATAATAATTTATTCTGAAGATGTGCTAAATTTCTTGAGTCGAATTGTGAAGTACTTTGAATACCACTGGAAGGCACGGGAAACTGAGAACTCTAGGAAAAACTGGCCTTCTGCCCCCACTGGAAGACGCAATCTGATTGGAATAGAAGGTGATTACTGAGAACTAACCAGGAGACCCTGGGTGATTTCTTCTTAAAATGACAGCTTGCCTCTTAGAGCACATCTGCAGGGCTCTGTTCCAGAATATTCTAATTCTTAATGAAGGTAAAAAGACTCAAACTCTTAACACCAGCTGCCAGTGAGCACTTACTACGCGCCAGGACTGTGCTAGACATAGTTACCTCATTCAGTCCACACTCCAGCCGTTAGGTCTGAACGATCATTACTCCCATTTTGAAGATGAGCAAGACAGGACTCAGATTATGCCAGCGACTGATTCAAGGTCACATATGAGTAAGTGGTACTATCAGGATATTCACCCAGCCCTGTCTGACTTCAGAGCCAGAATGTGAACAGTAAAATATGTGATTTCTGAGTAAGACTGAAATGTTCGGAGGGTTTGTATCAAGGAAAAGAGCAATCTCCACTTGGCTTTAAAATGCTTCTTGAAGTGATATCCATTTGAGTTCTCATTTCCTTTTCACCCTAACCACATTAAGTCAGCAGAACAGATATTATGTTCATTTTACAGATGAGAAAAAGAAAGTCCAGAGAGATTTAAAAAAAAAAAAAAACTGTCTTAAGGTTCAACAGCCACGACTACGAGAACCGGGACCGAAATTTGAGTCTTCCCATACACCATTATTTTGCTGTAAAGGGACAAACCAGAAAAATATATGAATAAATAATCAAAGCCCATCCAAGTCACTTCGTGGCAAGGTAGCTGTTGCCATATTTCATTTTGCAACTGCTTAGCTTGTCGTCTAATAAATGCAGTGTTTCCCTACTAGCAACCGAGTACTTTGGCATTCTCCAGATCCCCTGTGTGTCATATCATCTCAGCGGCTTCAGGTGAGGGGACCCTGGATTTCTCAGGATGCGGGAAGGCTCTAAGGGTCCTGAGGAGTTTGAGATGGGAGCAGTAAAACTGCTGAAAATCAACTGCCCAGCTCTTCCATAAGTAGCCAGTTGGCAATATAGCCAGCATGTCAGGGAGTAATAAAAATCGGTTGTGGGAAATAAGAAATTTTAAAGAGGAAAAAGTGTACCCCTACGAACTCCAGGTTTTACGTGTCATGGGAACCCAGAGACGACAATGCGTGGGCTCCCATAGTTTCACAGCAAATTAAGATGAACGTATTTTTTTGGAACCTATCAGGCCAGACCTTGACATTCATTCAGAATACCCCACAAAGGAGGAAATAAACCACAAAAGCAGTAAATTTCTCAGTCAAATCTCGTAAGTGCCCCTAACGGATAATGCTCGCCTTTAGAATTTTATGATGCCAGAGAATGAAACTTCACCTACCATCTCTTTGACTCCAAGAACCCAACTCACAGCAGTTCACAATGTGTATGCCCTTCTCCTAAATATTAACAACGGGGACAGTGTGTGCATTTGCTGGTTCTTAAAGACGTGTTGAGTTGTGGCCGATGAGGAATATAATGAACCAACACCAATAATGTACATACAATGAATTTATTCTGTATTCTGAAGGACCCTTCCTTCCTATTTTCTCCCAAGCAAATTGAAAATTATATTTGTAACCTGATTTTAAAGCACTCTAAATGTGCATTTCTCAGAGCTATTAACTGAGTTTGGATAGCGTTTTATATTTCTTTCCTGTACATTTATTATGGGACATCCAAGACAGAGAAGAAATTAAAGATCAAGGAATATCAGAGTTATGCATGCTTTTGTCTCTTCTGCAGAAAAGGAAACAGAACATCAACTTTTGAAATAAAACATTAAAAATTATGAAGATAGAACATAGTGCTTCCTTAACCTTTTATGGGCTGTGGACCCTTGTGAGAATTTAATAAAAGCCTTTCCTTAGGAAAATGCCTATTACTTAATAAAAGATGTCCCATCTATTGTAAAAGTTTCATTGCTCCCCGCCCCCTGAAATCTAGTCTTGAATTGCCTGCGGGTTAAGAATCCCTGAATTATCATCCCCAAAACCATGAAAAATCAGTTCATCTAATTGACTTGTCCTGTGGGGTAACACTTACAGATGGCGTTCACGGTTTAACCTCGCAATGCAGTGGCTATTTAAATTTTACTGGAACCCACACCTCCTGACCCCTCTCTTCCTCTCTTCTTCCCTGGATGCATTACTCGGTTTATGCAGGATTGTTTAAAAGAGAATTGAATTAGAAACACTGTCTGGAGAGCTGTTTTTGCATCTCTGCTGCTTAAGATGCAGACCTTGAGCGAGGGGGCTTCACCATCAAGAAAAAACAGTGTGCATTCTCAGGGCAATCAAACCAAAAGGGTCGCACTTCCATGAGATAACTGAGGCTGAAAAGGAAGCCAAGCTCTTTGGGAAGCTGGGTGACACCACAAATGAATTGTATCATGATTTCCACTGGGGAGTTCCGTGGGGCTGACGTTGTGAGTCCTTCACCGTTGTCCCAGGATGGTGGCAACTGTGTCCATTTTTACAATTTAATTTTACAATAGATTAACTTGGAAAAGGCTGGATGGCAAAGAGGCTGTATGGGGCATATGAGGGGAACAGACCAGCTCGGTCATGAGTGAGTGCAGCACTTTGATTCCCTTTTTAGAGAGAAGAAAACATCAAGAGCCACAATCGCCAAGTCACAAAGCAGCCAGGACTCCATTTCAGGTACTTTTCATGCTGCCTACAAGTTTGCAATTTCACAAACCCATACAGTCACAGTCATGCCTAAAAAGGCCTATCTTGGGCTCTCCCTGGTGATGCAATTCAAACACTGAGTTGATTTGTCAGACATATATACTCAACTATGCCCAACACATAAGAAAGTTTGGCTCCTAAATGAAGAGGGAAAACAACCCCAATTTTCTACCCTCTATTAAGAGAAGGTTTCTGCTTAACTTGTTCTCTGCCTTATAAAGCTGTAGAAATGAGTCTGACTTGCAGAATTCTATTTTTAAAAACTCTTCCTATTTACATATGCTTTACTTCTCAAAAGAATGTCACCTTCCTATTAATGCAACAGTTAACAAAGGCAATGTCAGAAACATGCCATTGGTGGGGGCTTTGTTTCTCACTTGCCATGTTTTGATTGGGATCTGTGTTAATTCATGTACCCTCATTGTGAGACAACTGAAAATTATCATTGTCAATACAGTTTCCTAACAATCTCAGAACCCAGGCAATTAGGTATAAATAAGTCATTGTCGGCAAAATAAAAGAATGCCGTCTACCGTCTCAGATGAATAAAAGAAACAGCTGGAGAAGGAGGGAGAGAACACACAGAGAGAAAGAGAGAATGGACCCAGAACTTCTCTATGGGCTCCAAGAAAAAGGAAAAACTTTATATGACTAAATAAAAACACCAAAAGAAAATAAACATGCTTAGAAAATCATTATCCAATATACTTTTAAGCCAACTCCTAAAACAGCTTTTCTGAAACACTTTTGGATGACTGTTTATATGTTAAAATCAACATCTAAATTGTGCTACAAAGCTTATTGTGTACTACAGAAGCAGTTCTAAGATCTCTAGAACAACATAGCTTTGGGTCTAATCCACTGAAAACACACTCTCTGCACATGAAAATTTTGTTCGCTTTGGTTGGGAAAAAGCGAGGAATGTGCTTGTCTCCAAGTTAGAAGAAGGTCAAGAAAGCATTTTTAAAATATATTCCTCTACGAATGACCAAGTAGTCAGGGCCCCTTCGTGCACCTGAGAGGTCTGCCAGCCAAAATGCAGATCAATTCCTGAAAGAAGCATTCATACGTTAAATGTGCATTTATGCTCCCCCCCAAAATGTACAGTTCCAACTTTTTTTTTCCAAAATTAGTTCAGAAATGAGGGGAGTTGGAAACACATAAGTTCTTTTTGCTTAAACCAATGGCAAGTATCATAAGACGTTAAGGAAAGAAAAACTTAGCAATCAGATAGATCCCAGTTCTATGGCCAAATGTTAGCATTGATTTCGCAGGTCACTTTCTCCAAACTGGAAAGCGGCTCTCTGCCACAACATTCAATGAGGACAATGATCCATTTAATAATGATATAGGAGATATATTTTATTCTTTAATCTGTAAGAACTGCTTCATGTTCACTACTTTTCAGAATATTATTTCACCTAACCTTCCCAACAACTCATCAGGTTTCCACATGTAAGAATAGGGTTTATTTTGGGGTGCCTGGGTGGCTCAGTCCATTAAGCATCTGACTTAATTTCAGTTTAGGTCATAGTCTCAGGGTCGTGGGATCGAGCCCAAGTGTTGGGCTCCCTGCTCAGCAGGGAGTCTGCTTGGGAGTCTCTCTCTCCCTCTCCCTCCGTCCCCCACTCCGCACACTTGCTCACTCTCTCTAAAATAAATACTTTTAAAAATTTCAAAATCTAAAATCCAGGCAATCTTCAAAATATTAACCATTGTACCAAAATAGCAGATACAAGTACTTTCAGATATTCAGTTAATGTTGGAATCATCTCTAAGTGATGACGCCTGGTGAGCAGACAAGTATATGATCCGAAAGAGTAAACTCTAATTATTAAAACAAAAGATTGAAGACATGCCAGAATGTAGCGTGAAAAAAATTTCAATAAGGTTTTTGACCAGGAAAAGTCGTAATATCCTTGCAGATGAGATGGATGTGGGTGGGTGGGTGAATAGACATGGACAGGGGACAGTTTGCAGGACTCAAATCTGGATAAATGGTTATTTACCTAGAAAAGTTACCTAAATCTCTGTTTGCAAATGTAAAACCAACTTCTGTTCTTACAGTACCTTCAATATCCTACCTGCCTGTTACTTGCAGAATTGTTTCTTCATGTGTTCTATTGTTCCAAAAATTATTTATCTTCTTGCAAGCAAAGAGGAAATGGTCTATGTTAGGTTTAAAACCCCGGAAAATACTCCCCCAGAAGCATGACTAGTTTGCATCTTTTGGACAGCCAAGATCAAAGTGATTTAAAATGTTTATTTTTAAAGTAAACCATTTACACTGATCTTTGAAAAACCCCTTTCGCCCTTTGAGAACTGTATTTATCTCCACAACTCTTTGAGGGACACACCAAAATCATACTTTATTCAAGATGGCATAGCAGAATTGTCATGCCTGACTTATCTGACACCATCTCGTAATGCCAGCCCCATGCACAGTGACCCAAAGTAGGGCAGGAAAATGCAAAGGGCTGGATCATGAGCCCAAGAGCCACTGTGAACCCAGTAATGGGATGCTGTGTGCCACACGGCTCTCTAATTGAAAAAAGCTGCAAAGAAACAATACTGAAGGGGAAATCATAAACACTGTTTCTTGGGATCACTTAAGAAAGCAACTTTCATGGATCTCCCACTTCTATTTACGGAAAAGGAAGTTACAGCTTCAAGTCCAGCTCTTTCCAAACTATAGGCAAACACCATAAAACAGTCAATACCAAATGCCACCAAGGACTTTGTGGGGTGGGGGGAGGCGGTGAGTCTTTTCCTCTTTTGAATCTGGACGATGATTTGAATTGCATCAAGGTCACTGTATCTGAGGGAGTTTTCCCAGCCCCCTGACTTTATTTCGCATCTCAAACACAACCCTTCTTTTATGAAAACCCAGTTTAAATATTAATGTGTGTTTTCTTAAGGAAGTGGAAGGCAAATCAACTTCCTGGTACCCAGGGTATCTGATTTCTAAAATGGTCTAACGCTGGTTGTCACAGCTCTACCAGATGTGAGGGGTGAAGCTCTGTAAAAACGGAAAGGCCGGCTTTCAGGCTCACTGCTGTGCAGGTCCCACGCCTCCCTGAGCTGTATCCTCTGAGAGTATATTTTTGTTAGCTGGCTGCCGGAAGCCCTCGACTGCCCCCCAGTTGTTTTGCGATCCTATAAGAACCTTCCCAGCCCTGCTGTCAGCCCAGACATGAAGAGTGTGTTTGTGTTGGTAAGTTTTGGGGGCTGGTTAAAATAATAAGTATTATCATCAGCATCACCACTGCAGCAGAATAGAGGCGGGTGGGGTTCAAGAGCCAGGCTCCAAAGTTCGCTAAAAAGCCTATTTTGAGAAAACCTTTGTTCTAAACTCTCTTGTTTACCTCCTGCACCAAGAAACAATGTCTTTTGTTACCAAGCCCCCCTTCTTTGACTGTTAAGTTTGTTTACTGACATTTTCAATACCAGGCAATACAAAGAGTATTTCCTCGTATTAATTCCAAATGTCACAAAGAGCAAAATTTGGTTCCAAAGAAGCCTGTCTAACTAGATAAGATGCCCTCAGTTAAGAAAAAATACAATGAAAATAAATCTTGCTCTGCAATGTGGACCACATAACCTTAGGGATCCTATTCTTCTCCTTCCTTGCTATATTATTCAGAAGCTGCCTGGCTTGGCATTTCTCTAACCAGGCCAGGCTGGGCCGAGTGACTCTAGTGTCTGCTTAGAAAATGCTAACATGATGACCCAGCCATTGCACTACTGGGTATTTACCCCAAAGATACAGACGTAGTGAAGAGAAGGGCCATATGCACCCCAATGTTCATAGCAGCATTGTCCACAATAGCCAAAGCGTGGAAGGAACTGAGATGCCCTTCAACAGATGACTGGATTAAGAAGCTATGGTCCATATACAATGGAATATTACTCAGCTATCAGAAAGAACGAATTCTCAACATTTGCTGCAACATGGACGGCACTGGAGGAGATAATGCTAAGTGAAATAAGTCAAGCAGAGAAAGACAATTATCATATGATTTCTCTCATCTATGGAACATAAGAACTAGGAAGATCGGTAGGGGAAGAAAGGGATAAAGAAAGGGGGGTAATCAGAAGGGGGAATGAAATGAGAGACTATGGACTCTGGGAAACAAACTGAGGGCTTCAGAGGGGAGGGGGTGGGGGGATGGGATAGACCGGTGATGGGTAGTAAGGAAGGCACGTATTGCATGGTGCACTGGGTGTTATACGCAACTAATGAATCATCGAACTTTACATCAGAAACCAGGGATGTACTATATGGCGACTAACATAATATAATTTAAAAAATTTAAAAAAAAAACGAAAATGCTGACATGTGATTTGAAGAATATTAGCCTTCCATGTCAGCTAGAGTCCATGTGCCCACCAAAACAACTGCTAAGATTGGGAAAAAAAGAAAAAATAAAGTTGTTTATAGGTAGGTCTTATAAGTTACCATAGGATGACCTCCACAGATAATTTACTGATTTTCAAATACAGTTCTTCTGCAAATATTTGTTGAGCACCACGCCAACCACAGAGCACATGGTGAAGAGCCAAGCTGACATAGTCCCTGCCGTCACTGAGTTTACAGACTAAAGAAGGAGGCAGACGCAAATCAAATTGTCACCTAAGAAGCATATTGTTACAGCCCAAGATGGGCACTCTGAAGGAAAGCAAGAGAGTAAAAACCAAGAGGCTTCCCTGAAAGAGGGGTTTGAAGGATGAGAAGCAGGTGAGTAGGCCAAGACGGAAGAAGGTGCTCCAGACAGAGGGATTGCACTGCAGAAAAACCCAAGGTAATGGGGAGCATGGATGTGGTCAGAGGGCCAACAGTGCTAGACCAACAGGGTGGGGGGGAGGGGGGTGGGAGATGGTTAGACCACTAGGGCCTTGCCATGCACTGTGGACTGAATCTGGATGGATTCATCCAGAGAGGTTCCACTGAAGGATTCTGGCTTAGCACCCAATGCCTCCCTATCTCCTGCATAACTTGTCAGGATCTGGTCCAAATGGAACGTATGACACTCTCTGTCCCAGGCACACAGCTCTAGCTCACACACCTCCCAAAAGAAGGTGTTGAATATGAACGACAGTCTTCAGTGTTCCGAGATCAAGTGGAAGCCTCTAGTTTAAAATACATGCCTCTCTTCGAAGCCAATCTAATACAGTGACAACCAGGGTAGATATAGATACAGATCCAGATGTAAAATGTCACAAGTAACCCCATCCTTTAATGAGTAATCCCAAAATTATTTTAAATAATTGTTATATTGACACTCAGCTTTCCAAGCATACAACGTAAAATAAGCTTTACAAGAAAAAAAGACCATCTGTGACAGCATCAAGAGAAAGAGAAAGAAAACCAACGTAACACTGTCTTTCATGACTTGTTCTCTAAATCTTTTTGAGTCATGATCACCGAAGCTTACTACCCCAGCCTGACAGGAAATAGATATTGAACTAAGGCTACGTAGTAGCCAAGAGATTCGAAAGTATTGTTTAATCGTGAAAATAGGACATGAAGGAGAAAATGTAGAAAACAAACATCTCTCTCTAGTGACTGTGTTACTATATATACAAAATTAACAGAAATAAGAAAAAGATTAGTCATGTTAAATTAAAAATAGCTATGATGTTCTGAATGATGCCAGCTATGGGACACTACACTAAATGCTTTCCAAAGAGCCTCATTTTTTCCCCATAACATCCTTGGAGTCAGGATCTACTATCATCACCATTTTCATTTTACACGTAAATCAAGAGGAGCTCAAGAGACTTGCCCAGGGTCACTATGGCTGCCAAAGTCTATTGTTGCCGAAGTCCTAACATCCCCAATATTCCTCTGAACACACAACTTCCCAGAATAAAATCTGGGAAGATATTTCCCAGACCACCCTATAGCTTAGGGAATCACGTGCCCAAGTTCTGGCTAGTCAGATGTAAGCAGAACACTGGATGCAATACCCAGTGTCATGAATGCAAGGGGGTCTGCCCTGCCCCCCCCCATTCTGCTCCTAGGAATGCTGCCAGGACAGCCATAACTCCATTTCTGACGGTAGGGATGAGGCCGCTCTGCATATGGTGGAAGAATGTGGTAGAGGGAGCCTGGCTTGAGAGCTTTGTAGAGCAGAGCCTCCGCCACAGCCCTGGGCTACTTACCTCTCTAGGCATCACTTATATAAAAGTAGTAAACTTCTATCTTATTTAGCTCACTGTTTTATTTTGGTTTGGGAGGGGCAGGGGCAGGGCACAGGTCCCCTTGCTTGCAGCCAACTGTAATCTTGGCTGCCACAGTCCCATAGAGATAAGTGTGATACCCCAAGTAAATTATTTAACCTCTCTGTTTCCCGGTCTATAAAATGAGATGGGTCATACGTGTGTCAGAGTATTGTGTGAATGACATAAGATGTAATCATAATATTTAGTACAGTCCTGACATATAATAAGCTCACCGAAAACGCTAGCTTACTACCACCATATTCCTCACACAAGAACAGTAAGCTCTCACAGAGTTGAAGAATTTCACAAAATTCTTCTCCATGACAATCACCAAAGCTCCAACACTCAGCCTGTACTTTCAGTTGTGGGCCCCGTTACTGATACTGTTGGAATTTGCAGGGGCTCAACTTGGAGCTGATATTGAAGATCCTTCTAGAGATAACATGAATGTGGAGCTGTAATTAATGTCTGTGGATCCCTGAACATAGGCAGCTGTGGGACCCAGTCGTTTTCCCTTTCAGACTGCCTTCCCCTGTCACCTCTACTTCCAGATAACGTCTCCCCTAGACCGGCCAACCCCCACTCCCTAACTGAGACCACCTAAGCTTTAGTGGGTTTTCTCCCCATCCCACCAACCTTCCCATCAAGAACATACATTAGTTTGTAAGCACTGGGAGCCGTGGTAATCATCGTACATCCCTGGGTCTAACCACCTGGAATCAGGCACTAAGGACTCTTACACATATAGAGGGGCTACGTCTTAGCCAAGAAGCCCGATCCTAAAGTTAGCGTGAACGGCAAAGATCACACAGAGTCAAAATTACCCTTGAAAATCACTTACATCATCCATAAAGTATCACATAGGTGGATGTGTGTTTAGAACCCACTGAAATTTGAGAACTACTGAACTGGACTAAGGAAAGTCTATATACTTACATCTGGACATTCAAACTCTCCTGCTTTTAATAAAATTATTAAATCTCTCATATGTCTGGAGATGGGAGGAGACTGACAAGTTCTTCCTTTCCTCTCTTGGTAGTAAGCATATAAAACCTCAATAGAGATACTACATATGCTTCATGAAGTAAGAAATGAGATCATGTTTATGAAGACACTCCCTACCGAACCTAGCACCCAGCAGGTGGATCAATAATAGTTCCTGGATTTGAATCTAGTACTTGCTCAATTAGACCCACAGACACAGTGTTCTCGGAAAATCTGGGGAGAAGAATCCAGCGGATTCTTGAGTGAGGTCATGGCCTCATGGCCTCACTGACCCACATCACTGATCCACGTCCCAGCCATCGCCTTTTGTTAGTTACTAAATCACTTGATTCAGTGAAAATGGGAGCATCACATGACTCTTATGGTGCTAGTGACAGCTTACCCTCACCTTGGCCAAATTTAAGGGGCTTGCTTTTTTTTTTTCCAACACAAACAAGCTTTTACGCAACATTAAGGCAAACAAAAGAACTGTGGTTCCCAGGAGTTCACCTGAAGTTCTTCTGAAGAACCTAGGTACCAAGGGCTCTGTGCCCACGACTGGGACACCACTTCTGGGGCTCAGCAGGGACGGGGCGGGGGGGTGGACAGCTGGGTACACACCTGCCAGCCAACCAAAACCTGAACTCAAGGCATGAGATCCATTTTTAGCTCTATCCTTGATCAAAATGGACCTGGTTGGAGGACTCACCAGAAAAGCAGATCTTTCTTGATCTTTAGGTTGATCTATGAAGGAAGAAAGAGCTGCACAAATGAACAAGTTTATGGACCTTCATCCACAGAAACCCACAAACACAACTGAGATAATGTCTTAGTGGGAAAACTCAGCTCAAACTCTCGAGCAGCACGTCCACTGGAAATAGAATGAAAGCCACAAATGTAAGTCATACAGGTCATTTTAAATATTCTGGTAGCCACATTTTAAAAGGGGAACATAACCAGGTAAATTAATTTTAATAAATAGGTTTTATTTAATTCAACATATCCACAATATTCTCAGTTCAACATGCAATCAATATTTTAAAGATATTGATATATTGACAATCTTCAAGATCCAGTGCGTCTTTTATACTTTGTACCTACATTCGAACTAGCCATTGTGCAGGTGCTCAACAGCCACGTCTAGCTAGTGGCTGCCATATTGAACCGTGCAGCTCTAAAAGAAAGGTGACAGACTAGCAACCCACAGACTCATTTGGTTTTGGCTTTCATAGTGATTTAATTTTTTAATGAGTTGCCATCATTTAAAGTCAAATTTCACAAGAAAATACCAATTTCTGGCTTCTGTTGAAAGGTGGTATCTGGTAAGCCTAGGAGTCGACACTCCAAATAACCAGGAGTAAATAGAGCTGAGAACCCACCCTAGCACCTCCCCCTGAAGGGAGCATTTGCTGTCCAATTGCCACAGTTCCTATCCGTCCCCATTGCTCTAATTCCTTACACTTCCTGCCTGGCTGTACCCCAGTAGGCGAAATAAATAGCAAAGCCACCACCAACAGAGATAACATCAAAACTAGTGGCTTGTTTAATGTGGTGAATTTTGAAAAAGAAATGTATTTATGTATTTGTACTTTATTTGTTTTCCTCCCACTTGCCATTTATGTTACCGTGAACCCTGAATTTAAATGGGGTCATATACACAAAGAAGAAACAAATCCTTGCTTATTGATTCAGGAAAAGACGGAAATCAGCCTAGGGAAGGAAGTGATCCTGTTTACTCTGCTTTTCAAATAACTGAAGACACAAGACTGAGAAGGCTCCGAAGCATTAGGACACCTTGTTATTCAAATACATCACTAAAAAGACCTTGGTCTCTAAAAATACTAGGATATATAAACATTTTTCTGTCTGTGTTGCTTATTTCCCACATGTGGCTAATCGCCCATCAGTCTCCTCTCTGTGGCTCCAGTTTCTCTGAGGTTGGTTTCCTCTCTGCCACCACCCCTGTCAAGACCTCCAGGAGTGGGGTCATGGTGGCTCCCAGCATCTCCCACTTTCTGCCTCACCTCCTTGTTTTCTGTCTCCCTCACACTGGCCATTTAAAAGTCTTCCACCACTTCTCCCTGCTACCTGTTTTCTTGCCATATCAAAATCCTCCAGGGACATCCAGATTTATTACAAGGTCTCAGCTGAAAGTTCAAGTCCTTCCATCAGTTACGCTATGGGCTTCTTCACATCAGGCCAATAATAACATTAGCCACGCAACAACAATAATAATATGGTGGCTTCAACGGTGGTGTGGGAGTTGGCTTCTAAAGTCAGTGTATAAAATTAAAACTACATAAACTCAAAATAATCCTTGAAAATCCCTTAAGCTACACATCGAGTGTGATATATATGCATTTACAACTTTACTTGTTAATATCTATATACAAAGCTCTGATTGACAGACTTACATTTAGAGCTCACTCAGAGGCATGTACACAGTGGGATGGAGCACACCATTTAAGCTGTTCTTTTCCTCGTGGCTTTCTTTTCTCTTTTTTTATTTTTTGTTCAACTACACATAGTTGAAATTAGAAGGATAAAGGTATGCACAACGAAAATTGACTGTGATAATAATTTTATATTATACCACCAGCTAAGCACTTATAATGTATCGAGCCCCAACCAAACACTTTATAAATATTTTCTTATAATCTTCACCAAAAAACTCTCTGATTTTTTCATTCTTTTTCTCCTCATTGTATAGGAACAGGCTTGGAGTGGTCAAAGAACTTGCCCTAAATCTTGTAGCTGGTAAGTAGCGGGGTCAGGAGTTGGACCCAGGTCTGTCAAAGAATCCCCCTTTTCAATAATAAAGCCGAAGTCTGCAGCTTCGTTCCTCTGGTCTTCTGACTATATACTGAAAATATATCTACAATTCCCATCGATTGAATTGGAGCGCTCACTCACCTCCTCTCCATAAGACTCTAAGCCATGGCAGATCTTGGGCATGTCCTAGAATTCCATTTCTCCAAACATTTCTGGGTCTTCTCCAATCAGGGAACGTCCAGTAAGTGTTTACAGATGGTGAGTGTTTAGTACCAAAAGTTCAGAAGACACCCTAACCAACCATAATTCCCACGACTAGGGAAAAGTTTCCAAATGTTTATTATTTGGGGGGGAGGACTCCCCCCTTCTCTCTCAAGACTCCATGAGAAAACACTTTAGTAAGCCACTACATAATTTACATTTTCTCATTTTCTTCTGTAAAAATTATAAATCTCTGTATAATTTCCCACAACATTTAACAGGAGAATATTTAAACTAAGAAATGTCTTGTGGATATATATGTCATGCTCATATAACGAAGTATGTCACATTATATAACGAAGTATGTCACATTATATAACTAAATAATATCCTAGACTTTCTGTGTGTATCTGGTAACAGTACTGTAAGTATAAATGAAAAAAAAAAAGTAATAATTTATGAAAACTGATTTGCATTTCCAAATATAAAATGTGTAAAATCCAACTAATTAGCAAGAGTCAGGGCTGAGGTGTTTCTATAGCAACTATAAAAATGCTAAATTATTTTTTCTCCGAAGTGTTTTATATCTGCCTCATTAATGTTTGTTTTTCTCATTTGTTTTGTGGATATTTCCAAAGTGAAAGGTTTCAAAGATTGCAAAGATTCTCTGCTTTGCCACAAAGTTCAAGAAGAGGTTTCCCACTGGAAGTGTCTCCAGTGCCGACGGCGATGTGCATGAAAACTATATTTGGTAGATCTCCTTTTATGCCAGTGGCTCCATCCTTTGTTCTTAGCTTCCTCCTAAATGCTCTTTTTCTCTTATCGCCCCTGATTGTTCTTCGAGCATCTCTGCTAAGGAGATGTGAACCTGAGGTCAGTTTTTCATCTTGCACCCTTTGCTGCCACCCCAATCGTTCCTAAGAGTGCCTGACCCAGGCAGCAGTGTCCATTCAGCAGAGGATGATAAAGAGCTCCTAGGAACGGCGGTGGGGAACTCGGGCAGTGACCTCTGCCTCTAGCTCTCAGTTTCCCCTTCTGAAAATGAGGTGGATGGACAATGGCCTATCTCTCTCATCTTCTGCAGGTCTTTTGAGAGGCTCCCTGTTGCCTTCTATGTCGATCAAATCCCTTTGCCAGGTTTTTAGTCCTCCTGCCCCCCTCAGACCAGCCCCACCTTAGAGTCCAGAATTTCCGTGAGGCAGCAGTTCTTAACCTTGGGTCACAGAATCAATTGATGGGCTTCAAAGGAATCATGAGTTCCTTGAAATTCATGCAAATTTTTATTTCAGTGGAACAGTGCAGAGATTGAGAATGGCTGCAGTAAGTTCTAAGTTCCCTGAGGGTAGGATGACGTCTTATCCACTTGCATTCCCAGAGCCCAGCACAACACTTGCCAAGACAAGGCTCTGCCTTAACCCAGGGGTCCTTCGTGGAGTCCCCCAAACCCTTCTGCTCAATCCCCCTGCAGCCCTTCACACTCTCTCAGGGTTGGGGGATCCTCTGCGTTCTCCTCTCTTCCTCCTCGCTACAGTTCTAGGCTGCTATGCATTGACCGTATTCACTTCATCCCTTCTTTAAACTTGTATCAGAGTCACAACCAGTACCATATAATGACATTGAACAAGTTTATCTTTTCTGCTGTTTATCCTTCGCAACCTGATTACAAACTCTCTGAGGCAAGAATCATGTCTGGGGGCACCTGGGCAGCACAGTCGTTAAGCCTCTGCCTTCGGTTCAGGGCGTGATCCCGGCGACCCAGGATCGAGTCCCACATCGGGCTCCTCGGCTGGGAGCCTGCTTCTTCCTCTCCCACTCCCCTGCTGTGTTTCTTCTCTCGCTGGCTGTCTCTCTGTCACATAAATAAATAAAATCTTAAAAAAAAAAAAAGAATTATGTCTGGTATGATTCTCCTCTCCCTTGTAAGTGCCCAGGACAGTGCAACTAATGAAGTGAGCAGATGCTCAATAAATATATCTGACCAAGGCAAACTATGGGGGCAATTAACAAAAGTTATTTAATTATCTAATTATGTAATTAATGTGTACAATAGGAAGGAAACACACATACATAGCATAATAGTTACAGTGATAAATATGAATATACTTAATATGGCAACCAACTTGATTTTATTTGCAATGATCTTTGATCCCTGCCTGAGAAGCAGGGCTCTTCTGTGTGCTTCAATCTTTTCTGTCTTGTGCTTCTGGTTATTAATTCATGCCTTGTTCATTGTTTAAGCTCAGTGGTGACTGAATTATTCCCAAATTTCTCTTTGCAACTTCCTTGCTTTAATTTAAATTTCCTTTCAATTTTAAAACCAAAGACCCTAATATTCAATTATTCTGTAAAGGAGTTTCCCAATGTTTGATTAGGTGTTGGGGGAGCTAAAATATCTAACCTTGGGGTGCCTGGGTGGCTCAGTAGGCTACGCGTCCAACTCTCGATCTCAGTTCAGGTCTTGACCTCAGGGTTGTGAGTTCAAGCCCCACCCTGGGCTCTACACTGGGCATGGAGCCTACTTAAAAATTAATAATTAATTACTTAATATCTTAACCTCAAAGGATATTCACATAATCTCTCAGTCAATCACACTCACAGGGGGGAAACAAGAGAAAGAGAGGGACTGATGTGTGCTGAAGATTACAAATTGCTCTTATTTCTTAAAAACTTGGACTCTAAACAGAATTCCCTTCTCATACTCTAATCCCCTAAATTCTGCCATGTTCCAAACAGAACAATCACATAGAACAATGCAAACAGCTCTGACTTATGGGTCCACCTGTGCACGTGTAACCAGGCAACAGAACGCTGTCGCACGCAGTTCATGAATGCAGACCATCCCCTATGTGAGCCCACAGGCATACGTATGTGTGTATAAAGGCAAGTGGGCTTTGCCTAAGAACCACCCAGCTCCACTTAACTCTAAGCCAAGTTTAATCAAATACTAATTCCCAGTCTTTTTGTTGGGTGTTATTTAGACTTTCAGTAAAGCACATGGCATCACGTCTAAATGATCAGGAACAATAAGGACATCCTTAAAGGACTGTACTGTTGACAAAGAGCGTATACAACCAACCCAGCTGGAAGGGATTCACTTAGAATGCCCCTTTAGCAATAGCTGTAATAATTTAATACCATTAGTCTCCGTCTCAACTGTAAATGGCCTTAATGGTCCCTGCAGTGTTCCCTCAGATTATATACCGATATTGGGGCACAGCTTTTATGCTCACATTACCACTGCTAATTGTAAAGCCCTTGTGTTGGATACACTCGCATGTTGCAATCAGTGTCTTCCGTTAACTTCTTAAGGGCACAGCTTTAAAAGGAGCATTTGTCAACACGACAGAAAAGGCAGGAGAACGTTTCATCTGGCTTCAACGTCGAGGGGGACCCAGAAAAATCTGATTGCCTCGCTCCTTCTCTGCAACAAGCACTGTTGCTTCAAAACTTGCTAGCAGCCATCTCCTCAAAGGATTTATTTTGATAGTTCATGAATGTGTTGTCACACAGCATAATTAAAGCTTACAGAACTATTATCAAAACACAGAGGAAATGTGCTCAGGGAGGCTGATGGCTACCCGGCCGCCTGTGTCTGCTGCTTCCCACAGGATGTGCGCTGACTGACCAGCTGGCTTCCAAGTTCTGACACTAGGCATATGGAGGAGAGCGAGGCCTCGGGGTAAAGTGCGCGGGCAGGCTTCAGTGAGCAATCAATTACAAGTAACAGCCAGCCCCTCTCGGTGACTGTATATATTCCCACCATCACACACTACCAGCTTGCCTCTATTTTGAATGCAATAAAACTTGTAGGGAGCCGACTCATGTGAAACTCTTAAAGATATATGGTAGGGATTAACCATAAAAACACTAATTAAGGATGGGCGAAGGAATTAGAGGACAGGCAAAAAGGCTTTCTGCTTCGCAGTTTGTATATAATGAAGAAGGAAAGACTAAAAACAGTCTTCTCTGTTTTTCGAAGACTGGACATTAGGAAAAAGGTACCACCTCAGTGGTATTCAATGAGATGTGGATGGGCAGACAGACGGACAGAGAGGAAAAGAATAGGACATGCAAGAACTTTTTTATTCAAAGGTTTCTCTTTTTTCACATTTGACTTTAAAAAATATTTTGTAATTCTCTGAATAAAATATGAAAAAGAATTGTGAAATTAAATGATTATATTTCCAAATGGCCCTGAATTTGGACCTTGCCTTCCCATCTCTTCCTTCAACATAGCAAAGTTCCTGGACTTATTTCTCTGCTTTGGGAATTGTGAAAGCTTGAAGCCATTTACAGTAATAAAAAGCTCTCCTTCACTTGTAGAAAAGAGAACTCTTAAGCAAATATTAATTTATTTTCTACATCAGTGCCAGAATTTTCTCACTAAAAAAAAAAAAAGACTAAGTTTGTGCAATTCATTTTTAGCAAATAACTTTAGACAAAAGAAGCGAATGAAGAGACCATTGAGTGCTCATTTTATCGTGGCATATGATAGTTACGTGATAGATACAGTACTAAAAAACCTATGAAACAGGAATTACGCCTATTGTACAGATAAGGAAATGAAGCTCAGGCTGAACCAAGTCAAGCATTCCGACTGGTAAGGAAAATGCTGAAACTCAAACCCAGTCTGTCTGATGCCTGAGTTATTTTTTTCATAAGTCTTCCCGTTGTCCTTCTTCCTTAGACTGATATGCATAAAGCTCACTATGTTGTGTGTCCTGAAGACAGTCTCAAGGAGTTAAGCCTTTGGGACATAGGAGCTCTTCCTCCACCATATTACATTTGCGAAGTTGCTAATTTGTATGGTTCGGAACATGTAGATGTCGATAGGAAAAAACTACCTGACTTTGTCTTTTACTCACAAAAACAAAATTCTAGAAGCTAGTTTCCATACCTCCCACTCTGTTCAAATTTATAGGGAAATCCAGAAGCATCCTAAAAGAACAGCCAAATGTATTACTTACTATGAAATAGCATGAAGTATGACAGAGAGAACCCACTGATAGGAAAGCAATCCATGTAAAAATAATCAAGCCTTGCTATCTAAATAAAACCATTCTAGGTTAAATGTGGAAGTGAGGGAGAGAGTGGGGAATGGGGGAGAGGAGAGACAAGCACATGAGAAGCGAGCATGTTTTCTTAACAATTCACAGCTTTCTGAGTTTGTTTCATTGGAATCAAAATTCTTTCTTTAGATTGCTCCTGGGATTACTCAAGCAAGGAAAGATGAATTGTTGGTTAAAAAAAAAAAATAGCAGTTTAAGGTAAGAATTTTATTTCCTAGAATGGGAAGGCCGACAGTATTCAGACAAAATCTCTGTAACTTGGGCCACCCCTGATGTTGAGAATCCTAGAAACCTATACACCCCACAAGCCAACTACCAAAGGCTCAACAGATCCAAGCAGAGAAGCCACCAAGGTCACTTTTCATAGATTTATAATTGCCTGCTAGAAGATGCTTCCTGAGAATACAAACCTCACCTTCACATACTTTACCTGCTCCACAGTTGACATCCTGGACTATGAAATGATAGGGCTGATGCTTAACCGACATGCCTACCCACACTTAAACCTTGGCATAACCATGAAATTTTCCCAATTTAATGGCCCTTGCTTGATATATTTTTTGGAATTTCTCTTTTAGAAATTCCCTTATTGTCCTACCTCGAACACAACTGAACAAAAAAACCCATTACTCATACTTCATAATCTAATGCAACAAAGAAAATCATCCAAGTTGACCACTTGCTTAATTTCTAACATTTGGCTCTTTCTAAACAGAGCCCCCCAAAATGAAGACTTATCTCTATCAAGGATGTTCAAAGTAACATGCTCCAGACTGAGGGCAAACCAAGGTTTAAAGAAATCATATAAGCTCATGGCTTCCCAGAGGGAAATTACTCATTTAGATGTATAAGTGGGGATATGTTTCTTTAAAAAATAAATACGTCAAATGACTCCTTGCTATTTATGCTTTATAGAATCACTTCTAAGTGAGACTGATTGCTAATCAGAAGTATTCTCCATGGCCCCTGGGTCTGGAAGTAGACATGAAACAATAAAAGTGAGGCTCATGGGCCAGCTGAGATGACCGGTGATCAACCACTTACAACTGAGCCAGAACCTGTACCTGGCATTTACATACCAACATAGGTCAAAAGAGCCACCTCTTCTGCAAGACTTCTGCTCCCAAGACTTTGCTGTGGCCAAATGACAAGTATCTATTGGTGTGAAGGCATATCAGCTACACAGCCCTCAGGACCTTGAGCTACTTATAGGAAATATACAGAAGACATTGCAAAATCCTTTGGCCACCAAGCCCTGCATTTCTCCAGTCAGCTGGGCAAACTTAGCCCACACAGAAGGCATCCTCTGACCTCCCTTTCCAGGGCAGAGGTCAAAGGAGACTGAAAGTGAATCACCTCCTTGGTGTGGTCGCCTATAATGGCCTTTCCTTGACATCAGGTGCTAAGCTACCCTGGCTCTGCTCTCCTTATATTTTACTCTCTCTGATTGATGCTAGCGAATTCTCCCACAAGGAAAGCGATTAAGTGATTTCCAGAGAGGAAAGGGGCTGCAGAGGTCTCTAAGTGAGCACGCAAGATGCCCAAGGAAATAATCTGGGATGTCCCAGCACCAAATCTGTAACTATTGCCTGAGTACGTGAGTTATGATTTTTGTTTTTCCCGCACAGTGTATACATAATGTGACAGGCTTTATTTATTGGAGTTGATTTATCCGCACTGCTTTATTGTTGACCAGCTTTTATTTCTTCCTTAACCTTATTAACCCTTGCTAGTATTTGACAGCTTAACACCCTCCATCACTCTGCAACATTCACTCTGAGAACCGACGCGGAACTAATAGCAGCCCTTTTATTTCCAATCTTTGAGGTCACAAGCAGCTGCCCTAGCCTGAACCCTGAAAGATTTTTCTATAGGTAGTTCTCTTTCAATGGGTCGTCTCCTTAATGTATCTCTACAGGTCTGTCTGGATGTTTGAAATGAGATGTGATTCCTGCTAACTTTAGTCACTGCCAACATGTACCTTAGAAAAGGAAGAATAAGTTTTACCTCTGGAAAAAAGCCCTGACCGATTCAACTGAAACAACTTGGTGATTTTCTTCTCGGGCATTTTATCACTCTTCAGGTTACATCTGAGGAGTGCCCATTTGGGTACACACCTTTGATTGTCTCAACAAAATCCACTAGTGAAACAAACGCACAAACTTCTATTACCCGGTGTAAGTGTGAATGAAATAGAGCATGGTGGGTGGGATTTGCTAGCTCCGTTTTTCAGCCTGGATTGATTAACTCTAATAAATTCAGGGAGGTGATGTCAGATGATGCCCGTCAAGCTGGATCTTACAGCCCGGTTGTTTATTATTTCACACTGCCCCGGGCTCAGTCTTTGACATTCACCACCCTAAAAGGTCATGAAGTCAAATTCTACAGCCAGATTTAGCAAGTATTTTGGTGAGCAGGCTTCTGTGTTAATGAAGACTAGTTTTCTTATCATTCAGACTTAGGGGGAAAAATTCTAGGTTGAACACAAATATCCCCAAATCAACAAATTCACACTTTTAAATAACCAGGTCAGGGTAAGAACATTTAAGACCACAGGAGACGGAAGAGGATATACAGGGAAGCCAGTCAGCGCTAACAAACCAAGCAAACAGAAGACTTCACAATGGTGGGGGCAAAAATAACATTTCCCACCAGCAAAGATGGGAAAACCTGAGCCAACAGCCAACAAAGTCCATGGCACAAGCGCTTCATTAACGGGCAAACCTAGGCTGGCCACCATTGCTCTTACCATCCCAAAGACACACCAGGCTTTTGTTTCCCAGCACAAAAAAAAGATCCAGAAGCTGGACTCACAGTTCTCCACGCTCTGTATAAGTCAGAGCTAGAATTCTGCCTTAGAAGCAATCCATGTTCCCAAACTTTTCTTTTCCTAAGCTTAATACAATCCTAGATAATTGAAATCAATGACATCAGTCCAGCAATTTTTTTTTTTTTAGAACTTCTACCTGGGAAGAATATAGCATGATAGACAAGCATAAAGTCAGTGCCACTTTCTTTATTTTCTAGCCATCAAACCTTCCTTTGTCTGCCCCTCACCCTCCCTGTGTCTCTAAGATAAGAGGGAAAAATAGACATCTGTCTACAGCACACACAAGTTTCCACTGGGGGGAAATCCAACAAAACAAAAAATGGAGAGAAAGAAGAGATAGGGTCTATTTCATTTGGTGTAGGCCCTGCCAAATTTCCACTAACCCCACCCAATTGACTCTTCTGGCCTCAAGAGGGTATGCCCAGCATTTCAGCAGAGACAGTGCCACTGTCTACACAGCCTGAATTTTTTTCATAAGTAAGAAATCCCTACTTGCACACTACTCCTATCCTTCATTGTCGGTAAACACATGGACATTATGCGCATACACTCTGATGACCTCACTATTTCTCAGAGACTTACTAAATTCTTCCTCCTATTAATATATGGTTTATCCTAGACAAGGCCTAGACCCCATCCCCTCCTAGTTAGACTAACCTCTCCAAGTCACCACTGAAATACCACTATTTTGAGGAGTCTTCCCAGACCACTGCTCACTCCTTCATCATGTTAGGCTGCCTGAGATACTTAACAGTCAACACTCAATAAATGTTTACTATCATTCTCTCCCACATTACCAGATCAACTTTTGTAGGCCTGAGAATGCAAAAAAAAAAAAAAAAAAAAAAGTCCTAAGAGATGCTTCTTGAAAATGTAAATTCTCAGTCACCCGTTCCCAGAAATTCTGATTCTGGCAGGGGCTTGGGAAACTTAATTTGACCAAAGTAATTCGGAGATTCCGACATGGGTGATCCTCAGCTCTGCTCTAAAATGATAGCCCTGTGAGAGCGTAATCCACGTCTTAATCAGTCTACTCAGCGTTATGCCTAGTATAGAGCTGGCATCTGATAAACACTGAATTGAAACAAGGAGATTCTGATCCCAGCTCCTCCTCCACTAGTCTTAATTTTCCAGCCCTCACACGACAGTTGGTCAACAGGGGAGAGCACTGCTGAATCTCAGCTCTTCGCAGCTCCCGAGTTGTACAAAGTACTTTCAAGATCGTCATCCTCAGGGTTCCCCCCGCTCATATGGATTTTTCATTTACTCTCTTTTGGAAGAATGAACTTCAGTCCATTCCTTTTCCAAATAAAGGTTGCAAGGGAAAAACTGACATGAACTTGGCAAATAAGGGTTTCTATTATTAAAACAAACTGAGGGCTTCGGAGGGGAGGGGGGTGGGGGAATGGAATAGACTGGTGATGGGTAGTAAGAAGGGCACGTATTGCATGGTGCACGGGGTGTTATACGCAACTAATGAATCATCGAACTTTACATCAGAAACCAGGGATGTACTGTATGGTGACTAACATAATATAATAAAAAAACATTAAAAAAAAAACAGGTTGAAGCTGGAGCTTTGTGCAACTGCTTCCTACTTTCTGAAGTGTCTCTATTTTAAGTGTGTGGATAGTGCTTGAAAAATCTCAGCAGTCTCTAGATGAGAGATGGTCATCCTCATTAACACTAACGGGAGCTGGGCTCATGCACTAAAGGAAGAACACATCCTCTGGGCCAAGCCTAGTGGGCGGCAGGATGGGAATATGGAGACTTGGGGTGGAGATGGGGGAAGGAGAGAACAACACTTCATTTCATTCTATTCAGGAACTTAGTGATGAGATAGAGAGAAACCAATTAAAATGGACTGCTAGGCTAAGAAAGTTTAAGCTTCTAAAAAGATGCCATCAACACTCCAAGCAATTGAAATGGTACCATATTGGGGGTGGGAGGGGGGAGTATGTGAAACATTTATTCACTCATCAAATATTTATTTAGTGTATGCAGGGCTAGAATGGAACGAGGAACAAGAAGAACAAAGTACCTGTTCACAAAGAGTTATCATTCTGTGGATGGAAGGGAGAGAATCATACCATTAACAAGGAAACAAACAAGGTATTTTTATGAGAGCAGGCCTTCATCTGTTTTGTTCACTACCATATCCCCTTAGCCAAGTAAAGTAATATGGACTCAACAAACATTTGTTAAAGGATGAATGGAGTGTTGGATGGATGGAAGGATAGAAAGGAAAGCAAGAGAAAAAGGTTTCTCTGAGAAAGTGACATTTGAGCTGAAAAGCAAGAAAGAAGCAGTCATGAATGTTCTGCAAGAAAAGTTCCAGGAGAAAGAAACACCAAGTTCCCAAGGCATGAATGGGTTTGACCTGTCAGAAGGCCAGGGAGGCTGGAGTGTGGCGGAAGCAACCCGGGGCAGTGGGGACAGTGGCAGGGGTGGAGACCAGAGCCCAAACAGGGACATGATGAGGACCAAGGATGGAAAACAGTAAGCACTTGTCATAATAACTTTATCCATCCAGCTAGCATTTTCAGAACCTCTGATGCATATATGACTCAACGTCAGTTGCTATGGAGAATACAAAGCCTGCTTTACCACAATGGGCTTAAACCAGAGTTTTATAAGAATGAAATCTTAGGTATTCGTTTTGCAAACAAAGTGGAAGAATCAATCATATGCGTTTCCCAACCCTAAAATATGTGTAAGACATTATTTTTGATAGCTATTACCTTTACTACATAAAGATTTAAAGAAACTGATTATAAAAATACTAAGATTCCAATAAAGAGCTCCTCAACGAGAAGGAAATGCAGAGTCACAAAGAAGGACATGTAAATAATAGATGCAAACATGGAAAAATGCACAACCATGCCGGTAATAAGAGACATATACACCGAAGTCCAATTTTCATGTATTAAATTACAAAACAGTAAATTTAATGATAATACACAATGTCGGCAAAGATCTGGAGAAACTGGTACTCACACAAATAATCAATAGAATTGAGCACAGGGAGCTCAAGTTGTTGGAAAACCATTTGACGTTATGCATTGAGAGCCATGCAAATGTAATGTCTGAAAAAGTAATTCTTCTTCTGAGACTTAACACAAGGCTTTCAAAGTATTTTCTACAAAGTCCTGGGGCTCTGCAGAGGAGCCCCAAGGCCTCTGGTGATTATGAAAGGGGGAGAAGAGGTTTAGGTACCCTACCCCATGACAACAAGCATAGTCTCTTTCATATATAATCGGGATCCTTACATAACAGAGTTTACTTGAAAAAGGAGTTCTCATACTTAATTTTTAAAAAAAAATAATCCAAATTATAAAAGTAACTATAAATATGAATATTCTCATCAGTATTCTTTATAATAGTGAAAAATGAAAAAACACCCACCTTAAACAATAGGAAAATGATTTATTATCCATTAAATATGAACTATTTAGTGACATGGAAAGTTATGTATAAATATATATAATATCAGAATCACATGAGCATTTAAAACAAAGAATACACAACTGTAGTTATACTATGATAGCTTTTTAAAAGTCAACATGAATTTAAAATGCCATGTGATGGGGGCGCCTGGGTGGCACAGCAGTTAAGCGTCTGCCTTCGGCTCAGGGCATGATCTGGGCATTGTGGGATCGAGCCCCCACATCAGGCTCCTCTGCTATGAGCCTGCTTCTTCCTTTCCCACCCCCCCTGCTTGTGTTCCCTCTCTCTCTGGCTGTCTCTATCTCTGTCGAATAAATAAATAAAATCTTTAAAAAAAATAAAAATAAAAATAAACAAAATAAAATAAAATGCCATGTGATGAGTATGGTCGGATTGTGGGGTTTTTCTTTCCTTTTTTTTATTTCTCTCCCAATTTTTCAGTAACAGTTAAATTACTTTTATAACTTATTAAAGAAAAAAAACATTTAAAAATAACCTTGATGGCCAGGGGCCCATGCGTTATTATTTCTCTCTGCCTTTCAGCAACCAGCAAAGGACTGGCATAGAAGAGATACTCCATAAGTATTGGTTGAATAAATAGATATATTTTTAAATTAAAATCCAACCATGAAAGAAAGCAGTAGAAAGAGGCCGGAGGGATTCCTTCTGGAGGGGCTAGAGGAAGGCCTAATGCAGAAGAAGCAGGTGGGAAAGGTAGCCAGGCAGAAGGAAGAAGAGAAGTCAGAACACGGAGATGGGAAAGCAGGAACTGGATCTGGGAAAAGGAAGAAATCTGAGTCGCAGAAGCATAAGGCACCTGGGGGACATTCAAGGAATATGAGCCCGAAGAGGTGGTTGGAGCCCACAGGCCAAATAATGCCAGCTTTACTCGGGAGGCAGAGTGCTCCAGCAAACATCTGTGAGCAGAAGTGACATGTTCAGAACTGGACATCATGGAGACCAACGTGGCTCTCATGTGCACAGAGGCCTGGACCGGGCACAGTGGACGGTGAGGAGGAGGGCCCAGGACCAGCTGGGAGGCCACTGAGGCAGCAGGGGCTGATCAAGGGCTGGAGCTGTAGGAATGGATAGCCGGGGACCCCCGGCTGGGAAGGCGACTACCATGTATATAGAACTCTCCCACAACATGCCTGGAATTCACTAAGACACAGAATCTGTCCTTAAGAAGTCTATCCATGGTGGGGGGCTGGGGGGGGCAGTAACTCCCTCCTCCCCTTGCCATGTCACCTAGGCTTACTTTCGTGCTCGAGTGCGTGAGCATATCCAACAATTAAAGCTTCATCGTGTCTCGCATTTGTTTATTAGCAGTCCCAAATGTTTCCTGTGCTATATAAAGTTTACCTTTGACCGCCCCTGGGGAAGTGAGGGTGGAGCAGGGAAAAGGGGAGGAGGCCGAATCTGTAGCCGGCTCACCAGCGGACCCTCTTGTTGTAAAATAATGCAGTAACTCTGAAGCCCAAATCAAAAGGTTGCAAACCCGCATAAAGCACCGGTGATTTAGAGCTCCCTTCTAGACACAGTGCAGCAATGCATGGAATGTAAAAATACAGGGAAACCACAACACAGCGGGAATCTTGCCGTGCTGCTGGCAGAGAGCTCTGTTTCCCACACAGGCCCTAAATCTGACCCAGCGATGAAACTTTTACATTTGTAAAAATAGAACAGTTGGGAAATCTTGGCCACTTTTAGTTAAAATAAAAAACAAAACCTCCATATTTGTGGGGGTAGTTGAAAGTCTGCCATCCCCCCCCCACCCCGCCTGGCAGTCTTTGAAGGAATTTTAATGGTTAAAGAGATTTTTTTTTTTTCAATGTCAAACTGTGTTTTCCTTTTAGGTTTTTCTGGTGAATGCGTTGTTGGATGCTCTGGAATATGTGGATTGTTTTCGGTTTAGAATCTCCACCAAGACCAGTCTCAAAACGTCCAGTCAACACCAGTGGGTCCTAACAAATACCCCTGCTTCATTTTCTGAAGACTAGTAATAGTACAACTACCGCGCATTTATACAATATGTGCCAGAATCATCTCCTGTAATCCCCGGTCCTCAATCCACAGCCCCGGGAAGGTAGGTACTATTACTCCTGCTGGACAAATCAAAGACACGAGGCAAATTAATTAACCTGCTCAGGAACCAGTGGTAGTCAGGACTCAAAGCCAGCACCACCTGATTCCAAAGTCCAGTCTCTTTTCATTATATGTATCTCGTAAGAATAAAGTCCCCTCATCTACCCAAAACAGCTATATTTAGAAACCAAGACATACCACTGTTCCTTGATCAGCTCCTAACAAGTTTCCTTGGACTGTTACATAAAGCTGGCATAAAACCAAGTGATATTTCTAACTTCTTCAATAGTTCTCTTATCTATATTTTATTATTCTTGAACGTGGGCAACTCCTGTGCCCTACAGCCGGGCCCATGTTAAATTACGAAAGAATTTCATGGCAAGAAAAACTGTCTGTCTCTCTATCTCTCTTACACCACCCCGTCCTTTTAAAGTGTCTCACTAATATTTATTTTGGAATTGCCGTGAACAGTATTATGACATTGGCTTCCTTAAAAATTTAGCATTCACAATTAGCACTTGGAATGAGTATACCCAGAGAATGCATTTTGTGCAGTGCTTACAACCAAATTATCTCAAGAGGCTATCAAGAGCTCTCAAGTCATTTCGTTAACTATGTTCTCCATTTAGCTGAGCCCCACACAGACAGAAAGAAAGCAAGACTGAAAATGTCACATAAAAAAAATAGTCAAATATTCTATTCCCTCTCTTTCCCTCCCCTCCTTTCTCCACCCTCCCACATCCGCCCCACCCCCAAACTAAATATAGAGACCAAATACCAAAACGCAAACTTAAAAATTCCCAAAGTGATAATCAACAAATCATTTGAACGTGGAACACAAAAATTAAATGCAAGGCCCAAATTCACAGGAACAGCCACATGGAAGACGGGAAGTGGGGCACACCTGAACGTGCTTTCGGAAGTTCTCGTGCGCATTGCAGCCCTCTCTTCCTTCCATGCCACAGCACAGGAAAAGCAAATTCTGAAGCTAACACCAGAGCCCTGGCTTTTCCTACCATTAATCGTAAGATTAGATCCTGGATACAGAAATGGTAAACGATCAACAAACATAAAGTTAGCACTGAATTCAAATGAATTTTTTTTCCTTTCCCTTTCATTGAAGGGAAAGAAAAAACAAAAGCTTCACATGGCTTCCTTTTCTTGACCTACGACAAATTCCATTAAACTTCAGAAACAATGCTTTGAGATGCTGGAGGATGCGGACAGGAAACTGAAGAAAGACTTTACACAAAAGTTAAAAACATCTTTTTTGGAGGGAGGGCTGTAGCAGGGCAGGGTTCCTTCTTGACAATGAGAGCTTATGGCAACCGATAACATAATTAAATTTGGATGTCTTGTGGTAGGGACTGGGATGTATAGCACATCAAAACGGATTTACTGTTCAGTCAGAGTAAAAGAAATATGCAAATACCTGTAAATAATTAATGAATGCCCCAAAGTTTACAAATTCAGAAGATGCCCTACAGATTAAATTCCATCGTATTTTCAAGTTACTTGAAATCATCTTTTTTAGAATGAATATCATCATCTGTCCATGGTTAATTCATTTTTAAGACAGAAGGAGTCTTCTTCCTACCTACCCAATCCCCCCATATACACTTTAATCTCCTAGGACCCTTAATTTAAGAGTATTCGGTAAAAACAGGATAAGCTTCCAAAAACGCTAATAATAAAACTGGGCTTAGATCTCGCCATTAGTAAGTCTATTATTGTAAAATGCAGTGTTTGCAATGAAAACCAGGTTCATGTCTATATTTCATCACCATTCATAAAGTTTGGGGCCATTTGAAACTTGATTCAAATGATCTAATTTCCAGATCAAAAAATCCCTTCAAAATTATATTTGGCAGATTTTATTGGGCTTATTTTGGGGAGCACTCAAACAATGTTGGTTTTTTTTTTTTTTCAGACTTACAAAATGCAAGAAGGCTTAACCTTGTTTGCAAAATCAAGAAACAAAGATACAGGCCTATTGTGCAATAATCAGCCCACATTTCAATGAATAAGTAATATTTCTCACAAACCCAAGTTAGATAGTGGATTTATTTAACCTCTTGGGGTCAGGTAATAAATACTAAGTGAATTATTCAGCCCAATGGCTAATCAATACAATTCCATGATATATTTTTTGTGTTTCATAAAAGGTTGTACACTAAAGGCAGTGAGCAATTATGGAAATTGGGCCAGAGCGCCTCTCAATTCCTCTCCGGCTTGAAACCCCAGCAGGCCACCTTGACAGCAAATCGATTAGTGCTCCAGTGAAGCGGCTCAGTGACCTCTGACCTGCTTCCAGCGCGGCCTGACAGAGGAGAGAGTATTTTATATTTATTTTATTGAATTAACTCCATCTTGCCTGTACCAACGCTTTACACATATTAGGCGGCAAGCTACAAGCTACTTCATTGTCGTTGGTTTCCATTGCTCTTGCTGAGCAAGCCCCACCCCTTGCCCTGCGGATTTCTTTGTCCTGGTTTTCCTTTCACTTTTGGCCTCAATATAGGATTTCAATCCACCCTGAGACACATGATGGAGCTCCAGGTAATAAAAACCAAGAGCAAAGCTTATAATCCTCCTGCCCTACGGTTCCTACCTACCTGGTCCACTCAGGACCATGCCCCATCCCCATTTTTCTCCCTCATAAACACAAAGGCCATTCAATAAAATCTGGCTCAACATGGAGCTCTTTCGGAAACATATGCAAGAGAACATCAAGGAATGAGGATATTTCCTACTAGAAAATTCAAAACAAACCAGAAGCCTTAGGTATTTTCTATTTTTGTCACTTAATTATATTATTGGCTCATTGAAGCCATCAAAGAGAGAGGCAGAGACGGAGCCGGAGAGAACCAAGCCAGCTGAGTTTAGGACAGTATTTCATCAAGGGAGCAATAAATACAAAGGCCTATCAACCATCAACAAGGAAAGCTTATGAGAAAAGGAAAATTCCTAAATCACCGAAAATTTCTCGGCTTTACTTCTGCTGAATAGAACATCAGTGAAAACCACCAAAATAAATGAAAATTAAATGCCGGAAGAAACTGTGAGTTCCAACTCGGGAAATCCAGTTGGCAGCTCTGGGTATTAAACAATACTAAAGGTTAAATTATCAACAGCAATTTAATGCTATAAATCAAAGGAGTGAAGGATCTTAGACCACATTTGAAGGATGCTATAGAGAAAAATGGTTTAGTACACAGACTCTGAAGTTAAACGACTTAGATGCAAATCCCAGGGTTTCTACTAACTAGTTGCAGACTTTGTAGAAGCCACTCTGCTTCTCTAAGCTTCAGTTTTCCTCATCTATACATAGGGATGACCACAGTGGTCTTGCGTGTAATAAGAAATGTTGGCTACCCTTATTATTTAATCGGATCCCAGGATATTTTACACGGGTAAGTAAGAAGTAATTTTTCAGCCTCATTTTATGAGTGGGGGACTGAAGGATATGGGTGATCAAAATTTACCTTTCACATTATCACCCTTCCCAGCTTTACATATATAGGAAAGTATTGTGTTAACCGCTCACTCCTCAAAATCGCTCTCTCTTGGGTTTAGAGGACCTCGAATTTTACCATTAAAGATTCAGTCCTTGGGTAAATCCCCCCAAAGACCTAAAATGAAAGTTCTCCTCCTCTCCCCCTTCTTCACTCAGTGATGGAGAACATGAAACCATTTCATTCTATTCTATCACCTTGCCCTGATCAGTAGAAACTTGGGCCCTGGGGAACACTGGCTTCACTATAGAGTGAGTTTATAATGCAGGAAAAGAGAAGGACAAATGGAATATCAGAAGGATTCCAGAGTTGCCCTTCAACGGCTCCATCATCTCATCAGAGATGGGTCAACACTTCCAGATAGGAAGATAAGTTCATCTCTTGAATCCCCTAAGCTTCCACTGCAACAAGGACCACTGTCACCTTCTCACCTGCCACGTCAGACATCCTTAGAGCTAAGAGAATAGGACTAGGGTCCAACTCCATTTGCAAAGACTGTTTCTGCACAAATGCCTTCCCCTAGGCTCATGGGCAATGCTGGAGTGATAAGGATCTGCTGACTGTCTAAGCTATTTTTGAAGAACTTACCACAGTTCTTGGAAACTATGGCAGTAGAGTATCTTGATTTTTCTCCTCATCCGTCATTGCACTTTGCTGTCCTAGGAATTTATGATCTTTTCTTGTCTCAGTAGTCCTGTCTCTCTTAGCTCATGACCCACCACCACTATCCCTTTTGGTAGACAGAAAGGTAGACTCACGTTCCTCTTCCTTTGACCTACAAACCTCATGGCAAAAAGTCAAAACACCATGGGAAGCAGTGAAAGGAAATGAGGAGGGAAATCCACTCCCCACCTTCTCTACCTACCACTAAATCATTGCCCAGATCTTTAGAGACAATAAAAATAACTTTTTATGTATATATTCTTCAATCAAGATGAACCTAGCTAATCACACCAACAAGAGATACAGAGACTCAAGGCCAAAACACTTAAAATCGAATGCAGTGGTAGCTCTGGAATATCACAGAAAAGGAGTTTAGGGCATGATTATTATGGGGCGAGGGGAGTTTGCAAACTTGTATGGAAGCTAAGCTCCACAGCAAGCAAGCCCAGTTTTTACTTAGACTGCATGTTTACTCGAAAAGACCAAGGAGGGGCTGACAGAGACTAAGAGAGGGAAACCAAGTCTCCCCCCACACATCACCCCACCCCGCCAAACCATTCCTTGGTAGCGCCAATGATCTAATGATATTTGAGCTGTGGGACCTAACTATATCAGCAAGACTAACAGCAGTACTTTCAATGCTGGCCCGACGTGGTCCCTGGGCACTTAGAATTGCCTATGAAAATCTCAGACACTACCAGAGCCCTGGGATTGGGTAGAAAGAGATCCTGTCCAGATACCGACTGGCTGAGTGACCCTAGGCAAGTCACATCTTCTCTGGACCCCCACATATAAAATGGAGAGTCTATTTCCTTTCCATAAACATTATGGGATTCAAAGTGGTTTGTTTATCTAAATGTGTGAGAAGCCCAAGATGGAATGTTTACTTCCTTTGGAAAATTGGAATTTAACAGCCAAAAGAGTTTTTTTTTCCCTATGAAGGAATAAAAAGGAATCCAATCTGCTAAACTCAAAACCAAAACAAAGAGAGTCCATGGTATAAATGAGTTAGCCAAGACTTCTGCACACATTCACTCACAAGTCAGCTGTGTTCACTGAGTCTTTTTGCAAAACAGCACAGCGTATTCCTCCTGGTCCCACAAAAAAGAAAATCTTTCACACCTTTGTATAACTCTATGCATTAAGCCATAAATTATTCTTCCCTTCTCTTCCACTTTCAGAATCTATACAAAAGTCATTACCTCAGTCGTTTTTCAATATTACTTTCATACTTGGAAAATGCATTTTCAAAAAGTTATTTATTTTTCACAGCATGTCAGGTTGTTATATTGTACTAGTTAAAATAAAACTACTATATAAACTACTGTATACTTTTGCATGCATTACATTTCCCTACAAATGCTGTGAAGTGGGATTTTCACAGGTCCTAGGTATATTTATGCTAAATATTACATTATATTTTATTTTAGCACTATTCCAGATTTTAAGGAAGAAATAAGAAAGCCAGTTGCTAAAGTAACTTAGCTATTAAATAACTTTCTTATTGAAGTTCTCCATTTCAGAAGAAAAATTATTTAAATATTAAAAGCGGTTTTACCAGGAAACTTAAAACCAACTCACACTATTATTCCTTCTCAAGAGCTCTTGGAATAGCTAAAAATGTCCCTTTGGATTTGATTCATTCTCACCTAAAAACAAGAATCGGGCAGAGAGTAAAACATGTAAAGCATAAAATACTGAACGAGGACAATCCAGCATTTCTAATAACGAGGCCCATGAGTTCTTGATGTGTATAGTTAGATTTAAAATATTTCCTGGAGTATTTCTAAAGGATGACAAAACAAAACAAAAGATTTGCTTGAGGTAATCCTAAATTTTATGCCTACAATTGTTTTCTGCTGAAATATAATATTAACCATTCTCTAAAGTGTCGTGAGTTTCTTTAAAAAGCCACCTCAATTAAAGACTAAGCAGAGGGCACGGATCCAAGTGCTTTCGTGAGCACCCGTAGTTCGGATCACGGGTGCGCTCGCAGGCTGGGGGGTGCGGGGGCTGGCTGCAGCATAATCCCCCAAAACCCAGCTGACCCTCGCCTGTCACCCCAAGGAACCACGGTCACCCACTGGTACCTCGCTGGGCGTAGAAAATGCTGCTCTCTGGCTCTCTCTGTTGCTGAGTGAGAGGCAGAAAGAGGAAACGCTTAAATATTTTATAAACGTTTCTGCAAAGGCTTTTGAGCCCTGGCATGAAGAGTCTGAAAGCACCAGCTACTTTACATCCTTGGAGGACACCACCAAAATGGCCCTCTATGATCCAGATTACGGGCGACTCCAGAAACTAGTTTCTATTCCCTTTTCTTCTTCTGAAGCTGAGTTGGCAGCAGCCTATCTTGAAATCTTTCGGAATTGCTTTAATCTCTCATTTCAGTTTTGTCTCGAGCGACACAGAATGTCCACCCTCGGCGCCCTAGAGGTCACAGGCAGCAAGTCCTCGAGCAGGGAAGGCATGCTTGGAGAAATACGGAGCACAAGAGTGGGAAAAAGAAAGCCAGGGTACTCCACATGTATTTTTAATACCACCAAATTTAGCTAAAATGTGCTCCCTGGTAGTGCTTTTAACTAACAAGCAGGCAATATATTGCACTGTAAAATGTATTATTTTAACACCTTACCGTTTTTAGCTCTATGGCTGTTGCAGGTATATCCATTAAAAGCAACTCAGACCATAAATCAGAATTCCATACTTTCTCACAGCATATGAATCTATTCTCTTGCTGGTAAGCACACAGCTTTCATTGATGCCGATGGGGGTGACATATACTTATGCAGGGGAGAAGAGACCACTCTATGCATGTGAATTTATGCCTTTAGACAGGTGGCTGTACGTAGACAAGAGACACCAATAAAGAGATTTTATTGGAGCTGTTTAGAAACACATTCTGTGCTGCATATCTACAGAGGAACAGTCATCTTCTTCGAAGGGAAATACAGAGGCAAATCCTTGGAGAGTTACGATCGGCAAGTTCACCATTACAATGTGCTACCCATTCTCACACATATCTATGGTCATTTAAACTGAGCTTGACCGAGCCTCAATGCTTTAATAAGCTAATAGTACTTCTGAAATTACACTCACGCTAAACCTAATTGCCATATCCCTCATCGCTGCCACAAAAACACAGCAAACACCGCATGGCAGAAAGCAAATGTTAACTTTTTAATGCTCTGTGCAACATACATACCTATGCAAGTGCACGGTATAGACTCTCAGAGGAAGAAGTTTTTCACGAAGCATACGTCTTTTAGATCACTGCCAAAGGGACCAATACACTGGAATTAAGGGAATATACCTCTTGTGTTTAAAATATAAACAAATACTAAAATAGTATGTGTCACATATGGATTCTATGTGTGAACGATATTTTCTTTGAACGATATTTACTTTGATTTTCTTTCTGCATTTTAGAGACTTCCAAAAAGGGAACTCAGGAATAATGCAAGCTACAAAAACAGAAGTAGAGAATATTTTTAACAATCAGTTTAAATTTCCATAATTTGCAATAGATAGGCACACTTACACAAAGGGGCTGACGTTCAGTATATGTATCTCATTGTGTGTGATGAACACACAGGATATATCCTTTTACCTGGATAAAATATCTATTTTCAGAGGAATCCATAAACTAGAACAAACCAGCTCCCATCTTCAGTCTCTTTCTGTCCTTCATTTTAAAGACAGCTGCCTAGAAAATACTGGAAGGGTCAGTTCACTTTTATTTACCACACCATATATTGCCTATGATTGACACTGTCATGTTCATCTATTGCAGAGACTTAAAGACCATGACAATATTTAACTACTCACATTTGCTTGCATGGCTGTGGTAGAGGGAACCACAAAATACCGATCTATCCGAAAGAAAAAATTAGAGAGTGGCACAGTGGAATTTATGAATGAGAGTGCTTTGGCTGCAAAGCATTCCCATTATAGCCCTCAGCCACCACAAAACTGCTGTGTAATTGGAAGAGAACTTTTTCCCATGCAAAGAAGCTTGTAGTCAGCGCCAACCTATCAGAGCCGGCACATCGGCGTTAAGGGACGTACACCTGCAGCCAGCCTCTCTCACTCACTGGGACCTGGCCCTTGCCTGCACCCTCTGCTCACCAAGGAACCCAGATCTGAGAAGAACACAGAGGTACAGTCTGAAGGACTGTTGAACTTTGGTGGCCATTTCATCCACTCATCTTAGAGGTGAAGAAACTGAAGCCCAGGAAAGCAAAATAAACAAGTCTCAGGTACATAGCCAAAGGCAAAGGCAAAGCCAGGACCAAAACTCAGCATTGCTCTTGCGTCCTAGCCCAGAGCCCCTCCTCCTCCATAGGTCTAAAAGCGGACCCTATTTCAGACTTTATTTACCTAGAACCATTATCAACCAATTCATACGTTATCCCAAATGTCCTTCTGATTGGGAAACAATCAACTTCCTCCAAACCAGCTTAGGCGTATTACCATTTTCCCAAAGGAAAAATAATTTTTTTTCTTTGTATGTTAGGTGTGTATGTGTGTGTGTGTGCTTGTTTTTTTGGTCCCCCAGCAATAAAAACCATATTGAAGCTTAACATAATTACCATCGTTTTGACTTTCTTAAAAAAAAAAATTTCCATCTTCTAAACAGAATTATACCGTGATCTCATATGCACAGATAGTTTAAATTTTAAAAAGACTAAGTTCTTAAGTTCAGTAGAAGACTTTCAGGTCTTGATTGATTATATTTCATAGGAGAAATGGTACATATATTATTTTTTATTTAACAAATATTGACAGTAAAAAAATTAAACAGTTAAAGTTAAACAGAATGTCATGGTAGGGAGAGGCTTTAGGTTACATGGTCCAGAAAGGCCTCTTTAAAAAGATCTCTCTGGAAAGGATAAGGCCTGGTTTACATAGTTCACATTTTGTCATAGATGAAGTAACAATAGTAAGCACCTACCATCTAACCGAATCAGGCATCTAAAGACCGTAGTATTTCTACAACACAAAACAATCCAGTAGGATGGATGTTACTATTCCTATTTTGCAGATGAAAAACTTAAGTTTCAAAGAAATGAGGTTACTCATCCAAGGTCACACAGAAGTTTGGAACCCTTACCCATCTGGTTCCAGTGTCCGTGCTATTTCTACTCTGCTACACTGGGCTCTGACTAAAGGAAACATGCAGACATAGAGATTTGCACTCAGTCCGATCATCACTTCCGTGGGAGCAAGTTCCCTAACCAGCCCTCTCAGTAACCCGAGCTCTTCTCCCTGATAGATGAACTCAAATCATCCTCCGGCACTAGCCTTCACAGCACCTTTATTTATGTGATTCTTTTAACTTCACCTTTATTTATATGATTCTTTGAATGACTCTCTCTCTTCCTGGACTATGAAGTCTATGCAAGGCTATAACAGTCTTTGCTTGGCGCATAGTAGGTGTTCACTGAATGAATGAATGAGCCACTACTCAAACTTACTTTCACGTAATTCAGTGCCCAAACTGCTATCGCTGTCTTATTGTTCTAGCCAGATCTGATAATAACCACAATTTACATTCAAATTATGTCTTTCATTTAAACATCCNGGGGAGCGGGGGGAGGGGGGCGAGAAAGAGAGACTAAAATAAGTTTAGAACTCTGCCAAAGGTCTTGATGGTAGCAGCAAAACCATAAATGTCTCACGGCACTTCATATGTCATGAGAGCTTGCAGATGGAAATGATATCAGTTCCATTCTCTGCTTCTTCTTCAGCTCACCAAGACACTGCTCCAGGAAAAGGTGATGTGATTTATCCTGCATTCTATCATCTGAACCCTCTATTAACCAGCACTTGTGCAGCCATGGTACGATGATAAATGATGGTCATAATTATGACCCTAATTCACAGCAAGTCACTAAGGTGTCCTCTGGATTATAGAAAAATGACATTAGGTGAGAAGTTCTTTCAGAGTAGAGACCATGTTATACAACTCTCCCAGGGGCTTTATACAACACCTAATTGTTGAATAAAACTCTATTGATCATAACCATGTTATTGTATCTGAAAATGATGTCCTGTGGATACCATATGAAGAAATTATCTACTTGCCAAACTGTTTAACTACACAGAATATCGGCTCATGTTTGCTAAGAGAAATTTAATTCATCCTAAGTAGAAAGTCACAATCTCACTGGAAGATATTTGGCTCCAACCTCTGATTTACTAACCAACTAAGTAATTACAATATCAGGACTTTCAGAGAGTTGTAAGGTCATCAAGGTATTTTGGCTGGTGGTGGTGGTGGTGGTGGTGTTGTTGTTGTTGTTGTTGTTTTAATCTACCAGAACAACTCTCTGGATATTTAAACTCTGATATAATGAAACAAACCAAAACTGAGGAAAAGTTTGATCTGTTTTCACAAGAGAAGCCTAGCTGGGGTGCAGGAGAGGGAGGAAAGTTCACAGAACTAGCCCACGCTCGTGACAAATAGAAATTCACTGCATTTTTAACATCTAAACTATCCATTCCCCTCCTTTCCCAATTTAAGTGAGAGAAAATACATCTGAACATGGACATTGCCACGGAGAATATAAAAATTCAAAGCAAAATTATACCTTTTGAGAGTATGGATCCCTGAGATGTTTATCTCTGAGTCAAATAAGTAGACTGTTAGTGGGTTTTTTTATTTTGCCATTTATTCTCTAATACTCAGTGTTAACTAAGCAGTGGAATATAAAGAGCATAGCAATTGTTAAAATAGTTCTTTATCTCATCTACACCTATCTCTTTTCTCACTCATTCGTATTTGCAAATTTCTGAAGTAACTTCTGCCAGGACCATAAGAGAATTAGTTAATTTCTATAAACAAAACCACAGGAAAAAAAATATCCTCAATGTACCAGAGCTAAAAACAAAGACTCAAAAGAAGGGAAAAATATTAAATAACCTTAGGACCTTACCAAATACATTTAATCCTTTGAATAACTGTGTAAATATTTGAGTGTCTTTTATTTATGTTTTCTTTCTTTTTATTATGAAGATAGGCTTTATAAAGTAGTCCTCTTTAAAAAGAGGAAAAAAAGAAACTGTGGTTTATTATTTAACTTCCCAAAAGCCAACATCAAAGGTTAGACTTCTGGCCTTCGAGACCAGATCATTTGTAATTTCTTCTTTTTTTATTGTTTTTAAATTTTTTTATGTGGACAAGAGTCAGAGATCTCAAGAATTCTTATTTGGAGGCCTCTCTTAGCCAAGCTGAGTTGATGGGAATTACCCTTTTTTGCCAAAACCCAAAAGAGAAGCTGTATACATTCCCTCCCTCTATTCTCATCTCTCTCCACTACAACCCCGTCCCTTCCGACTCAACATGAAAATATTGTTATTCTCTTTTCTCCTTGTATTTAAAGAAAGAAAAAAGAGATCCTAACTGTATTAGAAGTGCAAGGTTACAATTTTGTTACACAAAAGAAATTATCTGAAACTCCCAAATTTATTTAACAAACCCACAGTGTTTATTTAGGACTGGGTGAGGGGTGATTTCTTATTTGCATATGTTATCCTGTGAATTTACCACACACATAATTTTAAGGTGCTTAATGAGTGTTCAAATAGAAATGGTATTAAGTTCCAGACAATGAGAGTAATGAAACTCAGGGACAATGAAATAGAACGCAAGTCCAAAGCTGTTTGGCTAAATCAAATTGTGCATCCTACAATCCAATTTCTATTGAAACTGCAGCAGCTTGAGATGAAGCTGTCATAAAGTCTTATCAAGATTAGTCAGGATACCATGAACGCTAAGAAACCATATTTAGATCATTTCAATTCTCCCATCTTCCCGCCACAAAAAAAGGGGGGATAGGAAAATGATCTGGGCAGTTCTTGTTGAGTTTTTTTCTTCGTCACCTTTTAAGTAGACTCCACACCCAATGTGGGACTTGAACTCAAGACCCTGTGATTAAGAGTCACACGCTTTACCAACTAAGCCAGCAGGGTGCCCCAGTTCCCATTGGTTCTATTCTCCCTCACCTCCTCACAAACAATTTGTTTCCTGCCCACTCTCCTCTATTTCTGCCACCGCTAGTACGGACCAACACTTCATCATCTCTGGGCCTTACTACCATAGAACTTCCTAACTTCCATGCCTCTGGGATCCACTCTCTACAGCAGTGCTCATCCCCCCAACTCCAACTCAAATATCATCTCTCCCTAGCTTTCCCTGAGCCCACACAGAATTAATCAGTCCCTGATGTGTGTGCTCCCTGATACTCAATAACACCATCTCACACATCTTATTGGCTAGCTCTCTGCATGCTTCTCTCAGTGGTACAATCATCTGTGAGCACTTTCACTAGAATGTGAGCAACAGGGTCTCCCACAAAAGACATCCTCGATAATCTTGTTAAATTGAACTCATAAGCTTTATTGTGGAATTCAGCTATTCACTTACCTGTACCAGCTTGTCCATGATGACAAGGATCCTGTTTAATAAACTATGCTTCCACAACATGAGGAGAATGTGTAAAAGACATTAACCTAAGTGGAGTGGTGGATGGAAAGAGGCCCAAAGTAGGTCAAAGAATAATTTCAAACTCCCTTTCTGAAGGTGCAAGTTAGGTAGGACATGCATAACACGCTAGAATTTTTTTTAAACAAATACTTATTGAATTGTACACTTTCCTACATGATGGAAACTCAAAGCGTAATAAGATATGGTCTCTGCCCTCCAGAAAACTAAGGACAATGACTCAATGTGAAAGGAAATTCTGAGAAACAAAAGATTTAATAGTAATCCTGACTGACGAGATCAGCAGTTCTGGTAAAGTGGACGGAGGGAACCCTACTTTGAAGTGTTTGCCAACTTCCATGGTGTAAATACTCCCACCATGAATGATTTTAAGCTACCAATGTAATATTACTGAATAGAGGTGCAAAGAGATTCACTCAATTGCTTCTCATAAGTCAGCGGAAGCCAGCTCCAGCACACCACTGCACAGGATCCATATCCCCCACCGCTACAAGCTAAATTCCTACCACCCAACCAATCATCCAATAGACATTTATTGAGCACTACTATGTGTCAGGCACTGTGCTGGGTAGGGATAAAATAGCCAACAAATGGCCCCAGGATGCATATACTGACCCAGCTGGGAAGGTCAGTGCAAGTGTCTCTGAAAATTAGGAAAGGGAGCCAGGATCTGATGGATGAATTGAACTTAAGTGTTCGAAGAAGGGAGAGAGCAGCCATGACAGAAGCAATGGGAACAGCGTACAAGGAACGTGCTCTTTATCCTTAGAGTAATAAGAAGTCACCGATGGGTTTTAAACTAGGGAAGGGCATTACCAAACTTGAATTCCAAAAAGCTTACTATGGCTCCTGTGTGGAAAGAATGGATTCTAGGAGACCAGATGGATGAAGGACCCTGATGTGGACTTGTAGCAGGAGTTGGGGGTGGTGTGAAGAGGACAGAGTTGAGAGATACCTCATGTGGCTGTGGGGATAAATGACAAGGCAGTGACCAGGGTAATTCCTAGGGTTCTACCACCGAAGGGATAGAAAAAAATCTGTCATTAACTTGAAGATGACCAGGTTTAGAAAACAGAATTGAGAGTTCATGTTTGGACACTGAGTTTTTAACCTGGATTTTACACCCCCAAATTCTATAAAAATGGCTCCCTTCCAAGTAAAACCGTATCTCTTAACATGGCCTTCGGGGCCTTTCACGCACTAGCCCCAACCGTCTTACCACCCTCCTTTTCCAACAGTTGCCAGGCACTGGTATTTCCCCCACCTCATAGTATCCACTTCCCCAAAACTTTCAGGAGATTCATGGAATCCTATCTGTATTTTTATCCCAACCCCATCCCAAACCTGCTTTCTGATCCTTGCTTCTTTGTGAAAGGCAAACATGCAATATCTAACAGAGTTACCTATGCCAGAACTGTCTGTATTTAAGGCTGAAGACATGAAGCTCAGATCATGGCTCATTCATCTTTGTATCTCTTGGACCTGTCAAGAATAGGTACCATATTTCCATATTTTGGTACCATATTTTTCTGAAGCAAAACCACAGCACCTGGTCTGACAACATGAACACAGTTAGATGAATAAGATAGGCTGGTCTCTAGACATACAAGAAGCACTCATCAAACATTTATTGTGTATGCATTCATATGCTCATTGATTGATTCAACAAACAATCACTGAAAGCCTACTGTGTGGAAAGAGGCAGCAAGTACTCCATGAGGAACAAAGGATGAACTCTCAGGCATCAGAAGCTGCCCTCCCCGTAGGCACTTCCTACTCAGCTTCAACAACAGATGCCTCTCTGACACCAGTCACCCATGTCCGTGGTCCACTCTGATTTCAGCCCCATATCTCACCATCCACGGCATGCCGGCTCTGAAGGCGCTGCCTGGTCTGCACACAAGCACAGCCTACAAGTGTCAAGGAATCAATGCACCCAGGGTCAACCCTCCACCAATGGGGTACAGGAGCCAGGAAATAAATGCTCCAGCCTCTTGTCCTTCAGAAGCATAATTCTAGGAGGCATATTTTACTCTGCCTCTTAGGCCATCTCAATGGGATCAAGCACCTATTACCTAAGCAGTGACTTCGATAATGCATCACCGTCTAAGTTCTTCTGCCTTATCTGTTCTCCCTCTCCTCACTCCCTGCTTCCTAGGATCCTGCCCACATAAACCACCCACATCCAAAGCCCTGTGGAAGGTCTACCTTCAGGAACACTTCAAACTGAGATGGATTCCAATGGAAATTGCCCTTTCAGGGTCCATGAGAAACTGAAAACAGACACTTTAGAAATGCTTCCAGCTCTATTGCCTATGAGGACCATCTGTGGACGGCTGCAGTGAAAAGAGCACAGAGTAAGTGCTAAATACATAGCTTATGAATTAAATTCACATAAAAATCCAGCTTCTTCACTGTAGTAAAAAGAAGGTAATGTATGTGGCTTCCCAAATCATTGGTCTTGTCACACCATTCCCTCAAGTTCTCAGAGTTCAATTTGGCTCTTTTTTCCAAATTTGGTCCAGAATGTTAAAACATATTTATCAACATATTAAATACTACTTAAACTTCCTAAAATGATCCCAGAATGATAAAGAGAAGAAAAAAAAAAAAGCTTCTGATTTAAACATACTCAGCTATCCATTAGCATGACAAAGTCTGCATTTTATTTAGACATTGCCATTAATAATGAAATGATGTATGATTTCCACTCCTGCAGCTCTTCCTTCCTTGCACAATCAATTATACATTTAAGAAAATACTTAGTGGATAGAAGGCTTCTCTAATTAACATCACTTGGGGAAGCCTGTAAGATTCTTAAAACTAGAAAAGATCGCTCAGATACATAGGGTGGTAGAGGAAAAAATCCACTCAAAATGTTTGAGTCTTGATTAGAAAAACATAAACTTTCACATTCTGAACTGCTAAATAAGGAAAAATTCACATAGACATACATGTTTTAAATCCATAAAGACTCTGAAGTGCACTAAATATTCTGCAGAGTATAAATTTTTTCTCTCTTTGTTCCAGCCAAGATGCCAGGACTAACTTGAAATTAGATCTTTTGGGTGAGACTCAGCGCTAGAATTGCTGCCCCTTAGACAAAACAGTCTTCTCTGTCAAAATCATTGAGGATTTAAGACAGTTCTTGGGAATTCTGGAAATTTTCCAAAGCGAGAATCAAACAGAAACAGTTAGCATAAGATTTCCCAGAAGGCAAAACTAGGATGGTTTTTCTCACTAAAATTACTACATATCATATCCTGTTGTCAGGAGGGATGCTTATCTTGGGATAATCTCCAGTATGAATTTGCATCCTGGTTGTCCTGCAAAACTAACTCTCTCCAACACACCACCGCAGATTCATTCAATTTGGCAGGTCCTAATGCTTTCTCTTTCTCTCCCTCTAGAGGCAGAAAATGAAGCACTAAATAAGGCTTGATTGCAAGGCATTAGAAATAAAACGGGATAAGCCACGCCAACAGAACAGAAAGCAGGCCCTGACAGGAGGCAAGGAGTGTGTGGAGAAAGTTGCATAGAGGAGAAATGGGGGACAGTGGCAAAAGTGGGGTGAGGAGACATGGTAAGGCACAGAGCACTGGTGCTCTCCCCTCACCCTCCTCTGTCTCCACGTCCTTCTCCTGCCCGCTCTCCTCCACACCTTCTCCCTCTCTCCCACGTTCTCAAAAATTTCTCTCCCGCCCCGACCTCCCACCCACTTTTCCTCCCTCCATTGCTCTGTGTCCCTGTCTCTCTCTTTCTAACTCTCGTTCTGTCTCCTGCCTTCTACCCATCTTGTCTCCCCAGGACCATGCAACCTCCTGCTTCGGGAACGGGTCACCCCCTCCCCCACCGGCCCAGACAACTCCTCCTACAACAGAAGCAATCAATGAGCTTCCAGAAGGGGCTCACACATGGTGTGGGTGTGACAGCCACGTCCCCAGAGACAGCAGGTATCTCAGGCCACCTCCTTTTCCCAGAGCCCCTCAGCCCTGGGGCCCCCGTAGCCACAGCTCTCAGGCCTTGGGTCGGCTCCACGGGAGCAGGAGCAGGAGAAATTTCCTGCCCATGCGCCGTTAGTAAGCAGATGTTTAACATCCTCTGGATGAACAAACTTCTCCCGATGGACTCCTTTCTCCTGCCTCCCGACCTCCTGCTACCTTACCCCTCTGTGGGCCAGGAACCCTCCTGCCAGGGCCCAGAAGCCACCTCATTAGGAAACTCAGAAACTCAGTTGCAGAAGTTTCTCCTGGGAGAAGGGAGAGGGGACAAAGCTGGACGCCTGTACTCCTTTTAATTCCACATTCTTGCGAAAAGAAAACCTCAGGTCTGACTTTAGAGCCTTTGACACATAATTGGTAGCCAATTTTCCTAAGTGGTGAGTCAATTTTCTGCTTGTGAAATGTAACTTTACCCTGGTGCACACCAGGCCCCAGGGTTTTCAATGTGGCTTAACAGCAATTATATGAATGTTAGAAAGGGGGAAGTGTTAAAGTCCCTACATTTACATTTTTCATGTTTTTACCTCTTAAAGGGATAGGAGACATCTCCTAACCAACTCACCCCTGAAAAACCCACCCGAAGACAGACACAGGATATCCTGAGAAAGAAAACCATTTTAAAGCCACACCACAAAGCGTGCATGTATTTTTCATTCTCTCCAGCACTAAGACAAGTAGCGAGCCGTCCTGGGGAGGTGCGGAACAGCGAGGGCTCCAGGCATCCTGCGCCTAGTTCCTCCGGAGCTATTTTCTTTGCTCCCACCCTTCCCCCTCCTTCCCCCCAAACAAATGCCCCGGTGGGCAGGCGGCCGCTGGGCCCCCCGCCGCAGGCCGCGCTCCCCCCTGCAGCCCCAGGCGGCCGGCGGCTCCCGTCCACATGTGCGACTCATGTTTCGGCTTTCACTGGCGACAAACTGGAGCCGGGGCCTTTCCGTTCAGGAGGAACTCGCTCTGTGTCGCTAACAACAACACAAACACCGCCGGCCCCTGCTCTGTGCTTCGCTGCCCACAGTGCGCTCGGCACCAGGCTGGATTTATAGCGAGGAGCCGACTGTAAGAAGTAATTCATGAGTCCCCACAATGCCACTACTGAGAGGCACTGAGAGGGGGAAGAAACGTCCGTGGGCCCGCTCCGTGGGCCTCCATCCCAGCCCACCCCGATGGGCAGTTGTGCAGCTGAGCTCCTTCATTTTGTGGTCATTTATTCTCTCTGAGGGGGGAGAAATAATGTCCGCCACCTCCTCTTTATCATAACTTGTTAAAAACCCGACAGACTTAAAATATGTTCTTTGGTCATTAGTTGCAAGAGAAAAGGCATAGTACACCCGTATGTTTACACACACCTCCATGGCATCATATACACACAGGCACAGTGTGAGTGTGAATACACTCACAGGCCAAAAAAAAAAAAAATCATATCATTATTATGAACTTTCCTGGAAGATTTAGTTATGTGTGTTTCAGAAAGACACTGTCATTTTAAGAAATCTGACTTGGGAAGCATCTAGCATGAATGAAGTCTTAAGAAAGATGGGAAACAAAACAAAGCAACTGATGTTAAAAATCATTGAGCAGGGGGGAAACATATGCAATGTAAAAATTCCACCAAAAAAGAAGAAATTGAATGTCATGTAGACAAAGATTTATTGCCTCACAGCCCGCCAAAAGCTCTTAACTATCCCAAGGCAGAGAGGAAAATACTGCACATGAAAGCTACCCTTTGGACTATCAGACTCAATTCTAAAAGATACAGAAAAAGCCCACAGCAAAAATACACACATGAAACTTTGTACCAGATTCTGTATTAAAAGTAGGCTTGTCGGGGCTCATGAATACTTCCCTGGTCTGTGGTTCCTGGGTTTGGGGTTCAGCCTTCTGCAAATCAGTTTGGGGTTTCTCTAACTCTGAGCCAGAGCCCATCAACATGACCCTCTGCAACACGGGCCTTTTAAATCCCGCATCTGTTTTCCCCCCTAACTCTCAGCTTAATTGTCTTCAAGTTCCTGCCTCGGTCAGCCATTTCAAGCTGGAATTAAAAGATGGACAGATCCTTTACCCTGAGAATTTGGAGCTGCGAACCTTCGGGAGAGGCCCAGGGAGGGATAATTGTTTTAGTGAAGCTCACTGCCTCGTCAGTGGTCCATGAGACCCTGCTGAGCGCAGCGGCTTACCTTTGGCAGTAACCCAGGGCAGGTTCAGGAAACCGTTTCGTGTTCCTGCCCTTAGCCTTGTGTCAGTGAAGCCTGGCACATCTTTTTTGTGGTTGTAATTTAAATGAGACAACCAACTGCACAGCTGTCTCGGTCAAATTATGCAGGGCCATGTGGCCTTTCTTCCATCTTTAAAAAGTCCAGGGCACCTCTGACCATGTTTGAGGAAAGCCCAAGGGAGCAATGACCAACAAAAGGAATAGCGATTATGCCAGCAAAGGATGGAAATTTGCCTAAATGAATATATTAAAGGCTGCACTCAGAAAATGGAAATGTTAGTTTTTAAATAGAAGCAGAATGGTGTCATGATTAAGACCCTGGTCTTTGGGGTCCGACATGGCAGGGCTGGCGTCCCAGCTCCAACACTTAATAGCTGTGGTGACCTTGGGCACGGTATTCAACCTCTCAGAGTCCCTGTTTCCTCATCTATAAAATGGGAGGAAATAAGAATACTCCCTACATGGAGTTATTGTTAACGATTAAAGAGAGAATACTTAGCAAATACTCAGCTTAATAAATGCTAGCTATTATTATCATCATCACAAGTAATTACAGTAATAAAAACAATAGCACATAGAACATGGCAAAGCCAATGCCATTCACCACGCCACGGGTCCAGTGTACCCCAGGAAAAGACTAGCTTTACTCAGCTTCCAGCTTCTGATATTACATTCTACAGAACTATGTCTATGACCTTGCCAAGCTGCAAATAAGACTGATATTTGCTATATGTGAAGTTGCTATAATCCAAATTTTACTTTATTCTATGTATACTCCATTGAGTGTTTTAATGCAGTGTTTAACTCTCTCTTTCACACACACACACACACACACACACACACACACACACCAGACACAGGAATATGATTGTAAGCGTACATGGATGAGACTACACCAATACAAGCCAGCAGATACACAGATAGAAAATCAGTACACACACCCCAGAATGTAAAGAATATAATTATCAACTTTATTTTGACAACTCCATTCAGTGATACTCAATTATGAATTGAATGGCAAAAATAAACTCTTTAAAATACTGAAAGCGTGACCCATTGTATCTTTGCTCCTAAGGGTCCTTTAAAAGCTGAGGTTAAATTATAATCAGATGGCAAAAGGATAAGGACCTCATCTCAGGGCACTTCTTTGGGATAAATGACCAGTTCTTGTCCATGTTGGAAAGGATTGTTGGCCCAGAGCACCATGGGGCCAGTGACCCTTTGCTGGTCATTAATTGTTACCGAATTCCCTGGAACCAAGGTCATTATCACTAATATAAACTTAAATAAAAATTCCAGAGACATATGGATTTCTTTTAATAGTCTTCTTTCTTTTGGTTTTTATAGGGCATTTCTATAGAATTAATGCTCAATACATTAGCTCTGTCGTTGGTTTGTCTTAACACTTGATCCCGCTTAAAGTAAAGGTTTATTGGACATAAAATAAGAAATGAAGGAAAGAAAACGAAAAACAGGAAATCCTGAGAGGGCCTATTCTGTACCTGGAATTCTCAGAAAGTCATTATCCATGGGACTCACAACTTCGTTTCCTTGGTAATCTGCCAAAATATTATAATGTTTACATGTGTGGGTTCAAGAATTTCATTTCAAATTTAAAAATATACGTATATAAATATACGTACATATTCTACATTTATGGAATCCTGGACAAAGTTTTGTTTCGTGGCCTTTCATTTCTTCATGTCACAAAAGAAGAAATGTTTTTGACATTTTGAGAGATTCTTATTTCTTTAAGCTTTAGAGATAAACACTGTATTCCGAGGCCCAAGCCCAGTATGCTAGCAAAGCATATCATTTCATAGCTTTATTCTAAAGATGCTCAGTTATTTGGTCTTAAAGGGAATTATCCATCCAGAAAGTACAGATACAAAGTAATATCTGATGGTAATTAACAATTATTTAACAAGCTTGTGCTATGTGCAACTCAGTGTATATCCTCATGTATCAACAGTTAGGCTGCTTCTTCTGGAAGAGTCTACACCAGAAAATCTGGTTAGATGCACGGAGGTGTCACATAGGTAGCCTTTTGGGGTTACTATCTCACGTAGATAAATGTGCTTGTCCACATGCCTCATACTTTACAAGCCTGCAATTTTTCTTTCTTTTTTTTTTTTTAATTTATTTATTCGACAGAGATAGAGACAGCCAGCGAGAGAGGGAACACAAGCAGGGGGGGGGGGAGAAGGAAGAAGCAGGCTCATAGCGGAAGAGCCTGATGTGGGTCGATCCCATAACACCGGGATCACGCCCTGAGCCGAAGGCAGACGCTTAACCGCTGTGCCACCCAGGCGCCCCAAGCCTGCAATTTTTCCTGCTAGCTCCCTTCCCCCCACTTGCCCAATGTATGCTACTAATAAATTTAAATATACCAACTCAATTAGTCTTGTAAGCTACATCATCTAATGACCTCACCCAGTAGCCCCCTGCCTTAACGTAGATCTCAGCAATAGACGTAGGCCTTGCCCTCTTACTACCTGGCTGATACCTGTGGCAAAGTCACAAAGGAGTGAAAGTTGGTTGAGAATATTGCTGGTTGCTCAATTCTGTGGGGTTGCTATTTACTGTATATATATACAGCTGTTGCACAAGCAAATGTTTAAGAATAGGCTACTGTCCAATGTTAGATCTAAGAGCTGACCAGATTTACAGGAGTATAGAGGATTAAAATCATCCAGAGAGAGGGAATCTTACACATCCTAAGTGTCCAACTCTCTCATTTTATAAATGGGGAAACTGAAACCCAGAGAAGTTAAGAGACTGGCCGAGGCTCACGTATCTAAATAATGGCAGAGGCGGTATTAAAAACCAGGTCTCCTGTGTCCTAGTTCAGCATTCTACACCAGGTTGCTTCTCATTTTCATTATAAATGAGAAATCCAACTTCAGCATGAGCAATTTAACTTATCAGGCCTATAACAGAACCAAAGCATGCTCACTCCTTAACAGAGGGATATTCTCACATCTGGGTTTGTAATGGAGCTAACAAAATCTTGAGGATCGAAAATTAGCATAGTAGGACATTAACCCACACTGAATCTGCTGCATAATGAGTTACTTCATGAACTTCAGGGAGGGGGCCCAGCTGATGAGGGAGGAAGAATTGGTGGTGATTTGGAAAAGAGAAAGGGATTCTATACCAAATGTTCTTTCTTTAATGAGTGAGAGCCCTGGAAGGGCCACATGATACCTGCAGGGCAGTCCCTGCTCGGCGATAGGGGCTATACCTCATGTCATATAGTAGATGCTTCCCAAAGGTTTAGTGAATAAATTAACATCCCGGTTCATCTTCCCTATTTGAGGTCAATGAATTCAATGGCTGTTCACCTCCGTCGCCTCTGTGAATGAAAACAATGGCTCCCAAACAAGAGTGTACCCCATCAAGACACGATTTTTTATAGGTTGAGCAAAATTATTCTTTCTGGGCTCCAACATCCACACATTTGGGAGCATAAGGGAATTCAGCTTGTCGAATGGTTTGTGCTAGTGTGAGAAGAGGAAAAGAGAAGGAGAGAAGATATACAAATTTGAAATTTCATCTTTTTTAAACTAGGCATTGGCCCCCAAAGAGCAAATAGTGGATGCAGGGAAAAAAGACTTAGCCCTCAGCTAATTGACAGTCAGTCACATATTTGAACCAAGATGGAAAACTAACGTTCCCCCAAATCAGCCCAATTATTTTAGGCAGGCCAGATAGGCATATAAGACAGAGACTGAGGTATATGTATGTTGCTCCCTCCTTTCTTGCACATCCTGAAAAAGTACGAAAGCTGCTGATTATACACTCCAGCCTCCTGGGTGAAAGCCTCTTTGCCTTTTGGAATCACTCTCCTACAGTTCAGCTGGAGACTACACCATGGGCTACTAATTTCTCTCAGCACCATGCCCGCGACTTCTACCCGTCCTTCGCAGTTCGAGAGGTGTGACAAGCGTGGTCAGGTAACGTGGTACACAAAGGCCGCTCTGAGTAGACAGAAGTTCGACGTACTTTTCCCCCTTCCACTATGACTTCTTCAGAATTAGATTGTACGACAATACCTCATTTCCTTTATTATTATTTCTGGAAAAGACTTCATTAAATTTGTTTAGGTTTAAATATAAGATAATTTTTAAACTTGGGACTTACTTTGAAAATTGCCAAGGTCAATATTTATGTCTGTCAGTGCCTTCCAGAGAAAGATAATAATCAGAGACAACTGCTCATGATGAGATGTCTAGAATAGAGGAACTTTTATAAAATTCCTACTGAAAAATGACTATTGATGAAATATCTCTGACAAATATAAACAAAAATTGCTATTTTTTGTAAATGCTATGACATAGCATAAATAAGCACGGTTGCAAATGAGTGAAAAATGTAAGCTTCTAAAAATAAAGTGATATTTTATGATGGGATATTCTGTAGCTTCCCCCTCCCCAGGGCTGTTATAAGTTCTTCGAAGCAATTTAACACATGCTATTTGTATGTCCGGTGTACCATTCTAGGTGTTGTTGGAGACTTGGAGCCCGTGGGTTTTCCTAGACCCAAATCCAGAAAATACAAGTTATATACCCTTCCTTGAGACTGATCTCACACAAGGTGAAATAAAGAGCAAAGCAGGGCCCAGATGGCCAGAGTAGTAGCAGAAAAGCCACTGGAATCAGATCCAGGCATTTGGCTTAAGGTCCTGGCTCTGAGGCTAATTAGATCTTTGGGCAATGTTCCTGAACTTCTGTTGGCCTCACCTTTCTCATCTGTAAAATGAAGGGACTGGACTGTAATCTCTGAGAGCCTCTTCAGATCAAAGGAAAACCTGGTCTCTTCCTATAAGAACCTAGATTCTTCTGAAAACCTTCCCTTGAGATCTGGCTAGGTTCATTATTACTTTTATGAAGCTAAACTATTCATTCTCTGTATCTGTGAAATGGGTACAAAAACCCCTACCTATCTCACAGTGTTGTCGTGGGAACGAAAGCAATGTAGGTCAAAGAGTTCTATACATGAAAAGAGCTGAACACCGTAAAATCTTTATTTCATTCCCTCAGAGGTAGATGAATGATTGAATTAATGTGTTAGCCTCCCCCAAGTTATGTATGTCTTAGGAGAGATCAAAGGCTCTTAGCTAATGGGATGAGAATCCAACAGTAGAATGCCAAGCACCAACTAGGCTCGGGTGGGAAAACCCTGCATTCTTAAAAGCTCTGCAAATATTCCTTATTGTTTTTAATCAAACCTCAAGGCTGTTTAATCAAACCTCAAGGAGACTTTTCTGGCAGAGCACACAATCTTGCCCAGGCTACAGAGAATATCTATATGGGGGGAGGAAAGGGTCAGTAAGCAAATGTTCTGTTAATGAATAAAGATCCCACATCTCAATCCTGAAAACTCTCACATTGTTTTAGGCCCACCAGCACAAACACAAAACTAGCTTAATAAACCATAGGATGTGAAAAATTCACTGTGATGGGGCATACCCGAGATGTCCCCCACTGAAGGGGACCTGTGGGAAGCATGCAGTCCGCCCACAGTCCTGTCTTGAAACCAGACAGATGAAGCTGTCTGCTAGAAAATTGAGATTCCCTTTCACTTTTCCACAATTGCAAAGTTGTTTGTGGGAGGCCCCCGGAATCATTCATAACTGAAAGAACAAGAGAAGCCACCTTCAAACTCCAGTTTCAATAGGTCTGAAATCCTTCTGGAAACCCAAAGCAACTGCACCATTTGGTATCCCCAGAGAATATGAGCAACAGATAAAACGAATCCAACCCGTAGAAAGAAGGGTCACTGTAGAGCTCGGACTAACTTCTTAGTAACATTCAGCCACTGCCACAACTTTCTTTTCTCTGTCATTTCCAGGTACCGTGGAACTTGAATTCATAATTCATACCCCTGTTTTAAATCTCCACCTCTAAGGGAGCCTGGAAGGAACACTGACACATTTGTGTCAAAAAACTTCCAGTTACAGGGAAAGCACCGAGGTAGAGTTCTTTCCCCAACAACCAGGAGGCTGCATACCTGGTTTACAGGACTTGCTGGTTCTCATGACCTCCTAATCCCCAGTGAACACTCTAGGGACATGGCTACTCCTAGCAGGGCAGCCACCATTTCAATCGACCTCCTCACACAACTTCCCCCTAATTTCTGCACTATCTACCTGGCAAGGGAAGCCCAACGGGGACTCGGAGATACAAACAAAAGCTTGCTACAAGCACTGTGTGTGGGGAAACTGAGGAATACCCAGACAGGCTACTCGGAGCAGGAGACAGAAACACAAAGACACAGAGTGTAACACGGTTTCCTGAAATTCAGAATACCAACCTTCCATGGTAGATCAAAGAAGCAGACCTAATTCTGCCCTTATTATCTTGGGTATGTCATGATTAATGTTGCAGAAACATTTTTAAGCCACTGTCTATCAGCAATTTGATGAAAGAAAAAACTAACGTCTCACAGGTAATGTTGAAAGCACCATGATTTGAAAGAAACCACTATTAGTAAACTAAACTGCACTCTAAATAAAGAAAATTACTGCTGTTAAGACATACTGTTCTGAGAATTATCAGGAAGAGTACCAAAATGCGAACACTACCGTATATAAGAAATTATTCAAGTATGCATTTGAGTAATTCTGCATTTTAATTTAACCCTTTGAAACATTAATCAAACCATGGCTAATTATAGGAATTAAGGAATTAAACGATGGAATCTTCTAAAAGATATTATTTAAAAGGCAGTTTATACAATTACTTGTATAGATGTTTGCTTTAAAGAGGAAAACAGTTCTACTGTAATGAAAAGGGTCTTAGAAAATTAAATTAACAAGGGGGGACCAGGCTGATATGAAACTAAATTAGCATCAAATGCAAATTACAGGGTACTTAATGGTAGAAACAGGTGCAGAGAAGAACCCTAAATGAGATAAATGAATAAAACATCCCTCTCCACAAATGTGGAAGCTGACACAAAGTCAATGATATGAATAATTCAGCAGCCTCCACACTGCTGTTGAGGTCAGCCTGCCTTGACCTTTGAAACAGGAAGTAAAATTCAGTTCAAATTTGAGTGACTGGAAATATAACAGTTATTTGTTTTTTATATTAAAAAACCCACAGAATTTTCCTTAAATACAGGTATAGGAAAGATGCAATAGAATTACAGTTTGAACTAAAGAGACATTATATAATCAAAGTAGTTTGTAAACAAACAAAAAATCGTTAGATAGGATTTTACCCAAACCATGTTTCAAAATACAGAAATTCTAAAAACAAAACAAGTAAAACAGGGTTATATACCTGGGCTGGGCTTACTGATCAAACACCCTGGGAGAATAAATTTCTAAATTTTTACCTTTCCTTCAAATTATTTTGTTGCGTTGATGTCAATGTAAAAAATATTTTTAATTAGCCATGTATTTTTATTAATAATACAAAGTAAGCTCTCACATTTGTAAGACAAATTTTGTTAGATTTTTAAAAAATCTTTATGAAACTGCTCTTTTTTTTAATCCTTCAAACCTTGATTTAATAAATGCTGCAACCCCAAAATTAGTTTATCTTATAAAAATGCAACCCGAGGTCTAAAAACAAACCATTCTCATCACTGAACGTCTACCGTGATATTATGTCTTTTATGCTTTTTTTCCTTCTTTGCATGCTTCAAAAGTATTTTGTACAGTCAACTAGTGAAAGTACTTTCTTCATTTCAAATTGAATTTGGTGCTGCTAGAGATTAACATGAGATGACAACAAACCAATTTCTACAAGCGAGAAAGACAGCAAAATATTATGGTATATCACCTCATTCTTATTTTACAGGATGGCATAAAAGATGTTTGATAATAGCAGTTATCGGTGCCCTCCAATTGGTTCTATTAATGGGACCCACAACTTGGCTATCTACCTTTCATCTATCTACTGTACTTGTCAGATAAAAGATTATGTTGAAAGATGAGCTTAATTTTATTTTCTAGATTTAGAGACGGTTAAAGCCACACACACACACACACACACACACACACACACACACCAGCCATCTATGAGAGAGCAATGGCAAGCTAGAGCTACAATATAATTACCATAGGAAGAAGTTTAGGATATGCTTCTTCTAAATCCAAGGGTTCAGCAAAAGCAAAATTAAAGATGCAGGGTGTGTTGTTTTTTTAATTATTATTATTATTATTATCATATCGGCAGAATCACTCCTCACTCGACATTTAATAAAGGGCGATAGACCAAACATTGCTGATTTGGGGCTTGGCGTAATGACCGACCTGAGCGAAGGTTTGTGTACAAAGTGGCTCCCCATTAAATAGGGCTCTGTGGAACCAGCTGGTTCTCATTTTGAAACAACCGGTTTCTCTATCCCCAAGTGCTAAAGAAAATAATCCCTGCCGTCTATGACTACACACTTTCACAGAGGCTGCAATGAGAATTTGATTGTGGAGATAATTAAAGTCATTCCTGGAACTTCCATGAAAAAAAAAATGGGGGGGGAGAGGTGGGTCGAAAGAAAGAATAGTCCATGATAGTGTTTGAAATTAAACTATGACAAATCATTCGGAGTGCAGAAGAGGGAGATGGAGCCCCCGCTCTTCACGGAATTCAGTTGAACCAGCTATGTTTTCTTCTCCACTCGGCTGCTCCAGGAGGAGGCCTGGGATGCCATTAGTCAGGGCCACAGCCCCCAGCGTCCAGCTTGGACACCGAAGAGTTGAAACACAGCCCGAGAAACTCCCTATCACTGATGACACATCATGAGGAGATTTTTTTTTTTTTTAAGTTTCAATCTTAAATAAAATAGCCAGAGAGGAATCCATCTGGATTCTTCAACAGTCATCCCGGGTTGATCTGAGATTGTTTTGACGTGAAAAAAGAAGAGGAAGAAGAAGAAATCAGACATTTGAAGGCATTCCCCTCAATCTTGAGGAGAGCTTAGTGTTCGGTTTGGATTGGTTTTGCTCTGTTTAATGCTATTCTGCCCCATAAAAGCCCGTGCTTAAATGGCCCGAATGACATTCAGCTGAGCCTACAGTCCCTGCACGCCTGCAGATTTCATGGGCTTTGGGGGGAAACTAAAATACGCGTAATCTGTCTGTCTGCACTATCTGCCTTTAACAGGAAGGAGAGATGGGCTCAATGAGGATGATTCGGGGCCTCTCAATTAACCTGATTAGTTCAGCACATTGCTCTCACGAATGGCACCTTATCTTGGAAATAGGGGAGAACTTCCTTCCTCCAGTAGATGCAGGAGCCCCCTAAAGCCACAATGATGCAGCCTATCAAATGTGAGTGGCCTCTGCTTCTCCTCCCTCTTGCCAGCTCGCAGGTCAGAGAGCCCGGCAGACGTGCCGCCTGATTGGATTTTGTGTCCTAAGGACAGGAGGCAAGCTCCCATCTGCCCAGGTGGCCTTGGAGAAGGCTGGGAAAAGGGATGCCCTGTGGGCAACTTCAAGCCCCTTCTTTCAGAGTCAACCAGGCACATGATGGGATTGAGGTGGGGGACAAGGGGGTTGGGGGAGGGAGAGAGAGGAAGAGAGAGTGGGGGGGGTGTGGAGAGAGAGAGAGAATTCATTAACCCTTCAATCACTGGAGTAACATGTCAATTACACCTGCCTGAAAGAAAAAAGGGTAAATTCTTAAGTCTTCTAACATCATATAAAACAAAGATACTGCCGAAACATGTTACCCTAATACTGACTTCACATTTGATAGAATGGGAATCACCAAAGTTGCCATACAAAAATAAAGCTTTCTCCCAAACTCTCTGAAATCTGCTTGTTTGCAAAGGATGCCGTGTGTGTGTGTGTGTGTGTGTGTGTGTTTTAAATTCACATTATCGTGTGTAATAGACATAGTAGTTAACAGAATATATTCTTGAAAATGTGCTTTGTGAGAATGTCAACAGCAGGGTTTTTCACTTACTTGTCTGCTCTGTGATTTACTTGATCAATTAAATAGTTAGGCAATGAGGGGATTTGCATGGTAATCGTGTGAAGATTAACATTTTTAAGTGTAACAAATTTAATATTTTATCTTACATTTTCTGTTTCTCATCATTCTTTAATGGCAGTGCATTTTCACTTTATTGTGTAGTTATAACAAGCCTGTCTTTATGCAGAGAGATGAGACCACCAGTTTCAACAACTGCACTTCTAGCTCCTTTCATCCTTTCTTTCATTTCACAAAAACATACCCCCACGCACTTACTACACAGAAGCGAGGCACAGAGCTGAGTGCTGGGGATATAGCAGTGACCGGCACACACACATTACGGCCCTCAGGGGCTTTCAGTCTACCTCCTGAAGAGTCCACCTGCCTCAGCAATACCAGAGGGAACTAAAATTAGAATTTCCGAGCTGGAAAGGATCTTGGAGATCTCTTCATTGCAGCCCTTATTTTAAAAATAACATCCATCTTCTTTGAATATGATATATGTGCCAGGTACTGTGCTAAGTACCCTCAGCGTATTATCTACTTATTCCTCTCCATGGCCCTATGAAAGAAGAACTACTGTTCTTACCCCGCTCTTACAGGTGAAGAAACTGGGGCTTCAGAAAGTTCAATGATCTGCCCGAAGCCCCAGAGTCGACAGGGCTGGCAGAGCTGCGATTTGATCGGAGGCGCTCTGACGCCACAGCCTGTGGTCTTACCCAGTGTGCAGACTGCATTGGAGGCTGCAATAAAGCCCCAGAGTTTGCCCAAGTTCAATACCGCTGAGTAAAAGCTAAAAGGCAACTTCAAAGCAGGGATATTTTTCTTCTGATCATGATCCCCATCTAAAATAGCAGTCTTATATTTAAAAAAAAAATCAATGTATTCTTTGTTTACCATTCATATTCCAAAGTATTGGGTTTGTTTTTTTTTTCCAACTCTGAGGCACCGAAAGCTCCATGAGGGCAGGAACAATGTGTGTCTTATTCACGGTTATATCCCCAACCCTGAAAGCAGTGACTGACATAGAGTAGAGGCTCAATAAATATTTATGGAAAGAAAAAAAATGAATGAGTGAATCCTCATCCAAGGGGACTTAGTCACCATGATTAACTTCAATAAGACAATTCTGCTTATAAGAAAGTCCCATGGCATTCTTCACATTAAGAATAACAATCCACACAGAATACATTATGTTCAAATTACAAGCACCTGATAGGACTTCAGGCACCTAGTGCGTACTATGCCCTGTGCTAGATATATTAACCCTCACAACTCTTCAAAACTGAAATGACTGTTCCCATTTTTAAGATGGGAAAGCCAAACCCCATGAGGCTCAGGTATTGATAAGCAGCAGTGAGGAGATCTGACCCTCAGCTAACAGACTCCCACATCGATGCCTTTTCCATCAGACTCTGTCCTGTCCCAGATTTCTCTTTGGATTAGTGCCTGCATTTTCCCAGTGAAACACACAATGGTTTCCTCATCAAAATAGATGAGGACATGAGAACTCAAATATTGTCCCAGCAATGGGTTCAACAACTTACATGTCATATTATTATTATGTTTAATCCCAAAAGTTAAGTGCCAAATCTCCTAAAAAAAATTGTTTAGATGCCAAGGTTTAGATTAATACATGGACCAAGAATGAATTAAGAATACCAAGAAAAATAAGTGAGACGACATGAAATACTGAAAACAGTTTTTTTTTTTTTAAACTGGGCAATTGAGGAGGGAAAAAGATCAGGCTGAGAGCTAAGAGATGGAATTTCTAATCACTTGCTTTGTCACTAATAAAGTTCCTTGGGCTGTGTGTCTCAGTTTACCCACTATAAAATGGAGTGAATTTGTACCCTCACATTTGTATGAAGAGAATTCTCTGAAATATTATACCATAAAGATCCCTAAAGCTTTCAAGTACCTTTCAGATGTAAGTGACTATGACACTCTTAATGGTCAAGCATTTTATTTGTTTTGTGTTACGGTGCTCGTAGGCCAGGATTTGGATGCTGGTCTCTAAGGGAACATAGGAACAGCCAGAATAGGACACTCCCACTCCAACAGCCACAGAAAGAAGGATTCAATTTTTTAAAGATATTCTGAGATTATAATCTGGCTTTAAGAAAACACGGAGATTGTATAGAGAAACATGGGTTTGCAACACCATCTGCAATAATTTCAAAGATAACCAACTTTCTTTTCTAAAGAACTTTCTTTTTTTTTTTTTAAGATTTTATATTTATTTGACAGAGACAGAGACAGCCAGCGAGAGAGGGAACAAGCAGGGGGAGTGGGAGAGGAAGAAGCAGGCTCATAGCAGAGAAGCCTGACGTGGGGCTCGATCCCATAATGCCGGGATCACGCCCTGAGCCTAAGGCAGACGCTTAACCGCTGTGCCACCCAGGTGCCCTTCTAAAGAACTTTCTAATAAATACAAAAGAGACTTCTCATTTTTCATCTTTGTTTTTGTCTTTGTGAAGATTGTGTGTGTGTGTGTGTGTGTGTGTGTGTGTGTAGGTGTGGGTGTGAGAGAAACCAAACCTGATACAGGACAAAGTTCCTTCAAACTAACTTTCCATTTTGTGAGGAAACTTCAATATCGCATCCAAGACTACTAAGAATGGTGTTTTAAGACACTACTAACATCAGAATACAAGGGAAGCATATTAAAAATAGGAGAAAACTATTGTTCTATCGAACAATAATAAATAAGTTGCAAATAGCATGATGGTCTGATATTCAGATAAAGTGAAAAAAAAGCGTTAGTCAAATCGTGGCTGCTCTGGAATGCTGGAGGAGAAAACAAGCTCTGACCATCCGAAAAGTTGTCAGCCTGAGTGGAGAGCGCCGTCCAGTGCAGGCAGAGTACTCAGGGCACTAGCAGGGTCCGAGGCCATACAGAAAAACAAGCAGCTAATATCATGGAACAGAATATCCTAACATTTCCCTTCGCTAATTTTCAATTCATTGATTAAGAAAAACAAGAAAAAGTATTTCAATCCTGAAATGCCATGTCATGAGTGTTCACACCCTATGGAAGGGCTCTTCCAGTCTACCCACCCATCTCCCCACACACACAGTATCAATATTTGGTCAACTGAGCAGCAAATGAGCAAAAAGTTCTTGAGGGATTCTTGCTATTGATTAAAAGGGCATTTTTTTCTAAACCATTACAAACTTTCCATGAACCAAAATCTGAGAATCTTGCCAAAACTCTCTACGATGTGTATAGCGACCACGTCCAGGTTAAAAATGAAGTGTGCAATTTAATTATTATTTTCTCTCTTTTCTCTGCCCTGGCACTGAAAGTGTTAAAGAAAACAATAAAAGAACAAGTAAGTGTACAGGGTAGGATTTACTGGCATTTACTTTTAATCTACGGTCCTTCACTCTGTAGCTTATCGGGCCTCTGTCAGTCCTTTTTCCTCCTTTATACTTCCCGAGGAACCCCCCATGCTGCTACTGAGAGACAGAGCCCAAGTGTCTATAAGCTTTTTGTCAGGTAAAAAGAGAAGAAAAAGGAAAGGAACAAGAGGAAAAGCAAAGCTAAGAGGCATCTATTAGATGTCACTAGGCTTTTGTATTCATGTCAATGATTCAGGATTAGAGTATTTGAAATAATCTTATTGAGAGGAATCAAAAGGCCCACCGAGTGAGAGGCTTCTCTGTAGCATATGGCAAAGGCACGAACAATATCTTATTAAAGATGTGTTGGCTAACACTATTACTTTATATTATATTACAAAACTATTGTGCCTCCAACAGTTAGCGGGATGGTATAGTTACCGAGGGCCATTTTGGAGGGTTTTGTGTGGGATCGAGCTATATAATTTGCCAGCTTGTCTAGTTAAGTCTTTCCAAGTAGGGCTTGCCGACAAGTTTGGAACTGAAACGAAGCACTTCACCTTCAAAAATAAAAATCCCCAAAGCACAGCGAAGACCACTCTGTTCCCACTGAAAGTGGAGTATATATTACATGGATGAAACGCCAGTGGCATTCTTCCCCCGCCCCTCCCGAATCAAGTTCATTAAGTTTGCGTCATTTACCATATGTGACCCCCATCCCCCATTGAAAATATGCAGGGGTTTTTTTTTTTTTCCGGCTTGCTTCCCCTTCCCATGAAGAACACACACACACACACAGAGACACACACACACTCAGCTTCACACTTTAGCAGGATTAAGGCAATTAAAATTCTATTACAATAAGTACTGTAACGTTAAAACCTTCATTTGCTTCTGGACAAAGGCTTGTAACTGGAGAGTTTGCGAGGGAGAATTATCTTCATCTACCCACACCTTTAAAGCCAGTAAGCAACCAAAAACAAACCTGGACTAGTCACCATATTTCATTGATTGCAATTGGAGTATTTAGGTCACTTTTATATAGTCCAGAACAGGATAGAGTTACCCAGTTTGTAAAAGGAAGGATAGGACGGGGGGAGAGGAGAGAATGAGGAATTTGCAGTCTATTTCAGATAATGCCTCATGCCAATTAAAATGACCAAAATACCAACTCTTTATATGAAGGAAACTCGAAATGGAGTTTTTAAAATCTGGTCAACTCTTCTTAGAGAGTCTGGTCAGGTGCCGGCAGTAGGGAGGAGTGAGGGGAATTTATCAATGGAGAGTTGCACTTGGGGAGGGTTTTGGGGTTTTTTTTCCCCATTCTAAGCAACTTCGGTTAGAAAAATAAAAGCGTATTGAATATAGTGATATATTCTCATCACAAACTGACTACGCAAAGTTGCTAGATGACACACAGGGGACTTCGTACTGCTTTTCTGTATTTTTCCAAAACTGTCACAAAAGCAAAGTTATGAGGACATGGGATGAAAACCCCCACCACGAGCAGCCGCCCGGGCCAGTTACACACATACACTGCTGATTCTCTGAAGCTTCGTTAAATACATTTCTTGGAAGTTGCTGCCATTACTTCCTTTACAGGAAAACCACTGTTGTTCATTATACAGTGTCTGCAGTAGCATTACACCATGTAAAAGTACTTTGCATTATGATATATTGTCAGCATATTTGAAATGCATGTTAATGTATCCTGGCTGTGTATTTGGGAATAGCTGATAGCGAATGGAATACAGACTGCTATTAGCTTATTGTATTTGCTATTTTCTTATCACGGTAGCAAACTGCACACAAATGTACACGGCTCATCTCATATTCAGAGTGGTATTATCTGATATGTGATAAAATTTAGAATGATACTCTCTCACATAAGCCTCATCGCTAATAATCACATAGGAATTCCCACTGAGAAAACAAATGTTTAAATACACGAGGGTTAATAAACAACCATAAATTCATGCTCAATGTCAATGCTGGCTTTTCACTTTTGGAAAAATGCAAGCCTCTCAATCCAACCAAGAAGACAGCAATTATCCTGCCTGGGGCAATTTTAAAGAGTGAATTCTTCCTCTTTTATTTTAACCGAGCATTCAAGGTTAAGAAATCAGATGGTATAAAGGCTGATCAGAACTCCAAGAAATGCATTTACACCTCTGGTTGTTCACGCCCCAGACAGCAGTTTGGGTATCTTACATTGTGATTATGTGTTGTGACTGGTCCTTCTAAAAACTGGGTAGAGGCCACATAGTAAGAGTAGAAAGGTCAACAAAATGAAACTCTGAGGAAAAGCCTCATTTTCAACAAAGTATATGTTATGTTCAGGGAGTTGAGGACTTTATTATATACCCCACCCCACTCTTTCGTAATTCTGAAGTTTTACTATTGTCTTCCTATTATTGCACAGGTGGACATATATCTTATACAAATACATTGGGCCAATTTAATCAGGAAATTAGATGTTGATAAGAGAACACTGGACTTTTCTAAAAAGTTCAGTCACACCATTTATACCTCTCAGTTGAAGAATGGATCTTAAGAAAAATTTCATCTCTGAACAACCCTGGCATGGTCAAGCTTTTCATATGCTGTATGTCATGTCAACTCAACAGGTAAAATAAGCATTGTATTATTTTCACTCCTGAACATTCTATTTCAGACAATAATCATAAAGCAAATCCAACTAGTACTACCTAAATGAAAGTGGTCTAGATGTGGAAGATCTTTAGACAATCCTGGAAAAGACAAATACAGGCTCTTTCTTTCTTTCTTTCTTTCTTTCTTTCTTTCTTTCTTTCTTTTTTCTTTCTTTCTTTCTTTCTTTCTTTCTTTCTTTCTTTCTTTCTTTCTTTCTTTCTTTCTTTCTTTCTTTCTTCTTTTTAGGACACTCTTGGGTCAGTGTGACCTGAAGAGCAGTAATTCTAAATAAGCTAAGTTCTTCACGTTAGAAAATTCATGTATTTTTTTAAATGTATCACAAGGCTTATATCTCAAACATAGATATAGGGATCTTATAAATAGAAAAGAAAGACAAATCGGTCAAAGTTATAATAAGCAAATCCAAAATTTTTGGAGGTGTATTAGTCAACAGACTTTAAAAATCCATGTTTTTAATTACGGCTGCGAAGGAACTCAAAACGTGCCTATTCAAGCTATGTTATATCTCAAAAAGACTATGTCTAAATTCACGTGAGACAAGACAATATAATTTGAGGAAGAATTTCACACTTTATTATTTCTATCTATTAAAAGAAAAAATTCCACGTGTTACACGTGTTAACTACCCAGGATCCACAGTGGAAGGACATGGAGAATTGGGCACTTATTTTCTCCCTTTACTTAGTGGTGTATTTCATCAATCATACTGATCCTAAACTGAAAAACCAACCAAACAAACAAATATTGAGCCATACCCTATCCTGCCCTACTGGAAATAAGCACAACTAATCTGGCCGGAAACTTCAGGGCTCTGTGTGAAAGGAATCCTAAAGCATAATTCATCTACTTCGGAGAAAGAAATGTTTTTGTAAGACCATCTGTATTCACCCATGTCATTGCTCAAAGATAGTTTAGTGAGTCAAGGATAGGAAAATAAAGAGTTTTACGAAGCAAATCAACAATGGATGGTAACCCTAAGCAACTAGATACGGAATAACAGTATACACACTTAATATATTCAGTTCAAGTATTTATAAAGAAGTTTCCGTGTAGGAAGGGGAAGATTTTTTTTTAATAGATTCAGAAAAACTGGGTTCCCAATTCAGACTACCCTGTGTGACTTTTGTCATTACCATCTTTTCTGATTCTTACAAAGTAAACCTAATTAAGAACCTCCCTCATTAGTCTTCCAGAAAAATTAGCACAGCTTATGCTAATTACTCCTGCAAAATTTAATAAACTCGTTGAAATGGGAATAGTCTTAATGAGGTTTTATTTATTGAACTAAGATAACTCCAAGGAAAAAGGTTAGGACACAAGGATATCCAATGTGGTAATAAAACTAAAATTTATTCAATTTCTAAACACGAATTTTATTGCAAACCTTTTAAATTCAAATATGAGTTACTGTGTGAATATGTTAAATCAATCTCCACCTTAATTTAATAACAGCAAGTCAGTTTTTACTTTTTACTTTAACAATAATTACCACACAGAGCCGTTTACCTCAATGATAATGAAATTTGTTGTTATTAGTTCCTGGTCATCAGTTATTAAACATAACACATATGACTTTTTCCATGTCTATGCAGCCCAATATCTGGATCGTTGGGCACATCCTGGTCTTTATAATTCTTATTCAAGCCATTTGGCATCAAGCTGAAATATGACCTGGCAGTCAGCTCCACATGCACACCTCCTTCTACATTTACAGAAATCTTCCTCTAAACTTTTTTGAAGTGACTTGACAAATTGTCACAAATGTAAAAATAATTTGGGTCATATTTTTCTTACTTTGTTGCATGCTATTATAGGAGAAGGAAATGGAAACCCATTTTCTAAATCATGACATGCAACTGCTGATTTTGTTAATTCCACTTTTTTGATAGAATATGCCAAGCCGATGTCCCCAAATCACTGGCAGCAAATAATACAGCCAAAATTTAACACAGAAATAGCTTAGCCTACACCATTGCCGTATGACCAGAAAACCTCTTCTATCTATCCTATAAATAGTTTTCCTGAATAACCACTGCTAAAAGTCTTTTGACTGATAAAAATAGCAGTGTTCTTCCAAAATCCGAAGGACAAGCAAAGGGAGCTAAAAATTATTGGTGCCCAAAAGGTGACTTCGTGTTGAAACTATGCTAAATCCTAACACAGTGATTGCCTGTACCTTCTGCTCCATAATTGCATATTGTATGCATCTTGTAAAAACAGTTACTATTGCTACTGAATGCAGGCCCCATAACCTATTTTTGCAAAATATGCAGAGATTCACGTCCATAAATCTGAAAGCAAATCAAACCCTAAGCACGTAACGCAGATATTATGCAATCGGTAATATAGAATCAAATTGGAAACTATGAAATTCAAACACGGTTGCCATCATTTTTTTTTTCCTTTGCAGCAATTTTATGGAATTGAAAAATCTTTTCTATTTTGCCCTTCCTTGTGTGGGTTCTTTTCTTGTTGTTATTTTCTTCTCTCATTGTTAAAAATGAAAGTTTCACATATCAGCAGAGACAGGGCTGGAGCTTTTAAAACCTTTGGCAGACCCAAGGACAAATAAATTCTGAAAACTCAGATGCAAATAAAAATAGCTAAATGGGGTTTTGCATATCAGCTGGCATCACTGCTTGAAAAGACAGTTCATGGGAGACAGTGGCAATCGCCAGCAAATAAACATATGTTGAGGCTTCTGCAGATCCACTGGGCTTCAGCCGGTTTTAAAATACTCCTCTCTTAAGAGACCAACATTGGCTACACACTGTTTTCTACTTTGTCAAACCAAAAAGGGAAAAAATGAAAAGGAGAAATGTCATGAGTAATATCTCTCAAGCCACCAACAGTATAAAGTGCATACTTATTTTGCCTAAATTGTTTGAACTACCCCAGCCAAGAAAAGGTTTTAAGTACCCTACTGGGACAGATGCTAGGCGGCAACAAAAGAAGCCACACTAATGCAATCCAGGTAACACAATCCTGTTTCAAAAACACGGGCCGGGCTAATTACAGCGCTGCTGAGTCAAGTTTCTTATGCCATTGCAACCCACAAGAACAGGTCAAAATCAAATGTTATTCAAACCACAGTCCTATCAACCTTCTGTATCAGAGTCACGGCTTAAAACCAAATGAAGAACTTAAAAGCTTAACCCATTCACAAGCAAAAGAAGTGTTTTCATTGCGGGTGGCAAGGTACCCGCATCATCTACACCAAAGGAACTGTGCGGCAGAAGAGAATGCTTGTACTTTCAAAGTTCCAGGGACTATTTGGGCTGGTCCTTTGATCGGAACACTTTCTTTTTAACAGAAGCGTTAAGAAAAACTTGCTTAAAATAACACATGGTATTTCGAAGAGATGGATTTAAGTAAAACAAACAGCATAACGGTTATATTTAGTTTTGACCTTTCTCATTTGAAGATTTATCTTCCATCACAGAAAAAAGGAATTACACGAATGGCAGGTCTGCTCTCGCAGATAAACACGCCATTTCAACTCTACAGGCAGCATACAACCTCACTGCACACGAAACACCCACGTATATTAACTTTGAATCGAGTATGTTAACGCTCAGTTATCAAAGGTGTACGTTTTGGTTGAATACGAGAGAGATATTTAGTTAAAATATCTGATTGCAATGTAAGCTTTATAAAGCTAGCTGGCAGTCAAAATTGGGTTTAAGCCTGGAGAATCACATGGTCAGATTCAACAAGTCAATGTTTTGACACAAATTACAATGAAGCAGTTTTTCAGTGAACTGAAAAACAATAAAGTAAGCCCCAAATGGTAAAGAATTGGAAAGACAGATAGATAGGGTTTGGTTTTTTGTTTTGGTTTGTTTGGGGGGTTGTTTTGGTAAAAATCATTATTACCAAACCCAAAGAGGAATTTTGTTCAGCTGTTAATTTCCTCAATGAGAGATCAGTCAGTCTAATTTGCAAGACTCCAGCTAGTGGAGGGCGCTAGCTCTTTCCCTAGCTGACAACTGACACTATCTATAAACCTTCCAGGCCATTTAACTCTCAATGAGTAATGCTATGTAACAAATGGTTTATCATACATGTTTCGATACAATGAATTTCAATAATTAAAATGTAAAATGAATATTTGGAATGCAACTTTGCATAGTATGTGCACACACTGACTCCAAATTGCACCAAACAACTAAAACAGATTTATTGTTCTACAGTGATTTACTTGGTCATGTCAGATTAGTAATATGGATCTGTTTAAAAACACAATAATTAAGACAAGCTGGATAAATTAATCAACTTACAATACAGTATGAGCTACCATCAAATGCCGGGAGATAACTGTAGAAAGTCTTGGTTCACAGATCTCTTTAAAACTGCTTTTATGCATAAATAAAACCTTAAAATGTAGATGGATTACGTCCAACAGAACTACTGTAGCTAAAAGTGATAATGATTCAAACATTTTTCAAATAAAAGTTAAATATTTATAAGCACCCAACCACATTTCATAAATCACAAACTATTATTATTTTATTTCTGAAGCTTCCTGGCACAGCATGAGGATTGAGCCACAGAAAGTCAGGAAAGAAAAAAATATTCCTTTAAGAGCATGAATCAGACAGCAAACCGAAGCAATCCAAGAAAACGGGCCTCCAAAGAACATTCCATATGGTTTTCCCAGGAATCGCAAAAGCTCGGCGCAGACTAGTCATGACCAACAGACAAATTTCGGCCACGTGCGTTCCTCACCCTCGCCGGTGAGCGACACAAGGCAGGTGTTTCATTATAATGAGGAATAAGAATCCAGTGAAAGTAGAGTGGTCCCTACCTGTCAATTATCACTGGATCTGAGGGAGTCTCATTTCGGTTGCCACAGCTCTTCTTGTCACAACAGCGGCTATGGAGCAAAAACGAAAGGATTTAGTACAACCATTACAATGTAAAATCATCATTTAGGCAGACAGAAGGTTCAAATTGCTGGGTTGCACATGCTAGAATTACCACAAAGCCATACCTGGCAATCAACGGATCCCTGGGACAGAAAATTCTATGTGGGTCGCCTATGGGTTAATGGCCAGGCTTAACCTCTCCCTGAACAAAGAAGGAGGGAGGAAGAGGGACTCTCCTGGAGCCACAACTGACAGCCCTAGGATGGGGTCTCCCCATCACTGCCCGCAGTATTGAAGAGTTCACTGTGAAATGCATTATTATTACATCTACCCAATGAGAATATTCAGGGTTGTGGGTGGCTCAAACGTTCTTCCCTCAAGATCACGCTAATTGTGTGGAACGCGTCAATAATGAGGTATGAGTGATTTCTCCCCCTCCAGTCATTCTGTATTAAATGGATTCCTTTTTCTTCTCCTTTCTCTTTCAAAGGAGATGTTTCCTTCAACCCCAGCCTGCCCGAAATCCTAAAGCTGCAACTGTTTGCTTTTGAACCATCTTGATGAGACTGAGAGTACAACATAATAATGAAGACGAAGAAAAGGCAAGATAAAAGAAAGTGGAGATCCACACGTTGTCTGGCTTCCGTGTCCTGTGCTGGCCACCATTTAAGTTTTCTGGACGCATTATGGACAGTTGATCTGAAGGCTAGCACAGCCCTGACAATGGATGTTCTTAAGTAGGTTAGAGAAAAAGCAGCCGTGGGCAAGAAAAGCACCCACTATCAAAATCCCACCCCGCCTGCAACGAGAAGACTCTGTTTCTGTAAAACTGGGATGCTTCTAGGGGGTGAAAAATTAAGGTTTTTGCAAATTACCCACGGTCGATGGCAAACTATCCATCTGAGACTTGTTTGCAAATAAAATATGTCTACACTGGTCAGTCTACACCCAGGGGCACACCAGAAAAGCACTTGTTTGATCAGTCAAGGAGGCAAGGAAGTTATCCAAGGGTTATACATTACCACGTGCCACAAATAAAAGAAGCACTTTTCTCCCTCTTTCGTACACAGGCATGTGTACACACACACACACACGCATACACACACACACACACACACACACACACATTTTACTTAGTGAATCATAGGGCCTATATTTAGAAAGCTGCTGGGGAGAACCAAACATTGAACTTCATTTTCAGGACCCAGAAATATACTCCTGGACAGAGACTCTTTCACCAAAGTTGGGAAGTCTTTTTCCTGACTAAAACCATATATCTGAGAAGAGAACCAGCTTCCAAATTTGGTGTTAATTCTCTTTGTCTCTCATATCTTCGGAAAGCAATCATAAGAACTATATCTCCTTTGTCAAAGCCCCAGCTGAAGGTCACTCCATCCACCTTTCGGACTTTCCCTTTCTGATTCAAAGGGAACTATTTCCTTCTAGGCCTGCATCCTAATAAACCAAGACTATGGGGCCAGAAATACCCATAGTATCTCATAGTATCTCAATACCAGAGACAGATGAGCAAACAATGGAATGAGAAGTACAGTGCTTTGAATGCTTGCAAAAAAATAATAACAGCTTAAAAACTCCATCATCCCTTAACTCTGATCCCCTACATCTACATTTCAAGGGCTTGCCAGAAGTGCATGGAGGTTAAGAACACTGGCTCCAGAGTCAGAGAGCTACCGTGCCACCTTTAGCAAGGTACTTGACCCCACAGAACCTTGTTTTCCTCATTTGTACAATGGGACAGCCGTGGGGCCCACCTCCAAGTGCCAGGGCGCAGATTCAGTGCAATCAGGGTATAGAGCTGGGCTCTGCGACTGGTCCTACTAAGTGTTCCATGGAGGACAGCATCATTATCACTCCCTGCTCTGCCTTCTCTGACCTCCTCTTCCTCCAGACCTGAGCAAAGCTGCCCCGTGCTCTGCAGAAGCGGCAGGTCTCCAACGGCGGCCTCTCAACAGATCCCACGTCCTCTTTACCCCGGGAGAAAACCGGCAGGTGGGAAGGCTTATTTCTCCTCATCATTTTCCATTCCCCCTGCCCTTTTTTTTCCCCAAACAGTGAGTGGACAATGCAAGTTCCCGCTGGTGGAACCCTCGCTGGCTCCTGGCCAGACTCTGCCCCCCAGGAGCTCTTCCACCTGGCATGATGGCAACCTCCGAATAGGACCTGCACCTCATGCCTGGTTCTCTCTCTCCTCACTGCCATCACCCTCATCCACGTCGCTTCCATTCTTCATTAGACTTCTGCAGTGGCCTCCCATCTAGCCTTGCTGCCTCCACTCTTTACTTCCCAAAACAGCCAGAGTGATCTTTTCAAAATGTCAATGGGACTGTGTCACTTCACTGCCCAAGACCTTTTACTAGCTTCCCACAGCACTCAGAATAGATCTATGGCATGCCATGATGCCAGACCACCTCCCAGCCTCCTGTCACTCTCCTCTGACCTGCCAAGCTCCAACCTCACTGGCCAATTTCAGTCTCTCTGATACGCCTCACTCAGTCTGACCTCAGGCCCAGGCCTGGGCAGGCCTCCCCGCCTGGTCTGCTCCTGCTCCAACCCCTCCTTACTTAGCCAGCCTCTACTCCCTGATCAGGCCTCAGCCTTGATACTCCCTCTCCAGAGAGGCTGGCCCTGACCCCCTTTAGCCTCCTCCCGGTTTTTCCTTTCAGAACATGTGACACAATGCAAATTATATTCTTACATAAATGTTTGTTTTGTTACTCTCTCTCTTCTCACCCTCCTCCCCCACTAATCCATATGCTTCATAAAGGAAGCAACTGTCAATTTTATTTACCTAATGAGTATCGTAAGGCCTGAATAGAATGGAGAAGCTCAAAGATTGATTGATTGATTGATTGATCAAATGACTTCAAGAACGGTGTAATGTACTGGGCGAAATAGGATCCAAGGAAATAGGAAGGTGACAGAGGAAGCCAAGCTGACCTGATCGGGCACTGCTGATGGAAGGAAGGTTCACTCCCATCCCACCCCATACACCAAACCACCTCCCCCAAGCAAGTGCCACACTAGGCCTGAGATTTGTCCTTTGACTGAAGCACTGTCTTTCTTCATCCCCTTAAAATAAAAATGCCCTTGAGCACAGCCGGATGAATTGAAGCACAGCATAAATGAGAACCACTTCTCTCTGCTGGGCCCCAAGGGACCCAGGGGAAAAGACAGATGTGAAGAACAGAAGTGTGGAAGGAAAGACAGAACAGGAATAAAAGGAGGTAATGAAGGAACGAAGAGAAAACAAAATGAAGGGGCTGAAGGTCCACTTAACACTTATTAAAAAAAAAAAAACTTTTATGCAAAGTATAAAAAAATGGCCTCCCCACAGGTTTCCTGTCTCTGGGAGGGTTCATATCACAGCATCACACAGTCGTCATTCCAAAACTGGGATTCTTGGGCTCTGCTCTGCACCTGGAGTGATGACAGGGTCTATAGGATGAGCCCTACTTGAAAAATATATAGATATGCACATATACGTGTGCACACATGTACATACGGAATTATGTACAGCATTAAAGAGGATGAAGGTGGGTTTTTACACATCCTCATGGAAAAAAGTCTAAATCAAATTATGAATCAAGAAAGCCCAGCTGCTGAATAGAATGTGTGGTATGGTCCTATTTCTGGGGGAAAATAAATGAAAGAGTGAAAGAACGAAGGGGAGAGAGGAGGAGGAGAGAACTGGGCACAAGCCAGTTCACCCCTCACTTCACTCAAATCTCTATGCAAAATCACCACCTTAGAAAGCCCTTCCCTGACTGACTGCCCCAGAGCACTCCCTCACCCTGTCTCACTTTTCTCCCTAGCGCTCAACACATTGTATTTTATATTTAGTTTCTTCTATTCTGTCTGCCTCTCCATGAGAACATGGTCGTAGACTATTTTGTTCACCCCTATATCCCCAACAACTAGAACAGAGCCCCGGGCACAGTAGACCCTCAGGAAATATGTTTTGAATAAATGAACAGAAGCTTCAAAGAAGTAACCTGTAGGGAGTGGAATAGGAAGTGGAAAGGAATGGAAGGTATATATTTTATTTCCATACTTCTGCAGTCTCCTGCTTTGTATTGCAATAGTACTTTCCTATTAAAAAACTGAAAATCAATGGTAAGTTAGGGAACAAATGTTCTCCTTTAGACTGAGCTGACATCTAGCCCCCCACAGCTTCCTAGTTCTGAGCCCAGAGCCAAGCTGAGCAAGAACCAGTCCTTCTTCCCCACCACAGTCTTCCTCGCCCTTCTCTTTCATCTCTTCTCTAAACCTAGCTGCCTCCTAGTTCCTTCTACTGAACTCCGAAGGACCACAAAAGGTCGGCACCACCTCCACCACGCACAAGACAGGCATCAACCAAAAAGGACAGGACGAAGGGAGAACAGATTCGCTTGGGTTTAAGGCAGAAGAGCACTCAGGCTGAACCAGCACGGTACATGGGACAACAGACGTGAGAGCACTTTAAGGGAAAAGTTACCGTGTTAATGAAAGAAATGGCAGTGACAGTTATGTCCTCATTGCTGTGTGACCGATGGACCTCCATCCATTGAAAACTGTTTCTTAGGCTCTTATTGTACCGGGCACAGACCTGGCATTTGACCCCCAGAATAGGCATCTAGCAGGGGGCTTGGGGTTTCCTGATGGGTTTTGTCACAGAGCAGGAAGCCCCCTATTTCATATCCCTTCTCAACCTGCAACTCAAGTGGCAGGAGGGCAAAGTGGAATGAGTCACAGGAATGGGTCCCCAGCACCCGGTACCCTACCAACACTGTGGACTCGAGACAGCATCCCTTTCCCCAGCAGGATCGTGCACCTCCCAGATAATTCCACACACCCCCGAAAAAGCAAACGTATGAGTTTCCTCCTTAGCAGCCTAACACAGGTGGCATATCTCCCGTGAGCTGACACACAGCTTCCTCAATCAGGGCAAACAACGTTCACCTGCCTCCCAGTCATGGGACCTGCAGATCTTCATCTTAGGGACGTGGAATCTTCCTACAAGTACAGGCTCTCCCAACAGGAGAAAAGCATCACCTCAATCTCTAAGTTTTACAGCAGAAAACAAGATTATCTTTCCTGTTTAGCCCAAGTGGCTACAGAACGATATACATGAATTATCTGAATAGTCTGATTAATAGAGATAAGTTCACTCTTTCCCTTAGTTTGCAAACACTGTCAAGTCGTCCCACTCTCTTAAAAAAAAAAAAAATTCCCCTTTCTCTTGAGTCAGTCTCTTTACTGCCCACCTTTCTCCTTGCTGGAGTCGCCATCGTTCCTTTCCGCCCGATCTCATAAAACCTGGCTTCCAGGCCTCAGCACCTGCTTGAATGTCCTCTCTCAAAGTTCACCAGTGACTTTCTGGTGCTTTTCTCTGTTCAAGTCCATCTGGATCTTCCCAGGACTTATCATATGGATGGCTCCCATCTTGGAAACACCCTCCTTTTATTTCCATGCCCTGAATGCTCAAGGTTCTTTCTCCTAATTCTTGAACACACTCTCCCTCCTTGCTAAATAGGACCACTTCCCTAGAATGCACCCATGGTCTCTACTCTTTCTAGTCTCCCAGCCTTTTCAATCCCATGTAAGCCCATAGCTTCAACTCCACTGTTGGGAAAAGACCTCTCTGGTGCTGGTTATCTTTTACCCTGACTCTCTCCCCAGCTCCAGGTCACAGCCCACTCACCTGCAATCCTCTCTCCCCAAAGAAATCCTGCCAGACCACCAACAAATGGGCCCAAACATTTCTTCATATACCCTCTAAAATTCCTGTCCTGTCTCACCCTCCTCCTCCTTCCTGCAGCCACTAGCCACCTTCAGGTACATCCTCCCTTCTCTGAACAGCCACAGTCCTTTGCTTCACCCCTCATCACAGACAACCCTGTCTACAGTGCAGTCTGGTCATTTGACAGGTCTCATCTCCTGGGCTAACCTAAAACCTCTCCTACTACAGGACCAGTCCTTGGGCTCTGCATTCCACAGGGCTTCGCACATAGCAGGTGCTACCAGAATGAATGAAAATATCCTTACCCACAATACCTCGAATGAACAAAGTATGGTAATGCTGTAGAAGGCACTTCCCTTCCCTTCAATGTCCTCTTATCATCTTTCACTCTGAGCAACCATGTACCAGGTACTCAGCTAGACACCGCAGATACTGCCGCTACTAGTACTCCTACTTCTGTTTCTGTTGGTGTTACCACTAATACTACTGCTATTCCTATCAGGAATAACAACAGACACCGGTACTTACTATGCGTCAGGCACCAGGATAAGTATTATGACATTATAGCATTTAATCTTAACAACCCCCCTATGAGAGAAGTACCATTGCCCCACACACACACATACTTCACACATGGGACAACTAAAGCAGAGATGAAAGCTGAGTGGCTTCTCTGCCTTCAACAAGCTCTTAGTTCAGCAAAGGAGGACAGGCCCTGGACACACAGTTACAATATGCTGAGTGCAATGAAGGAAAAGCATGGGATATAACAGGAGTGCTTAACAAGGAGACATAACTCAGGCCAAGGGCCGGGGATGCTTTCCTGATGAAACCATGCTTAAGTAGAAATCTGAAGGACAAAATCAGAATAAGCCAGCAAAAGAAGAAGAAAGAACAGACTATATCAAGGGGTTGCCCTGAGCTTGCCCTGGGAACTCATGGTCCCACAAGAGGTTGGGCACTGATAATAGAAGAAAATGCTTTGCTAAACAGAGTACCCATCCCCTATAATCGTCCTATGCACTGGAAAGGGAGAAAATCAGCTTTGACCTGCCTGGGGTGGCTGGGGACAAGGGCTCCCAAGCACAGTTTCTATTTTCCATTTACATTTAAACACAGAATGTTGAGATGCAGTACAATCAAATCCCTTCTAGACTCCCACTTTAAAAAAATCCTTGGGCGGGGGGCGGGGGGATATTTCTTGAAGAACTTAACCATTAAGTACTAGCAAAATATAATGATCATCGGCATGACAGATTCCAATTCACCAAAAATCCAGAAACCTTCCCAGAATTCCACAAAAAGAGTTCAATGCCATCAAGTCAAAGAGCTTTTGACTCAAAGAGAGGCAGTAATTATAATCCAATGGCAGTAAGTCCTTTAGCCAGCTCATGCAATGGGGTTACCCTCTCAACAGAATAAAATAATCTTTTTTTTAAATTTGCAACCACCTGAGACACAACTCCCTGGTGTTTTTTGGGGTTTTTTTTTTCCTTTCCCTTTTTTGCCTGCAACAAAACAGAATCATCCAAGCCCTTTCTTGTCGATCTAAATTCTCTGTGTCTCCTTTACCACAGCTCCAATGTACTATAAATATACAGCTTTTGTGACATAAATGCAAAGTTTTATTGTGCCGTTAGCCTTGATAGAAAGCACTGCAGAAAGTTGTTTAGAAATTAAATATCTAAAACAAGCTATTTTAAAATCCAGGGCCCTCACTATTTCATGTCTGCAATGAAGAAATTTCATCTTGGGGAGAGCAAGCTGTCTTTCACACCATATGGCTAATGGTGGTGCATAGCAATTAGCCAGGCTGATTAATGGTGAACAGACTCTAATTTTATGCTTATAATTGAGCCTGCATTTGCACCCCTGGTGCAAATTCAGCACATCCCAACTTCCACTTACAACAGGCAAGAAATCAAGAGAAATAGGATAGTGTGGAAAGTGAGAATTTTTTTCCTTAAGCCCCCTAAAGAGCATCAGATTTGCAATTTAAAAGACTGTTAGCCACACAATAGATGACAGGTTTGTGTAATAGGGTCACGGCAGCCTGGTAAACAAACAGTACCCCTTACACATCTACAGGCAGCCAGGAAAACCGTCATCTGTAACGTTAGCAGGATGACATTTCGAATATGGCTTTTCCCTCTTAGCCACACAGTACAAACATCATCATTTGCCTCCAGTGTCTTGAGAATTTTATTTTTGCTATTTTTATGTTTCTGAAAAATAGAAAGAACATCAGCAGTAAAGCATGCCACCCGGCATAATAAAGTACTTTGGACCAATGAATTTTAAGAACAAGAAAAATATAAACTGCATTAATAGAGGGTAGGCTTGTGGGTGAAAGGGATAATATATCTTGAAGTCTTTCAAGAATAGAATTATTTCTAGCATAGTCCAAACATGTACAGATACGAGATGCAAATCTATGATACATAGACATTAGTTGGCCGATTGTTCAAGATCCATCTTCCTGTCGGTCCCCTATTTGCTAGAATCACACGTAATAGAACATGGAAAATTCATTCTAATGACATGCTAATTGCGGGAAGCTAAAATAGAGATACGATCAGAAAAATAGTAATGCAAAGGAGGTCATTTTTTCTAACGCTTTTTGAAATGATTTTACTCATTTAATTCTGAAAAGTGCAACTCAGCTTTCACGGTACCATCGTTGTATACAGGACAACACTAATTTTTGCCTAATAGTATCTTCTAAGAAACTGATGACCATATTTTCGGGTTTTGCTACTGTTTTAAAGGTAAGGAGAAATTACCTTTCTACCAAGTTCTACAAATAATTACCAAGTTCTACAAATCACTGAAGCGAAAACTTGGGAAACTCCTGAGGAATTTAGAATAATCTATTAAAAGTATGCTTTTTAAAAAAGAAAAAAAAGAAGAAGCTTTTATATACATACATCATTAGAGATAGAGAAGTTAATATTTGGGATTTCAGTAAGAAAACACACTAAGCCCTTTTTCTTTTATTCCCACCTGTGGAGCTTTGAGATTGCTTTCCCCACAAGTCCAGGAGCAGCAGATAAAGCCCACCCATGCTGAGGCAGCAGCTGAACCTAGAAGGACTGGTCAGTAGTAGTTAGGAGCCAAGAGTGCTTTGTGCCAAGGAGAGCCTGCATGGCGAACAAAGCAATTAGTAGCCTTTCCCTGATGCATAGTGGCATCTTCGTGCTTTATCCAATTACTCAGAATATATCAGGTGTTATTCGATGAAGAATATGAATCCTATCCTGCAAGTTTAAAGGCTGTCCTCTGGTCTACTCTCTCCCATGTGGAGGACAGGCTGGGGCCATGGAAGGGCATTTGGTCTGCTTGCTGTTTTCCAATGTGGCTTGTGTCTGATTACAGGCAAAATAAATACACTCGCTTGTGGGTGACATGAATTTTTATAACTTTCAGGTGTAAACATTTGCCATCCTTCCAAAAGCTCACTGCTACTGAGAAATATTAGCTACATGGTCACAGTTATTATACAGGGTAACTAAGATTGAGAGATGAGAGGCAAGGGGGGGAAAACCCACACTCAATTTAAGGAGGAATGATGCCTTTGTACTGATGGTCACATTTTTAAGTGGGAGAATTAAAAAGAGGAACTGTAACTTTCAAATCTTATCCAGAGGCTTCTGCTGACATCAATAGAACTCTTACTCATTTTACTAGCAATGTAGTTGAGCACATATATTAACATTGAAAGGATATATTGTATTTTATTTGATTGAAAGGAAGAAGGGAAGGGCACTGCTTCGTGCCCATTAAAAGTGTGATATCAAAATGGAAATGTATGTCTTTCAGGATGAAATCTAATAAATAATCAAGAACCTCTGAGATGCCTGTGATGCCTTATTACCAAATACTCATGTTTCACAGTCCTTTCTAGATTATCTAACAGAAGCAAGATAAATATGTACCCAAAAATGGACCTGAGCTCACAGAGATTTGAGATACAAATTCACCTTCTCTTTGCTAATTAAAAGGAAAGAACAAGGTATTTCTTACCTGCACATGATCTCGTGTGTGAGCAAGACTCGGCACATTTCTGGGTTCTTGTCTTGGCCTTCATACACTATGGCCTGTAAACAAAGGCATGATTTGAGCTCAAAATGGAACCAAATACCAGAGTACAAACTATTTCAACTGAGTACCTGACCACTTCAACATTACTGAGGGCCAATTAGCTTTCGGGAGCCCAAGGCCTCACTGAGCAACTGCTTCAAGACATGTTGTTAAGGATCAACCCAAATCAAGTAGAAGGCATATGTTCCTCTCTATCCCGTCAACCACATTATTATGACGCACATCTTTGGATCAGTGTGTGAGATGAACTTCTGTTGTCAAGACAACCACAATTCTCCTTTCAATTCAGAATACGAGGACTCTAATCAATGAGGAGGAAAAACCCAGAAGGTTTAACGGATTCAGATGCTAGGCATTTAAAATATAGAAAAGCACGTGGATCTGACTTTTAAATACGCATTTGTCACTTCATTTTACTACTGCCAGCCCCAACATTGAATGTTCTCGAGATGAGTAGCAGAAAACAAGTGGGGGTATGGTTAATGAGTCCGTTCACTAACTGTGTCTTCTTTGAGATGATTCATCAATCAGGGAAAATCCTTCTTCCCGCCTACAGGCTGAAAACATGTGCTCTCCGGGGCGTACACCCACCCAAACAGTACTACGTGCCGGCAGATGCTGTGTGTGGGCTGAGGCCATAGAGTTATCTCCCCAAACGGAGAAGAATTACTTCTGACTCCCAAAATTTGGACTCCAAAGCACCTCATCAGCCAATATGTCTTTGTCTGTTTTCAGTAATGCGCATACAAACATTTTGCTTAAAATCACCCTGAAGTCTCCCTGGGATGGCGGCTTCCTGGATGATCTACACGTTAATACCTGGGCCAAAGAAAATCACAGCTATTGCTAGAGCAATGCTCTACCTCAGGACACATTTTAACTAACTTAACACTGTATCACTGCATAATACAAACACAGCTTCAAATTATTAATAAAATTACTTTCACACGTTCAGATAACTCTCAATTTCTTGGCGACAAAACTACTTAAATTCACCAGAGACTACCCTTATTTAGTACACAGAGACACTGCACTAACGTGTACTTGGCTCTAATGTGCTTTGTTTATAAACCTGGGGTTTTTAGAACCTGTAAAAGATGGAGGCCGCTTAAGACACACTGTGCGCACTTTACGTCGGAATCCGGGATGTTCTGTATGGTGACTAACATAATATAATAAAAAATCATTTTAAAAAAAAAGACACAGTGTGCGGAGACCCTGGAGCAGGCGCTGGGTATGATAACTAATTCCATGACGGATAAAAGCATGACATAAAGTACTTGTATGAGGAGAAAACCCTTCTCTACCATTGGCCCCTCAAAGCCATTTTTTATGGTTAGCCTACCAGAACCCCGTAGTTTTTAATGTTTTATTTTGACATAATTTTAGACTTATAGAAAAAGTTGCAAGAATATATAAAAAATTACAAGATACTCTTGAACCAGATTCCTCAAATGTTTACACTTTACTAAATCTGCTTATTCTTTTCTATTTTTTTCCTGAACCATTTGTGAGTAAACTGCAGGCATACCCTAAATACTTCAGCATATATTTCCTTAAAACAAAGAATTCTCTTCCATAAGCGCAGTACAATTATCTGAATTAGAAAATTAGCACTGATGCAATATAATAATCTAATCTACAGACTTTATTGAAATTCACCAATTACCCAATAATGTCCTTCACAGCAATAAATAAATAAATAAATAAAAATTTTAAACATCCAATACCAATCATTGCGTTCGGTCGTCATGTCTCCTTTAATACAGAACATTCCTGAGTCTGTAGCTCCTGATATTGACATTGTTAAAGAATACAAGCCAGTTCTTTGGCAGAATATCCTCAGTTTGGGTTTGTCTGATGTTTCCTCGGACTTAGACTAAAGTTACACAATTCAGGGCCAGAATACCACAGATGTGATTCTGAGTTCTTCTCAGTGTATCAAATCACGCTGTCAGCTAGGTCCATTACTGGCAGTAAACTCTGACCATTTGGTTAAGGTGGTGCCTGCCATCCCCCAGAGATCATCAGCCAGAGTCCCCACTGCGAACTTACTACTTCAGTCTATGTTATTCAGAACTATCTTATGGAGACATAATCTACATTATGGCAATATATTAAACCTAAAATGTCCATCCACTAGTTTTCACCTACACTGATTCTTTCCTGTATTCTTAAAAGACGTTTTCAAATACCCAAGAAGTTACTTTATTCAAGAAAATGCATTGAGTAAATTGAAAACATTTTGAAAACCAAAAATTCTATCTGCCTGCTTTATTTATTGCAATCACTGCTGAAATCAAAGAAACACTGTAAGTAACTGATTAGGTCTCAAATATGGTGCTAAAAAATTCTAATCATGCATTTTTGTGACATCCTATTATCACTACATGTTTTGGATGTTCTCTTAATATCCCTGATAACCTCTGTTTCAACTTCAGTTTCTTGTCATCCTAAATGACTACAAGCAACTTGGTAAATATATTCACAGCTATTGGTAGGGTTTTCCTTCCTGTAAAAAAAAAAAAAAAGTTTTGTTTTTTTTAAGAGGAATGTGTATCAGTTATATCAGACCTTCCCACTTTGTTTCTAGATGATATTATTTTTGTTGAAGTTGCTGGTTCCACCAAAATCAGTGGATCCATGATGATATTCAGTGGAAGACGTGACGCAATGCAGATATGCTCACAGCTCCCCTAAACAGTAGATGATCCATGAATGCCCAGGGATCCCATGTTTTTATCTTTAGTGGCTGCACATCTTTCCTGGAAGGCCCAGGGCCTCTGTAATACAGCTCTTTACCAAATGCCAAATTGCCACTTCACTTCTGACAGCAGTCAAAATGGAGAATCCTTCTCTAAACCAAGCATAGAAAAATAAAAGCATGAGTTTGGATTTGCTCAGAAATAGTTAGGAATTCCGGACAGGGGTGGAAGCATAAAGTTTCTGCTGTCCCTCTTTTTGAGCCTATAAGTTTGGAAAGCTAGAACCTCAGTGTCAGAGAATCAGTGACAGAGGGGACCTCAGTCACAGCCAGATCTACCTCCAGCCTCACCTATGCAGTATTTGTTACTGAAAAGCCTTCTTAACACACACACACACACACACACACACGCACACATGCACATGAACACACACACGGTATCATATAAAAGATATGGACCAAGAACTCAACATTCCAATGAGATCCAAAATGGGAAAATATGATAAACGTATTTTGCTGAATATCTCTCTGAAGCAGAGTGTCCACAATAAGGCAGACTTTTTAAAAACGTCACCAAGCTCTCCCTCCAGCATACACACACAACTGATCCCGCACAGCAAGTCTCTACCGTCTACATGTCATACACAAGTCAGGATGGGTTCACAGCTCAGCAAACTCAGACTTCAAGCCTAAAAGGAAAGGGATCTTCTAATACCAACTTAGAAGCTTCTGCTTTTCTTACTAATTTAAATATGTGCCTCTGTGGGGTGTGAATAAAGCTCGCTGGGACTGGATCAGATGGGAGATCACAGAAGCATATAAACAGCATTGACTATTTTAAGTGAAACCATTTTAATAGACAGCTGGTTTAGGGCCCAGACAATGGAACACCAAGAAGAAGGCTTATTTTCATCCTCCATGGTAAATCATGCGTCTGCTCACTGTGGGGAAGGTAGTCTGCTGTGAGAGCGACAAAGACAACAGTGGTTTAAATAAATCAATGTGTTTATCAGGAGTAAGGACTTGAGGCCTGTTACTGACATGGGCAGGACGGGGGAGAGAAAACCTATAAAATATATTATTTAAATAAATGAATTGATGGCAAAACAAGTTCAGGTTTTATCCTAAGAAATAAAGAATACAATATCAAGCAGAAAACAATATTGACCTTAATTCTGCCAATGGCAAGTAAATCCCTGAAGGTGGCAGGAATATTGAAGACGGTGCAGGAAGGAAGCTAAAAGAATAAACAGCACTAACTTCATCTCAACTTTCAAAACCTGGTGAAATTGATAAAGAAGTTGTCAAAACTTGACCTATGTGGAGCAGATTTAGTTTCCTGATATACTAGCCCCCTTTCCTTAATGTTCTCTCCTCATAAGCAGAAAGAAAATATCAAAGTATTTTTAACACTCCATTAATTTTCAGATTGAGGGTTTTTTCCAAAATAATTTTTTATAATGAACAAAAACGAGGAAAAAAATAGGAACTCTTAAACTTGCACCCTCTTATGCAACAGCAGTACCTGAAGTTTTACTGTGAGAGACTAAAACGCCATCAATTTCAAATGCCCAATTATAATTTCACCTATATTGGCCTTTGAAAAGGAGTAAATCAATCAATAGAGGAAATCTGCTTCAGTGGCCCCTGTTTTAGATGGCATCTTGTAAAGTGTGGTTCATCCCTGCATTTCTAAAACATCACTGGGTCTTAAAAGTTAATTGAAACTTACTATGGGTAAAGACCACACAGAAAAAAACGAAAACTACACAGCGAACAGGCACCAGGATCACACTTCAATAGGATGCCAAAGGAAATACAGAGAATTGAGCACGGCTTTTCTTTGTTTACTCTTCTAATGGTTTTAACTCTTTGTGTTCATATGCCAAAATAAAGAGGGCGAGGGAAATAGTTTTGATGTTGGTTCTTCAAAATCCAAAAGGGTTTTAGGAGCAAATGTTTTCATTAGAAGTCTTTTTTGGTTTACAATCAAACAACAGGAGACTTGTCATCATTAGAAGGAAGGAAGGAAGGAAGGAAGGAAGGAAGGAAGGAAGGAAGGAAAGAGGGAGACAGAGAAAGGGAGCGCAAGAGGGAGAGAGGGAAGGAAAAAGAAAAGAAAAAAGAAGGAAAGGAAAGAGAGATGGGTTATCCATAACTAACAAAATTCCTAACTTTCCACTTAAGTAAAAGCAGTAACCTTGAAAATATGTTACTTCTTTTTCTACATGCAAAATAAAGGCCAAACCTAATTTATCACCTTCAAGAATAAGTTCATGAATGTACAAAGTACCTCCTTCAACCAGAAGTAAAATGTCCTCTAAATACAGACTGTCAACAAGCCTTTGGTAGCAAATTACCAAGAATTGGAATGAATCAAAAAATAATATGAACACCTACAATATCAATGTACTAGAATATTAATCATTGCATTCGACCACCAAGTTATATTGCTTGTCATTAAAAAAAAAAAAGTGCTAGCTTATGTGATCCCAGAAACTTCCAGTAGGTGAAGGAGCCCTAGTTAAAAATCAACCTGTGCCAAAACAAACACTACAAATCTGACATTTCATAAACAATTGTGTCAAACAGCAATCCAACATTAATAGTGGGATAAAATAAAAAATTATTTTGCTTCAATTAGCAGCTGGGCTACTGGTGAACAAATTATAAAGATGTAATTTCAGCTCAGCAGCTAGGAAGGCCTGTTTTCAGAACTGAATTAGGAAAGTTGCAAAGGAATGATATCATATTCAGTGTGCTGTTCAGTTACATCACAGCCCTGAATAAAAAGGGAATGTGTATCGAAAGCAGTAAGCTTTAGAATACATATTTAATGTCTCAAAGAAATAAAATTCCTTATATTACTCAAGCATCAAGATACAAACTGAATCGCCCTAACAATCCCACATTATATTTCTTTTTCTAACAGTAGTAAGAGATATTTCACTCATACGATAACTACATTTACATCTATATTAGTAGTTACAGCTGGCTTTGTGAACCCGATGGGACAATAATAATAATAATAATAATAAAATAATAAAAGCAGCTAATTTATTAAGCACTTAATATGTGCCAGTCACTATTCTAAGCATTTTACATGTATGAATTCGTTTAATTGTCACAAAAGAGCTTCAAGGTAGGTGCTATCATTATTTCCATTAGTTTGATTCCAAATGCTTACATGCTTTAATTACTCACTGAGACCAAATCATTCTTGCTCAACAACTATATAAACAATTCACCAGCATCCAAGCACTCCTTCATTCCTCTCAGCAATGTAAGTCAAGACATAAGAACAGACTATTGGTGTAGTCATATGAGTTCGATAAATGCATCACTACTAATATGTTCCTTTTTTAATGCTGTTCAAACATTCACATGGAAACAGCTCTAGCGTAAATATCCCCGAACAAATGGCTGTATATTATCCAGGAGGGAGCAGTTGGACCGCCAGACTGGGGAAGTACTAGGCCATCTGGCTCCGGCAATCTCTCCAAAACCATCAGCTTTGTTTTCACCCCCAGACTCCAAACAACACATTTTCCACTGTGATGAGTTTACATTTTCCCAAACACAGGTCCTGATCATGCATAAAAATTCCAAACTTCTTCATTCCTCTATGTGCAAGGAAATTTAAATCACCTGCATTTTTAACATGTTACCAAAGGAGAGAGAAAGCTGCTGAAATGTGTCTCCTGACTATAAACTTGCCTTTTTTGTTTGTTTGTTTCCCCAAATGTATGAAAGAACCTCTCTGCTGGCCCTAGTGAATTCCTTTGGAACTTATCGATATACTAAAAATGTGTTTATCTACCAATGAAGAACCATGAACTGAAAGGGTTGTTAATCAAATCTGCGTAGCTGTGGCAGGATATAATGAAACAATCAATAGGAAGAAATGCGCTTGCACCAATAATTTAAAGTACCGGGAACATCAAAACAAAGATATAAGGAAGATTAGCTTGTAAGAGAAAGAGGACAGCATTTCTGATCATTGTACTTTGGGCTTCCCACTATGCTAGGACTTTTTTAGGGTCCCCTTCCCACATCACTACCTTCAAACACATACATGACAAGGATTATGTGACTATTATTTTTCCCTTTCCAAAAAAGAGCTGCTGTCTGCGGGCAGGAGTATTTTGTTTTTGATAACTTTATGGAATTTGGTACTCATTGGATTATAAAAAGGTCACTTTTTTTAAAGCAAGATGGTAGGAGGGAAGACAAGTTAAAGGCTTTTTTTTTTTTAGCTATTTAATGTTAACTCACCAAAGCTATCACAGAACATAATCATATTTCAAATACTACATGAAAGTCTGAAATGAGGCACATTAAACATCAGACCTCCCCCACTGGGTTCATTTGAGCTTCTGCAGTAGATACTGTTTCTGAATGCAACAGCCATAAACTTCTGGATCCTACAGGCCTTTTGCATGCTCACTAATGGAATACCAAAAACAGCAATGACACAAAAACAACCTATTTTTAGTCCAGCTAAACTTGGTTTTGAACAACCCTTCCCAAAAGCAAGCCTCTCATTTTCTAGTTGGTGGACGAATTTTTTAAATATCATCATATCCTTTGTGTATGAGAAAGGCACAGGGATAAGGGGGTTCAGATCCTTACACATTCACTTGTAATAAAACTTCTCTTTCCTGGTTGACTCCAAAATTAAGAGTCACTACCCAAAATAGTGTAATGAGACACTTTGAAAAGGTGTGAAATACTGTGTCATACCAATACATCTTGGTTGATTGAGTACATTTCTGTTTGATTTCAATGCTGCTCACTCCACCCAAGTTTAGGAACATTCTATGGAAATGCAGAGTGCACTAATGGTTTTAGGTTTTGCTTGCCAAAGATTCCCTTTGAGTTTTAACCCTAACTTCTGAGTCAAAGATAAAACATAACACCCATAAAACTGCACCTCTGGTATGAAAAGTGTTACAAACAAGCAGCTAAGAGAAGACACTTGAACTGCGGCTAGGTATTCCCTCCAAAATTTAGGATGTGATTAAGAATATCACATCACTGAAAGTATCCCATTCTGTACTCTAAATATCAAAATCCTGAGTCTCTCTGGAAGAATTTCACAGGGGGGAAAAATGTAACCATTTAATCAGTCAGCTTATGTCAAGCCTTACTTCTGATTGAAGGGGTCACTGCATATTTAACAAAAATAAAAAATTTAAGAAATTTTAAATCAGACTTCATAGTTAATTATCGTAGAATAATTTCAAGCTAGATGACAATCCACTGTTTTACTCATTAAGACTAAAATATAATAATTATGTCACAGCCAGGAAAAGTTATGCTTCTTCACACTGATCTGCTTTCTGAAGACTATTGTATTAACTGTGTCTACAAGAAGCTAACCTACTTCTCAAACTCTTACAGCACATAATCAACAAACAAACAAACAGATAATGGGCAGAGATTGTGTTTCAAAGTGAAACCTACACAGAAGGCATTAGGCAATTATTATGAAAGCAAACAGGTATGCCTCAAAAAAAAAAAAAATCCGTTTCTCTTGATATTTTTGGAGTAAATTCAGATAGCTATTTAAACCTTTTTCAGGTCACTTCCCACCAAAATATATAATTGCATACATTTATAATTTTAACTTTCAGTGAGATGTCACATTATGGTAAATGACTTTCTCATACCTGTTATTATTAAAAATAAACTCTATCTTGTTCTAGTTCCCCACCCCCAACTGATAGAATTTATAATACCATGCAAAGAATGCCCTAAGCTGTAGTTTTTCTTAAGCTCGATGACCTTGTTAGTAAAATGATATTTGATGTATTGCTTTATAAAATTCAAAATTATTCCCCCACCATATGAGACTGGGTAAAATCAGTTCATTTCATAATGGGAAAATCAGTTCTTGGTGGCATTTTTTGTCTAAGGGGTCTAAAAGTTTTGAAAGCAGTTAATCACTTCAAATATGTCCTAATTTTGCACTCCTCACAATTGTTCGTTTCATTGTGCTGCCTATAATTTAATATTTAAGCGGCCAATGTTGCACAAGCAGACAGGCCTTACATACTGGTTTGTGAGGGTTTTTTTTTATCTTTTAAAAAGCAATTTCTAATAAATATATACAGAATATGTATTATAGTTTACACTTTCCCCCTCTCTCTCCCTATTTTCTTTCCTCTGATGAGGATGGCAGGAAAAGATATCTAGGGTATCAAAGACAATTTTTTAAAACAAAACTCCACTTAAGACATTTTTGTTTTGATACAGTAAAAAAAAAATGTTACTGAAATCAGGCTTTTGTGTTTCTGCATGGCAGGGGAAAAAAAATTTTTTTAACAAAATACAATGTGTCCAAATGAAAGGGAATTATCTTATGTAATAATCAAAATGAGTAAAGAAAATAAGACCAAGACTGGAAGTATAAATGTGAATTTACTGACCAATCAACCAAGAAATAAATCTTCAAGAAAGTCAAATATTTTAGGCAAATAACTTGAAATAGACTTCAGTAGGCATTTATTTATTATTTTTAAAACTGCATTTCATACCCTCATGTTTTCTATTGGTTCACAATGAAATATGAGACTAACAATCAAAATTAGCTATTATTGAAAGGTTCTTGCTGAATAGATTTTAAAACTTCCAACAGCTCATGAATGTCCATTTTGTAGAACATATTTAAGCCATGCTTATCTAAAAATAATTTTAAAATAGACATGTACTCTAATTTGAAAACTTCCAAGTCAGTATCTAATGAAGATCACCCTCCTAATTTTAAAGGAACTATTTTTAAATTGCAATCAAGCAAATAAAGTTGTATTCCTCTTACTAAATTGGTGGTTAGTACACAATGCATAACTTTGCTCTTTGCTCTAATCTCTTTCCCCCACCCAATAAAGCTGGCTTCTTTTTTGTTACCAAGTCCTCCAACTACCTAACCAGCTACTTAATTCTGAAACTAAACTTTTTCTTTTTCTTAAAATTAAAAAAAAGGGGGGGGCTCCTGTGCCTCATTAAAACGTCAGGCCTCTTTTCTGATTCGGCTCATAATTGTATCTTTTAAACCATAACTCAACCTTAATGTATACTGTTTGACACCCGCGTGTTGGGGAGTTGAAGAAAATGCCGTCTATGTACCTTTAAGACCACAAGCTCACTCATGCTGCCTGGCTCCTTGCCAAACTTGGAGGCAAAGCAGGAGGATTTTTGCAAAATATCCTCTAACAATTGTCGCTCCCTCTTCCAACAATACTACCACCACCACCTCCTTTTTGAAAAGTCTGTGGAGTGGTTCATCTGGGCTCTCAGCTCATCTCACCATTCCTGAGTAAGATACCAAGGCCCCCCACACCCTCCCCTACCGTCTATCTCCCTGGAGTGGCCCGGAGGGTTCGAGTTTCACAAGTTCAGCCCACTCTACGCCACGGTCCC